>NW_004443957.1:7169526-7223647 GCF_000243295.1 Trichechus manatus latirostris | reverse complement strand
GGTTGTTAACCAATGTCATAAAACAATATGTGTACTACTGTTTCATGAGAAACTATTTGTTCTGTAAGCCTTCACCTGAAGTACAATAAAAAAAAAAAAAAAGTTGAAGATAAAACTACCATATGACCCAGCAATTTCACTCCTAGGTATATACCCAAAAGACCTAAAAACAAACACATGAATAGACATAACGTACACCAATGTTCATTGCAGCACTATTCACAGAGGATGGAAACAACTGAAATGTCCATCAGCTGATGAATGGATAAGCCAAAAGTGGTGTATACATACAATGGAATGTTACCCATCCATAAAGAGGAATGAAGTCCTGATGCATGCGACAACATGGATGAACCTTGAAGACATTATGCTGAAGGAAGGAGGTCAAACACAAAAGGAGATTACTGTATAATATCACTTATATGAAACAAGCAAATATATTTGCTTATTTCATATATAAAATATATAGAAACCAAAAGTAGTCGTTACCAGGGGCGAGAGGGAGGGGAAAGAAGGGATTTTTGCTTGGAGTGCATTGTGGTAATGTTAAGGATGGTGGGATAGTTTGGAAAAAGTTAAAATGAGTGTACAACTTGAAGAATGTAATCAATGTCACTGAAGTGTACCTGTAGAAATTGATGAAATGTTGTTTATGTGTCAATCCATCTCACTGAGGGTTTCCTCATTTTCACTGACCTACTTTACCAATCATGATGTCCTTTTCTAACAACTGGCCTTTCCTAATGTCATGTCCAAAGTAAGTGAGCCAAAGTTTCATCATCCTTGCATCTAACGAGCATTCTGGTTGTATTTCTTCTAAGACTGATTTGTTCGTTCTTCTGAGAGTACACAGTCTATTTAATATTCCTCACCAGCACCAGAATTTGAAAGCATCAGTTCTTCTGTCTTCTTTTTTTATTGTCCAGCATTCACATGCATGTGAGATGATTGAAAAGACCATGGCTTGGGTCAGATGCATCTTAGTCATGAAAGTGACATCTTTGCTTTTTAGAAAGTTCCTGTTGATTGATTTATATAATTATATTTGTACTTATGTCAATGACTGCTTTATTAATTTGAGGCTACTTAAGATTATTAAACCTTTCTTGTGAATTGAACTTTTTTATCATTATGTAGTGAATGTCTCCATCCCTAGTGATGCTTCTTGTCTCACTGTATTTTGTCTGACATCAGTATAGCCACATTAGCTTTGTTTTGGTTATTATTTGCTTGGTAGAACTTCTTTTTAATTCTTTTGATTTTCCTGTGCCTGTATGCCTTTGGTGTGTTTCTTGTAAACAGCGTATTACTGCATTTGGTTTTAGTTTATTTTACCAAATTGGCAGTCACTGACGTTCAGTTGGTAAGTTTAACCTATTTGTTTGTTTTGTTTTTTAATATTTTAAGAATTCCCATTGTTTTCCTCTTACCACTTGCTTAGTTCTTTTTAGACTTTTTCAGTGGGTCTTGAACCTTGGTTTTATAATTAATTTCAATAAATATTTATGGAGTGCTTATGAGAAAGATATTGTCCTGACCAGAATATTCTCTCTGTAGATCCAGATTAATCCACCTTGACCTCTTATTTTTTGAGGAATAATTTTTCCCCCTATATGGGAATTAGTACGTGCCCAGTTAGCTTCTATTGGCTAACTTTTGTTTTCTTCCCCAACTTAGCTGTTGATTTATGGCTTCTACTGGTATCATCTTTCTATCTTTTGAGTCTTTCCAAAAGTCCATTCAGAAAAGAACCATTGAGTTCTTGTGAAAGTACTGTAGCTTAATTTTGAAGAAACATTTTAATTCTTCTGTCTTTCTTTGACAGTTTATTGCACCCAGAATTATGGAGATAGTTTTGGCAACTGTTGCAGTCCAGAGCAATATTCATTGCTACCAACTGGAGATCAGTTGTACAACCAGATGATCTTACTAAGGCCATGTCAGTTCCTAATTTGGAGTGGCTCTCCAAACAATAGATAAGGTTCTAATTTCTTTTATGGTTGGTGAGGTTTCAAGTATCACTATTCAGTGCAGACTCTCTGTTTTGGCTCTGTGGATCCCTAGAAGGATTATGGAGGGCGTCTTAGTTATCTAGTGCTGCTATAGCAGAAATACCACAAGTGGATGGCTTTAACAAAGAGAAATTTATTTTCTCACAGTCTAGTAGGCTAGAAGTTCAACTTCAGGGTATCCGCTCCAGGGGAACGCTTTCTCTCTCTGTCAGCTCTGGAGGAAGGTCCTTGTCATCAGTCTTCCCGGGTTGAGGAGCTTCTCAGAGCAGGGACCAAAGGATGTGCTATTCTCCTGGCTGTTGTTCTTCGTGGTATGAGGTCCCCTTGTCTCTCCGCTCGCTTCTGTCTTTTATATCTCAAAAGAGATTGGCTCAAGACACAATCCAATCTTGTAGAATGAGTCCTGCCTCATCAGCACAACTGCCGCTAATCCCATCTCATCAACATCACAGAGATAGGATTAAAACACACAGGAAAATCACATCAAATGACAGAATGGTGGACAATCACACAATACTGGAAATCATGACCTAGCCAAGTTGGCAGATGTTTTTGGGGGACACAATTCAATCCATGACAGAGGGGATTGGTATACTTGGAACCCTCGTATTTAGAGCCACCCAAAAGTCTAGAAGGTATCTGGTGGTCAACAACTCATTCAGTATGATTAGTGTGACATTTGCAACCCATAATTTTTTATGTAAGACTTGAAAAGTTTTGAGATGATTTGTACATTAAATTCCAATCCACAGGTTAACAACAGTACTACCTTTTGTCTAATTTATATAAATTCAGTTGATTCTCATGTAACTCTGTGTGGTAGTCAGGGAATAGTAATATCTTCTCCTCTGCATACAACCTTTTCTTTCTTGTTTATAGTGGTTAAACACTGGTCATGATTCCCAGTATTGTATGACTGGTTAACTAACTTGCTCAGGATTATCTACCATGCGTTAGACATAGATTTGGAATTAGAAACCACATCTAATGAAACTTAGATTACACCTTTTCTGAAATAGCATGCTACTTTATGTAGTTTTTTACATGTGACCTTCAACAGGTTCACCTTGAGCCTTAATCTTTTTGAGCCTCAGTTTTCTCACCTGTTGAATAATCTCTGACCTACTTCCCTAGGTATTTTCACAACTAAACTATATAATCTACGTGAAAATGCATTTCAAGGTACGAAGAACCGAGGAATATAACTCACTGAATAGACTATACGTATAAAAGTTTGCATATAATTGAAGGGGATTCATCAACCCTCTGAAATCCATCATGGGTGCTCTAAAACTAGGTCCCTAAAACCCAATGAACTCTTATCATAAGAGGAATCCAGCGATGTCTTCCTCATTGTACTGTTGTATAGGCATGTAGTCTCCGTGGTGATATTTCAAAAGAGAATTCAAATTTTGTTGTATAATTTGTACAAGTGAAATTCAGATATTATGTTAGGGTGTTTTTTAGAGAGAAACATCCACGACTTTCACGTCATCATCAAATGCATCTTTGACCTGAAAAAGCTAAGAATCACTGCTCGCGATGGTTTCTTAAGGTCCCGTGCACCATCAAAGGCTTTATAAGTGTATTAGAATTTTAACTAGATGAAGCAATTCTCAGGATTAGGGAAGTAGTGAGTTTTTCTTTTGTTCTTCTTTAAACAATAAGTGAAATTCTGTTGAATGAATATTTCAGAGTTGCAGCTTCTCTTGTCCCCTAATGAAAGTTCTAGTGTAGAATCACATTGATAACTTTAATTCGGAGATTACCTATTGTGACTGTCCTCTATGTAGATATAATTTGTATGTCTTAGAAGAAATGCTTTTTGCCTTTGTGTAATAAAATAAGCATACATAGTTAATTTTCAGTTGTATCATCTTCAAATTTTAGGGGAAAACTTTATTTCTAACTGTTCTACTTTTTCTGGAAAAATCTTCTTTGTAACTCTCCTTAATGACTTTTCAAATAAAAAGTATTTGAATACCCACACTCAGAAGTGTTACTTTAAGAAACATGATAGGGCAATGTCCAGCTAACACAAGAACACAGGACTCAGAATCCAGAATGTTTTTCCATACTGAAAATGCAAATAAAAGCTCTAAGACTGCCTACTTCGTACTGTCTACCTGATACACACACACATACCAGAGGAACTTCTCTGGGATACTTCTTAGTACTTCTGTATGTAGTGGTAAAATGAATGAGAGACTATATAGGAACATCCAACAGGCAGAACGCTAATGGCACTAACCCTTCAGGAATGAAGATTTGGGTTATCCACCAGGTAAATGACCTCAATTAACTGAGGTTTTGGCTGAAGGCAAAGGGAAATTGTAAATGCCAACTATCACCTTAGGGCCAATTGCAGAAACAAAGATTTTAGTAATAATGCATGTTTTCTACTTGCTTTATTGTGTATATATTTTATATATGAACCAGTTCGGTCTTTTTATCTTCCTCTCTTTTTAGGCTATTATTTTATAGAGGGTGTGTTGTTGTTGGTTAATCTTAATTTCGTCTTCAAGTGATAGGGCAGCAAAGACAAGTTGTATTGAACTAAAGAAGGAATGAATGCATATATATATATATATATATACACACACACATACATACTGATAGGACTTTGTCTTTCCCCATTTAAGAAGGTGATCATGCCTTAATTGCATAAAGGATCATTGCATCACATTAGGTGGAAGTATGATGTTGTTTGGATGTTTAAATACAGCTAGAAGGGTGTGTATGAATGCTGAGTAACCAAAGGAGTGGAGTAACCAGGTATTGCCTGTTGATAATCAGTACTTCACCTGCCTTTCTAAACACTCACTCTTATTGTAGAGTCTGAAAGCCTGGACATTTCCCAGACTCCCTTGCTAAGAGGGTTTTATTTGCATTCCACCAATGAGAGGCATGTGTAATATTTGGAAGGGAAAAGAGAAACAAAAGCCATTATTATTCCAACAGCATCAGAGGACAGGCGGACACGCTTTTCAGATGGTATACGTGAGGTTTTGCAGGAGCTTCTGCGTTCTGTTAATCACCTGCTTCAGTGCTGCAGGCAGCTGAGGTCATCAGCCATGGTTTCCTGCGATTCCTGCAATGTCTTGATTTCCTGAACTCACTGGCAGCTTTCCCAGACCTTCCGTTCCCTCAGCCCTTCCAAAGGTTTTGGAAGCACCTGTGTTAAATCCTTTTCAGAGTCTAGAAATGCCTAGAGTGCTTTCTGTTTGCCTGACTGAGTGCTGACTGATAGAGCCAGTTTTCAGAAATGAAATACAAATGGTTCTTAAGCATAGGAAAAGATGCCCAATCTCTCTCATAAGAAAAATGAATTACTACTTTTCACATATCAGATGATGTCATGGATTGAATTATGGCCCCCCAAAATATGTGTCAACTTGATTAGGCCATGATTCCCAGTATTGCATGGTTGTCCTCCATTTTGTGATTGTACGTCCCTGATCCAATGTAAAGGAAGTTTCCCTGGGGTGTGGCCTGCACTACCTTTTATCTTACAAGAGATAAAAGGAAAAGGAAGCTAGCAAAGAGTGGGGGGCCTGATACCACCAAGAAAAAGCAGCGCTTGGAGCAGAGTGCATCCTTTGGACCCAGGATTCCTGTGCAGAGAAGCTCCTAGCCCGGAGGAAGACTGATGACAAGGACCTTCCTCCAGAGCTGACAGAGAGAGAAAGCCTTCCCCTGGAGCCGGCACCCTGAATTTGGACTTCTAGCCTACTAGACTGTGAGAAAGTAAATTTCTCTTTGTTAAAGACATCCACTTGTGGTATTTCTGCTATAGCAGCACTAGATGACTAAGACAGATGGGTTAAGATTTGAAGTTTGAAAACACTGTGTTGGTGTGGGGGAAATGGGCACTCATGCTGCTGTGAAACATGTAAATTGATAGATACCCTAGGGAGGGTATTTTGGCAATACCTATCAAGTTTATCCATACACTTATGAAATCACATGTTAAAAAAATACTCATTACAGCATTGTCTGGAATATCAAAAAATATGAAACTTAAGTGTTCTTCCACGGAGGACAAGTTAAATAAATTATTGTACAACTGTACAATTAAGTGCTATAAAGCCTTTAAGAAGAAAGATATCTAAGCTATTTTAATTGAAAAAGAAAAAGGTATATATGCCACTACTGTGTGAAAAAAGTTAAAAGAATATATATGTTTTTGTAAATGCACAGACTATCTCAAAAAGAATACACAAAAAATGGCGATATTGCTTGCCTTTGGGGAGGGGAATTGGGTCGTTGGGGAATCAGGGAGAAGAGACTCGTACTTTTGGATGCTTTGACTATACATTACCCATTCAGAAGAAAAGGTCTGTCTTTAGGGGGCTTCAAAATGTCTAGGCAGGCATACCTTTGATAAAGGCTGTTTTGCTGGGAATGTCAGGGCAGCATTAAATAAGAACACTTTGCCTAAGATTGCTAGTGTTTCTTTCCACTGATCACTCTATTTCCTCTACTTCCTAAACAAGATTGGTGTCATACACATTTATTTCAGTTCTCCCTCTGCAATGCCCTCCTCCTTTCACATGTGAATTAGTGAGAAAGCCTGAAAATAAAGGTGGCCTATTTGCAGGCTTTCTATGATGTAAAGAGCTCACAACCAAGGATAAAATTGGTATTATTACTCATCTTGTTTCAGTACTCTCCAAAGAGGATTTGGAATGTACAAAAACATAGGTTTTTGGAGGCCCAGAGAAGCCAATGTTACAGCATATCACTCCACCCTCGCTGTCCTCAGAGGTAACTACCAACCTGAAGGTTGGAATATAGTCTGCTAATACATGTTTTGATGGTTTTCCTACATATGTATGGATCCCAAAACAATTTATGTTTTGTTTGCTTTTTGTTTATATAATGTCATACCAAACATATCTTTTTGGAACTAGCTTTTTAAAATTCAGTATTAGGGGTTTGAGATTTATCCACGTTGATACATGTAGTTCCAGTTGATTCACTGTAACTGCTTTTAAAAAAAAACCAACCCCAATGCCTTGGAGTGGATGTCAACTCAGAGCGACCCTATAGGACAGAGTAGAACTAACCCATAGGGTTTCCAAGGAGTGCCTGGTGGATTTGAACTGCCAGCCTTTTGGTTAGCAGCCAGATGCTTAACCATTGTGTCACCAGGGCTCCAACCACTAAATAGTAACTCAATTTTTTCTCTTTTTTTTAAATTGTGAAAACATACACACCAAAACATCTGCCAACAAAACAACTTCCACATTAGTAATGACGTTGATTACATTTTTCACTTTGTGCTACCATTATCACTATCGTCATCCAAACATTCTACCACCGTTAACATAAACTCAATGCCTCCCCAACAAAAACTCTCCCTTCTCCCTTCCCTCCTGCCCCTGGTAACCATTAATAATCTTTGGTTTCTATATATTTGCTTATTTCATATAAGTGAGATCATACAGTATTTGTCCTTTGCAACTTATTTCGCTCAGCATGTTTTCAAGGTTCATCCATGTTGTGGCATGCATCAGATCTTCACTTCTCTTCGTGGCTGCATAATATTCCATTGTATGTATATGCCATATTTTGCTTATCCATTTATCTGTTGATGGACATTTTGGTTGTTTCTACCTTTTGGCTATTGTGAAAAGTGCTGCAGTGGACATTGGTGTACAGGTTTCTGTTTGCATTTCTGCCTTCACTACTTCTGGGTATATACCTAGGATGAGATTACTAGGTCATATGGTAATTCTTTTTTGAGGAACCGTCAAACTGTTTTCCACAGTGGCTGCACCAGTTTATGTTCCCACAAGCAATGGATGAAGATTCCAGTTTTTCCACAACTTCACCAACACTTGTTGTTTTCTTTTTTTTATCATTGCAATTCTAACAGGAGTGAGGTGATATCTCATTGTGGTTTTGATTTGCATCTCCCTAACAGGAGTAGGGTGATAATCTCATTGTGGTTTTGATTTGCATCTCCCTAATGGCTATAGGGAGCCCTGGTGGCACAGTGGTTAAGAGCTACAGCTGCTAACCAGAAGATCAGCAGTTTGAATCGACCAGGGCTCCTTGGAAACCCTATGGGGCAGTTCTGCTGTGTCCTATAGGGTCGCTGTGAGTCAGAATCAACTCGATGGCAATGAGTTTTGTTTTTGTTTTTTTTAATAGCTAAAGAAGGAGCACTAGTGGCACAGTTAAGCGCTCGACTGCTAAACAAAAACTTGGTGGTTTGAACCTACCAGTGGCTCCTAGGGAGAAAGATGTGGCAGTCTGCTTCTGTAAAGATTACAGCCTTGGAAACCCTATAGAGCAGTTCTACTCTGTCCTATAGGATCGCTCTGAGTCGAAATCCACTCGACAACAGTGGGTTTGGTTTGGTTTTGGTAATGGCTAAAGATGCTGAGTATCTTTTCATGTGCCTGTTGGCCATTTGGATATTCTCTTTGGTGAAATGTCTGTTCAAGTCCTTTGCCCATATTTTTATTGGGTTGTTTGTCTTTTTGTTGTTACGTTGTAGAAGTTGTATATTTGGATATTAGGCCCTTATTTGATACGTGATTTCCAAGAATTTTCTCCCAGTCTGTAAGTTGTCTTGTCACTTTGTTGATAAAGTCCTTTTTATGTACCAAACATAGTATTCCATTTTATGAATAACATGCAGAACAAGGCCAGTCTTCTCCCCTTACCTGGCCCTCATGCTGTTTTCCTCTTCTCAGTTGATAGCAACTCCATCCTTTCAGCCGGTCAGGCATAATAAGAGTCATCCTTGACCCCTGTCTTTGACTTACATTCCACATTCAATCTATCAGAAATTTTGTAGGCTCTGTCTTTAAAATGGAGCCCTCGTGGTGCAGTGGTTAAGCAGTCGGCTACTAATCAAAAGACTGGCAATTCAGTTCCACCAGCCACTCCTTGGAACACTATGGGGCAGTTCTACTCTATCCTGTAGGGTTGCTGTGAGTCGGAATCAACTTGACAGCAATGGGGTTTTTAATCTTTAAAATCTATCCAGAACTCAACATTCTTTATCACCCTGGTCCAAGCCATCACCGTCTCTTACTTGGATTGCAACAATAGCTCCCTAACTGGTCTTCCTGCTTCCATCCTTGCTTCCCTACAGAGTAGCCAGCGTGATCCTTTAAAAAAGGCAGTCAGATCACCCTGCTTCTCTGTTTGAATCTCTGTTAAAAAAAAAAAAAGCAAAAAAACAAAACTAAACCCATTGCCATTCAGTCGAATAGTGACACTATGGGACAGAGTAGAACTCCATAGGGTTTCCAGGGAGTGGCTGGTGGATTCGAACTGCTGACTTTTTGGCTGGCTACTAATTTAACGCAGAGTAAAAAGCCCAGGTCCTTACAATGGCCCACAGACTAACCCGCATAATCTGCACCCTTCTTCATTTTAGTCTCATTTTTTTCTTGTTCACTTCACTCCAGTCTCACTGGCCTCCTGCTTCTGGATTTTTACCCTGTCTATTCCTTCTTCCTGCCCCTCCCTCCACATATCTGTATGGTAATTCCGTCACCTCTTTTTAGTTTGTGCTAATATGCCACCTTCTTAATGAGGCCTACCTTGAGCTTCTAATTTAAATTAGAATAAAATTGCCACTTGCCACGCACTCCCCACCCCAATACTGCTGCCTTACACAGTTCAGAGGGTGATATATAGATAATATGAGTGGCATCCTTGAAGCTGTGGCAAGTAGCATTCCCTTGGCCTATTCTGTTGTTTATAGCACTTATCCCATCTAATATACCATATAACTTATGTATTATGCTTATTGTTTATCTCCCTTCACTTATGCTTAAGCTCCCCAAGGAGAGGAATGTTTGTCTGTTTTACTTAAAATGGTGTAGCCCAATCATGTAGAATTGTCCCTGGCACAGAATGGGCACTCAGTGAATGTAGAATGAATGAACACTTAGATTTTTCCCAAGGTTTTGCTATCACAAACGATATAGTAGTGAATATCCTTAGTTTGTCTCTCTGTGAGTGTGTGTAAAAATATCTCTAGGTAGGTTGTCTAGTAATGAAATTGCTTGGTCTTAGAGTATATGCACGTTCACCTTTATTAGATATTGCTAAAGTGCTTGTACCAGTTTACACTTCTGCAAATGTATAAGAGTTCGTGTTTCCACATAGTAATTTTGCCAGTGCTGGTGGTCAATCTCATGGGTTTTAAATAGTATCTCTGTTAATTTTTATTTCCCTTATTGCTGCTAGTTTTACGAATACGAAATTATGCTTTTGTGAGCCAAAAACGGTTGAATATTAATTTAATGTGATTTAATATAACGGTCAGTGTCTCCACAATTATTTTTTGTCATTCAGCTTGCTTTTGTAATTTACGTATTCATACATGTTTGATGTTTATCTGTTAGATTTTTAATTTTCAAATCAACTTGTTAAGTTCATTGAAAACCCTTTTGGAATTTTTATTTTAATTACATTGAAATTTATGCATGAATTTTTTGAGAACTGCCATCTTTATCATACTAAGTTTTTCTACCATGGGCATGGTATATTTCTCCATTTATTTAGGTTTGTTGTGTCCTTAGTGAAGCTTTATAATTTTATTTGTAGATCTTGCTTATCTTTTGATGAGTTTATTCCTTGGTATCCATAAAGTATTGTTATTGTGCAGAATGGCATATTTTTCAAAATTTTACTTTCTCATTTATATTTTACATTAGTATAATACTGATTTTTCTATACTGTTCTTGTATCCAACAATCTTCCTGAAATCTTTTTTTAAATATTTAATTTTATTTTGTTATTGTTGAGAATATACACAGCAAAACATACACCATATCAACAGTTTCTACATGTACTGTTTAGTGACACTGATTCCATTCTTCGAGTTGTATAACCATTCTCACTCTCCTTTTCTGAGTTGTTCCTCCCCCATTAACATTAATTCACTGCCTGCTAAGGTCCCTGTCTAATCTATCAAGTTGTTACTGTCACTTTGATCCCCTATAGATAGTTCTTAAATGAGCATAATGCTCAAGGCAGACATTCTTTACTAGTTAAGCTAAACTATTGTTTGGTTTTCAGAAGACTTCAGAAGATATTTTTGGTTTAAGGTTTAAAGATTATCTCAGGGCAGTAGTTTCAGGGGTTCATCCAAACTTCATGGCTCCAGGAAGTCTGGAGTCCATGAGAATTTGAAATTCTGTTCTTCATTTTCCCTCTTGTGATAAGGATTCTTCTATAGCATCTTAAATCAAAATGCTCAGTAATGATAGTTGGGCATCATCCAGTTCTTCTGGTCTCATGTTCACGGAGGCAATTAGCGACACATTCCCTTTCCTCCTCCTATTCCTGACTCTCCTTCTTCCGTTGTTTCAGGTGAAAAGAGACCAACTGTTGTGCCTTGGATGTCCACTTGTGAGTTTTTAAGACCCCAAGCACCAGGCAATGAACTAGGAGGTAGAACAGAGACACTTAAATATGTTATTAGGCCAGTTAACTGGGATGTCCCATGAAACAATGACCCTAAACTTCCAAACCAAGAAACAAAATCCCATGAGGTTTTTGGTTGTACATAAGCAGCCTCAGCAGCTACCCTTTTTAAAATTTTTTGTCATTGTTGTAAATATACCTATCATACAACTTTTGCCAATTCAATGTTTTACAGGTGTACAACTTATTGACAGCAATTACAATAATTGGCTGTGCAACCCTACTCTTTCTGAACAAGATAGTTCCATCACTGTTAACCCCCCCACTCCCCTCCCTCCCACCCCTGGTTGTTGTTGTTGTTGTTAGGTGCCATTGTTTCAACCCATAGCGACCCTATGTACAACAGAATAAAACACTGCCTGTTCCTGCGCCATCCTCACAAATTTGTTATGCTTGAACCCACTGTTGCAGCCACTATGTCAGTCCATCTTGTAGAGGGTCTTCCTCTTTTTTGCTGACCCTCTACTTTACCAAGCATGATGTCCTTCTCCAGGGATTGGTCTCTCCTGATAACATGTCCAAAGTACGTGAGACGAAGTCTCGCCATTCTCGCTTCCAAGGGGCACTCTGGCTGTATTTCTTCCAAGACAGACTTGTTGGTTCTTCTGACAATCCATGGTATATTCAATATTCTTTGCCAACACCATTATTCAAAGGCATCAATTCTTCTTCGGTCTTCCTTTTTCATTGTCCAGCTTTCACATGCATATGAGGCGATTGAAAATACCATAGCTTGGGTCAGGCGCACCCTAGTCCTTAAAGTGACATCTTTGCTGTTTAACACTTGAAAGAGATCTTTTGCAGCAGATTTGCCAAATGCAATATGTCGTTTGATTTCCTGACTACTGCTTCCATGGATGTTGATTGTGGATCCAGGTAAAATGAAATCCTTGACAACAGCGGTCTTTTCTCCATTTATCATGATTTTGCTTATTGGTCCAGTTGTGTGGATTTTTGTTTTCTTTATGTTAAGGTGTAATCCATACTGAAGGCTGTAGTCTTTGATTTTCATCAGTAAGTGCTTCAAGTTCTCTTCACTTTCAGCAAGGAAGGTTGTGTCATCTGCATATCGCAGATTGTTAATGAGTTTACCTCCAATCCTGATGCTGCCTTCTTCTTCTTATAGCCCAGCTTCTCAGATTATTTGCTCAGCAAACAGATTGAATAAGTATGGTGAAAGGATACAACCCTGACCCACACTTTTCTTGATTTTAAACTATGCAGTATCTCCTTGCTATGTTTGAATGACTGCCTCTTGGTCTATGTACAGGTTCCTCATGAGCACGATTAAGTGTTCTAGAATTCCCATTCTTTGAAATGTTATCCATAATTTGTTATGATCCACACAGTTGAATTTCTTTACATAGTCAATAAAATGCAGGTAAACATCTTTCTGGTATTCTCTGCTTTCAGCCAAGATCCATCTAACATCAGCAATGATATCCCTTGTTCAACGTCCTCTTCTGAATCTGGCTTGAATTTCTGGCAAGTCCCTATCAATGTACTGCTGCAACCGCTTTGGAATGATTTTCAGCAAAATTTTACTTGTGTGTGATATTAATGATATTATTCAATAATTTCTGCATTCTGTTGGATCATGTTTCTTTGGAATGGGCACAAGTATGGATATCTTCCAGACAGTTGGCCAGGTAGCTGTCTTCTAAATTTCTTGGTTTAGACGAGTAAGCATCTCCAGCACTACATCCCTTTATTGAAACATCTTGATTGGTATTCTGTCAATTCCTGGAACCTTGTTTTTTAGCAATGCCACCAATGCAGCTTAGACTTCTTCCTTTAGTACTATCGGTTCTTGATCATATGCTACCTCCTGAAGTGGTTGAATGTTGACCAGTTCTTTTTGGTACAGTGATTCTGTGTATTCCTTCCATCTTCTTTTGATGCTTCCTGCATCATTCAATATTTTACCCATAGAATCCTTCAAAAGTGCACCTTGAGGCTTTAATTTTTTTCTTCAGTTCTTTCAGCTTGAGAAATGCCGAGCATGTTCTTCCTTTTTAGTTTTCTAACTCCAGGTGTTTGCACATTTCATTATAATATTTTACTTTGTCTTCTTGAGCTGCTCTTTGAAATCTGTTCAGCTCTTGTATGCCATCATACATTCAAGAGCAAGTTTCAGAGTCTCTTCTGAGATTCATTTTGGTCTTTTCTTTCTTCCTGTCTTTTTAATGACCTCTTGCTTTCTTCATGTATGATGTCCTTGATGTCATTCCACTACTCGTCTGGTGTTCAGTGAGTCAAATCTATTCTTGAGATGGTTTCCAAATTCAGGCAGAATATACTCAAAGTCATATTTTGGCTGTCATGAAATGTTTTAATTTTTTCAGCTTCAGCTTGAACTTGCAAATGAGCAACTGATGATCTGTTCTGTAGTCGGCCCCTGTTGTTCTGACTGATGATACTGAACTTTTCTATTGTCTATTTCCACAAATGTAGTCAGTTTGATTCCTGTGTTTTCTATCCAGTGAGGTCCATATGCATAGTTGCTGTTTATGTTGTTGAAAAAAGGTATTTACAATGAAGAAGTAGGTGGTCTTGCAGTCTTCTATCATGTGACCTCCAACATTGTTTCTATCACAAAGGCCATATTTTCCAACTACCGATTCTTCTTTGTTCCCATCTTTCACATACTAATCACCAGTAATTATGAATGTATCTTGATTGTATGTTTGATCAATTTCAAACTACAAAAGTTGGTAAAAATCTTCAGTTTCCTCATCTTTGGCCTTAGTGGTTGGTTCATAAATTTGAAGAATAGTCGTGTTAACTGGTCTTCCTTGTAGACGTATGGATATTATCCTATCGCTGACAGTGTTGTACTTCGGGATAGATCTTGAAATGTTCTTTTTGACGATGAACACAATGTCATTCCTCTTCAATTTGTCATTCCCAGCATAGTAGAACATATGATTGTCCAATTCAGAATGGCCAATACCAGTCCATTTCAGCTCTGTAATGCCTAGGATACTTATCTTTATGTGTGCCATTTCATTTCTGATGACCTTCAATTTTTCTTGATTCATACTTCATACATTCCACATTCCTATTATTAATGGATGTTTGCAGCTGTTTCTTCTCATTTTGAGTTGTGCCACATCAGCAAATGAAGGTCACGAAAGCTTGACTCCATCTACATCATTAAGGTCAACTCTACTTTGATGAGGTAGCTCTTCTCCAGTCGTATTTTGAGTGCCTTCCAACCTGAGGGGCTCATCTTCTGGCACTATATCAGACAATGTTCCGCTGGTATTCAGAAGGTTTTTGTGGCCAGTTTTTTCAGAAGTAGACTGCCAACTCCTTCTTCCTAGTCTGTCTTAGTCTGAAAGCTCAGCTGAAACCTGTCCATCAAGGGTGACCCTGCTGGTATTTGAAATACTGATGCCAAAGCTTCCAGTATCACTGCAGCACACAAGCCACCACAGTAGGACAAACTGACAGACCTGTGGTGGCTGTCCTTGGCAACAACTAATACACTTTGATCTCTGTACGTTTCCCTTTTCTTGTCTTTATACAAGTGAGGTCATACAATACTTGTCCTTTTGTGACTATTTCACTCAGCATAATGTCTTCCAGCTCCATCCATATTGCAGCATGTATCAAGACTTCATTTATCCTGCTGATTGAGTAGTGTTCCATTGTATGTATGTACCACATTTTGTTTATCCATTAATCTGCTGATGGGCATTTAGGTTGTTTCCACCTTTTTGCTATTGTGAATAGTGCTGCAGTGAACATTGGTGTACAAGTTTTGTTTGAGTCTCTGCTTTCAGATTTTGTGGGTGTATACCTAGAAGTGGAATTTCTGGGTCATATGGTCGTTCTAGTTTTAGTTTTTTGAGGAACTGGCAATTGTTTTCCACAATGGCTGTACCATTTTGCATTCCCACCAGCAATAGGTAAGGGTGTCAGTTTCCCCATATCCTTGCTAACATTTGTTATTTTTTTTGTGTGTGTTTTTAAATCTCAGCCTTCCTGGTGGGAATAAAATGTCATCTCACTGTGGTTTTGATTTGCATATCTCTGATGGCTAATGATACTTAGCATCTTTTCATGTGTTTGGTGGCCATTTGGAAGTCCTCTTTGTGTAAATGTCTGTTCAAGTCCTTTGCCCATTTTATGACTGGGTTGTCTTTTTTCATCCTGGGGCAAATCTCCTATTCATCTGTGAACCTATGAAATCTAAACTACAAGTTCTCCATTCCCAAAGTACAATGGTGGAACAGGCATGAGGTAGACATTTCCATTACAAATGAGAGAAATTGGAGGGAAAGAAGGCATAAGGAGCACTAAGCCCGTTGCCGTGGAGTCGACTCCAACTCATAGTGACTCTATAGGAAAAGTAGAACTGCCCCATATGGTTTCCAAGGAGCAGCTGGTGGATTTGAACTGCCGAACTTTTGGTTCGTGGCCAAGCTCTTAACCACTACACCACCAGGGCTCCACTAATGGGCACTAAGCACGTCCAAAACCTAACAATTTACATTAGCTCTCAGGCTTGAAAATAATCCTCTGTTCTTTGGGACCATCTGGGCAGTGGCCCCACCCTCCAGACTCTGGGTGTTGGCCGTGCTCTCTGGATTCTGGGTGGAGGCCCCTCAGCCCTGGGCTTCAGCTCTACCTTTCAGGCCCACTGGGATGGCAACTTTGCTCCCTTGGCTTTGGTGGCCCATTCTTCTAGTCCATCGGAGTGGTGACCCACCCCCTCAGCCCCAGCAGGCCCTGTTCTGCCCCTCTAGCACGGCAGCCTTGCCCCCTCAGCTTTGGCAGTGGCTTCATCCCTCTGGCATGTGTGAAAGGCAGCCCCACACTCCCAAACCAAGTTGAAGACCTGACTTTTAAACCTAGGAGGCTGCAACTCCACCCTTTGAAAACAACGCAGCTGTGCTTCCTGTGCTCCTTCCAACAGTTTTGCTGATTTCCAAACTGCTCCAGGATGGTCCTTCTCTTTTTCTTGGGGGACAACAGATGTAGCTCCTTTGGTCTGTTTCCTACCTATAGAATTCTAAGAGGCAGACAGCGTTCTTACCTTTCGTTTTTTCTCTGTCCCCTTCTGTCTAAGCTGATGGGTTTTATGCCGTGGTAGTTGGTTAGATCCATCAGTCACAGGCTTAATCTCTAACAAAAGATTGTGTAGCCACATCCTTGGTGAAAATTCTGGGACATGTGTCCTTAATTTGTACAACAGAATTTTCCAAATCTTTTAAGTTTTGTTTTCATTTTAAACAGTTTATTTTAAAGTCCATTTCTTTTCTCTTACATTTTACTCCAAGAGGCAAGGAGAAACCACGCAGCCCCTTTAAGATCTTGTTTAGAAATCTCATCAGCCAGATATACAAGTTCATCACTCACAAGTTCTACCTTCCACCAAACATTTGAACATAGTCAGACAAGCTGTTTGCCACTGCATAAAAAGCATCGCCCTTCCTCTATTGTCCAATTAGATGTGCATCATTTTCTTTTAAAGCCTCACCAGAAGCACATTTAATGTCTACATTTCTAGCAATATTCTGTTGTTGGCACTATATGTATTCTCTAAGGTGATAGAGACTTTCTCTATAGTTCTCCCCACTTCCGTCTTAGCCCTCACCAGAATTGCCTTTGACATCCATAATTCTACCAACAGTCTCTTGAAGGCAATCTAGGCTTTTACTATTAACCTACCCATCAGCCTGTTGCTGTCGAGTCAATTCCGACTCATAATTAGGCACCTTAAAACTCTTCCAGCCTCTATCCATTACCCAGTTCCAAAACCACTTCCACATTTTAGGTATTTGTCAGAGCAGCACCCCTACTTCTCGGTACCAATTCTGTCTTAGTTATCCAGTGCTGCTATAATAGAAATACCACAAATGGTGGCTTTAACCAGCAGAAGTTTATTTTCTCACAGTTTAGGAGGCTAGAAGTCTGAATTCAGGGTGTCAGCTCTAGGGGAAGGCTTTCTCTCTCTATGTCTATGTCAATCTCTTTGATTGAGGGTCTTCCTCTTTTTCTCTAACCCTCCACTTAACCAAGCATGATGTCCTTCTCCAGGGACTGGTCCCTCCTGATAACATGTCCAAAGTACATGAGATGAAGTCTCACCTTCTAAGGAATATTCTGGCTGTCCTGAAAAAGGACATTATGCTTGGTAAAGTAGAAAGTGAGCAAAAAAGAGGAAGACCTTCAACAAGATGGATTGACACAGTGGCTGCAAAAATGGGCTGAAACATAGCAATGATTGTGAGGATGGCATAGGACTAGGCAGTGGTTTGTCCTGCTGTACATAGGGTCACTGTGAGTCTGAACTGGCGCCTGAAAAGCTGAGTGCACCTAACCAAGAACAACAACCATGTATCTGTACCGTGTTCCTTTTTATGGCTAAATACTACTATATTGTAGGGAATTTATCACATTTTTTTTAATGCATTCATCAGTTGGTGGACATTTGGGTTTCTGTTTTTTTGGCTATGATGAATAATACTACTACAGACATTTAGGTACAAGTTTTTGTGTGGACCTATGTTTTCAATTTTCTTGGATATATATCTAAGAATGAAAGTTTCTATTTCTTATTTATAACTGCCCCCTGCGATTCCCTATATATTATTGTTTTAGTTACAGTTAATGCTCATTAAATTTATCCACAGTTGACAAGTCTTTGCGTAACATTTCTTTCTTGTTTCCATTTCCTTCTTCTGGGTTCAGTCCCTTTCTTACCAAGCTCTATAGTTACTAAATTGTCTCAGTTTATTTCTGAAAATATCTTGATTTTGTCTTGACTCTTGAATAAGAGAATTTTAAGTGGACAGTAATTTTTCTTAAGCACCTTGAAAATAATATTCCATTATATTTTGGTCTCTACTGTACCATCTGTGTTTTTCCTTTGTAGAAATTCTTTTTTTCCCAAGTTCTTGAGGGACTAATCCTGCTAAATGAATGGGGTTCATACTCTTTGAATTACATAACATGATTTTTTTTTCACTAACTACCTCCTGCCAGTTGCCATTAGTCAACTCTGACTCATAGTGACCCCATGTGTGTCAAAGTAGAACTATGTTCTGTGAGGTTTTCAATAGCTGTGATCTTTCAGAAGTAGATCACCAGGCCTTTCTTCTGAAGTGCCTCTGGGTGGACTCAAACCTCCAAACTTTCAGTTAGTAGTCAAGTGTGTTAAACATTTGCACTACCCAGGAACTCCTTTTTTACTAAAGATGTGTCTAAACATTTGCATATAAATGTATTTTTACCAGGTGCTTTTTTTTTTAAATTTTATTGTGCTTTAGGTGAAAGTTAACAGGGCAAATAAGTTTCTCATTCAAAAATTTATACAGAAATTGTTTTGTGACACTGGTTACAATCCCCGCAATGTGTCAGCACTCTCCCCTTTTCCTTTAAACCCGAGGTTCCCCGTTCGTCCAGTATTCCTTTCCCTTCCTGCCTTCTCATCATTGCTTTTGGGCAGGTGTTGCGCATTTGGTCTCATATACTTGATTGAATTAAGAAGCATGCTCCTCACATGTGTTATTGTTTGTTTTATAGGCCTGTCTAATCTTTGACTGAAAGGTGGACTTTGGGAGTGGCTTCAGTTCTGAGTTAGCAAGGTGTCCAGAGGCCATAGTCTCAGGGGTTCCTTCAATCTCTGTCAGACCAGTAAGTCTGGTCTTTTTTGTGAATTTGAATTTTGTTCTACATTTTTCTCCTGCTCTGTCCTGGACCCTCTATTGTGATCTCTGTCAGAGCTGTCAGTGGTGGTAGCCTGGCACCATCTAGTTCTTCTGGGCTCAGGCTGGTGGAGGCTGTGGTTCATGTGGTCCATGAGTCCTTTGGACTAATATTTTCCTTGTGTCTTTGGTTTTCTTCATTCTCCTTTGCTCCAGACGGGATGGGACCATAGATGTATCTTAGATGGCTGCTCACAAGCTTTTAATACTCCAGACACTACTCACCGAAGTAGGATGTAATACATTTTCTTTATGAACTATGTTATGCCAATTGACCTATATGTCCCCTGAGACTGTGGTCCCCATCCCTCAGCCCCAGTAACTCAGTCCCTCGAGGTGTTTGGATTTGTCTAGGAAGCTTCTCTGACTTTGCCTTGGTCAAGTTGTGCTGACTTCCCCTATATTGTGTGTTGTCTTTCCCTTCACGAAATTTAACACTTGTCTACTGTCTAGTTAGTGATTACCCCTCCCCACCCCTCCCCTCCTTTGTAGCCATCAAAGATTGTTTTTGTCTGTGTGTAAACCTTTTTTTTTTAAATTTTTTTATTGTACTTTAGATGAAGGTTTATAGAGCAAACAATTTTCTCATTAAACAATGATTACACATATTGTTTTGTGACACTAGTTGCCAACCTCACTGCATATCAACACTCTCTGCTTCTCGACCTTGGGTTCCCCATTACTAGCGTTCCTGTCCCTTACTGCCTTCTCATCCTTGCCCTTGGGCTGGTGTGCCCATTTAGTCTTGTTTTGTTTTATAGGCCTGTCTAATCTTTGGCTGAAAGGTGAACCTCAGGAGTGACTTCATTACTGAGCTATAAGGGTGTCTAGGGGCCATACTCTCTGGGTTTCTCCAGTCTCTGTCAGACCAGTAAGTCGTTTTTTTTTTTTTTGTTTGGTTTTTTTAATTGTGAGTTAGAATTTTGTTCTACATTTTTCTCCAGCTCTGTCCAGCAGGACCCTCTATTGTGATCCCTATCAGAGCAGTCGATGGTGGTAGCCAGGCACCATCTAGTTGTGCTGGACTCAGTCTGGTGGATAATGTGGTAGTTGTGTTCCATTAGTCCTTTAGACTAATCTTTCCCTTGTGTCTTTGGTTTTCTCCTTTCTCACTTGCTCCAGGCAGGGTGACACGATTGAAGTATCTTAGATGGCCACTCACAAGCTTTTAAGACCCCAGACGCTACTCACCAAAGTAGAATGTAGAACATTTTCTATATAAACTGTGTTATGCCAGTTGAGCTAGATGTTCCCTGAGACCATGGTCCCCAGATCCCTCAGCCTAGTAATTTGGTCCCTCAGGGAGTTTGGATATACCTATAGAGATTCCATGACCTTGCCTTGGACAAGTTTTGCTGGCTTCCCCAGTTTTGTGGACTGTCTTACCCTTCACCAAAGTTACTACTTATCTATTGTCTATTTAGTGTTTTTCCCTCCCACTCTTCTCCCCCCTCATAACCATCAAAGATTGTTTCTTTTTTGTGTGTAAACATTTTTATGAGTTTTTATAGTAGTGGTCTCACAATATTTGTCCTTTTGTGATTGACTTATTTCACTCAGCATAACACCCTCCAGATTCATCCATGTTGTGAGATGCTTAGCAGGTTCAGTTCTTTATTGTTGTGTAGTATTCCATTATGTGTATGTACCATAGTTTGTTTATCCACTGTTCTGTTGATGGGCACCTAGGTTGTTTCTATCTTTTTGCGCTGCAATGAATGTGGTGTGCATATGTCTATTTGTGTCGGCTCTTATTTCTCTAGGATATATTCTTAGGAGTGGGATTGCTGGATCACATGGCATTTCTATTTCTAGCTTTTTAAGGAGGTGCCATATCATTTTCCATAGTGGTTGTACCATTTTACATTCCCGCCAGCAGTGCATAAGAGTTCCAATTGCCCTGCAACCCATTCAACATTTATTATTTTCTGTTCTTTAATTAGTGCCAGTAATGTTGGGGTGAGATGGTATCTCACTGTAATTTTGATTTGCATTTCTTTAATGGCTAATGATCGTAAGCATTTCTTCCTGTGTCTGTTAGCCACCCGAATGTTTCTTCGGTGAAATGTCTGTTCATATCCTTTGCCCATTTTTTAATTGGATTATTTGTCTTTTTGTTGTTGAGGTGTTGAAGACTTCTATAAATTTTAGAGATTAGACCCTTGTTGGATATGTCATAGCGAAAATTTTTTTCCCAGTTTGTAGGTTCTCTTTTTATTCTTTTGGTGAAGTCTTTTGATGAGCATAAGTGTTTAATTTTTAGGAACTCCCCCTACCAGGTGCTTTTTAATGACTACATAGTATCCTATGACGGAGCTATAATGCCATTTACTGAATTGTTGTTGAATATTTAAGTTTTTTTTTTAAAAGTGTTTGTGATTGTAAGAAATACAGACACATATGTCCTTTCAACTGAATCTTTGCCTGCATCCATGTTTATATTGCTGCAAGTAAAACAGCTGGGTAATACAATGTCTTTTCTGTTTACTGACCAGTTGATTTCTTCTTGAATAATTAATCAACCAGACTCCTTTTCCTAAATTCTTGTTCCCCAAACATCTAAGGTCCAAATGACATGAGTGTATATTTATAGTATGTCTCTTCCCAGAACTGTAGGCATCACCGTCTGATTTTCTCCCAAGTTTGCTAAAAGACAGTCTCTGGCACAGATGTCCTACTTAACTTCACCCTACCATAGTTAATATAAATTCTATGTGTCACACGTCTTCAGAGGTTTCAGTACGTGCACCAAGAGAAAATGTTCTCTATAATTACTTTTCAACATGAAAAAAAAGTGTATAGGCCTCACACTTATCTGCTCCATTTGCCAGCACCCACTCCCATCCTGACTCAGTGAACTTAATGAGATAAACAGGTGTTATTTCTTTAATCTTCATTAGAATACTGTCGGGTTATAGCTTAATTTTGGGAGTACTAGAACTAGCTGAAGCATAGAACTGTGATAATGTGGACTAAAATTTATGGAAAAATATTCATTGGGCCTTTTGACTTCCAATTACAGTCTATCCATACTTTTCTAATACTGTTTATATAACAGAGTGCTATGTCAAATGCCTCCAAATGAAATTGGTGTATTATTCAAGTATGTTTTGTTAAAGTGTAAATTATGCAAAATATTATTATTCTTGCTTAAAAACATTTAAAAAAAATGTTATGATACAATTCCAAGAAATTATTAATTTTGTTGTTTCATAATGGCATTATGATTATATAAGAATATGCCAATTTTTATAGATATGTGTATTGAAGAATACAGGGGTGAAACAACATGAAGACTGGGATTTGCTTTAAAATTTAGGGGAGAGGAAGGGAGGGAAGGAGAGATACCTGGATAGTTGAAGCAAATATAGCAAAATTTGTTGAATTTGTGTGATGGGATTATTGTACTATTCTCATTCCATTTGACAGTTTCATAATTTAATAAAAATGTGGTTTTTATTTTAAAGAGACAGAAATTGAGAGAGAGAATGAATGAATGAATGAATATCCTGTTGGGATTCTGGGTTAAAGAGAAAAAGTCAAAAGGAAACCTATCTGATAAAGGGAGACACTTGGTTAAAGTCAACTTCGTATGAATTAACTTCCTGCTGCCATCTAATGGCACATATTTGGATATGTATGTGTATATAGATAGATGCATACAAAACACACACAAAATCTACACTGCTGTAAGCCTGTATCTGGGTTTTAATGAATTCTTATAATTTCATTCCTTTAGGATGTTAATACTGGAAGGGATATTAGAGATTTTCACGGTTAATTTTACATGTCAACTTGGCTAGGCTATGGTGCCCAGTTGTTTGGTCAAATACTATTCTAGATGTTGCTGTGGAGGTATTTATATGTGATTAGCATTTAGATCAGTTGGCCTTAAGTAAAGCAGATTACCTTCCAAAATGTAGTTGGGCCTCATCCAATCAGTTGAAGTCCTTATGAGCAAAACTGGAGGTTTCCTGAGGGAGATTCTGCCTCCAGACCATAAACAGACATTCTGCCAGAATTCCTTGCTCTCCCCCCACTGCCTGACCTATGGAATTGGGACACAAGCCTGCCAGAATTTCCAGCTTGTTGCCTGGCCTGTGGATTTTGGTCTTTCCAACCCCCACAATCACCTAAGCCAATTCCTCAAAATAAATTTCTTTTCTCTTTCTCTATATATCTTACTGGTTTTGTTTCTTGAGCGAACATTAACACCAAGATCATATAAACTATCTTTTTCATTCTACTGCTAAGAAATTGAGTAAAACATATATACCTCCCCCTGTTATGGATTGAATTGTGTCCCCCAAAAATGTGTGTCAACTCGGCTAGGCCATGATTCCCAGTTTTGTGTAATTGTCCACCATTTTGTCATCTGATGTGATTTTCCTATGTGTTGTGAATCCCACCTCTATGATGTTTATAAGGCAGGATTACAGACATTTATGTTAATAAGGTAGGACTCAATCTGTAAGATTAGATTGTGTTTTAAGTCAATCTCTTTTGAGGTACAAAAGACAGAAGTGAGCACAGAGATGGGGACCTTGTACCAGCAAGAAACAAGAGGCAGGAGAACAGTGCGTCCTTTGGACCTGCGGTCCCTGTGCTGAGAAGCTCCTCGACTGGGAAAGATTGATGACAAGGACCTATGCCCAGAACTGACAGACAGAGAGAAAGCCTTCCCCTGGGGCTGGCACCCTGAATTCAGACTTCTAGCCTCCTAGACTGTGAGAGAATAAATTTCCCATTGTTAAAGCCATTCACTTGTGGTATTTCTGTTATAGCAGCGCTAGATAACTAAGACACCCTCCCCCATAAGCATCTTTTTATCTCATTTGCCCTCACATTTTTAAGATATTTAAGAAAAAATGCAGCTGTTGCTACAGTTTCATACATGAATCTGAGGCACAGAGAAGTTAAGTGACTTTGCTACTTTTAAAAAGCTAGCTCTGAAATGACCTCTTTCTTGAATACAGGTGTTTTGACATCCAGCCCAGAACTGCTTCTGTTGTATTTCTTAGTTGTAGTCCTTAAAGCATACAATGAAAAGTTATTAACATCACTGAAATTTGAGTAGGGAAACAGTAAACTATCTCATTAAAAAAATTTAAGACCTAAATTTTAATTCTGATATCACAAATTTTGTTTATTGGCTCCAAAATACACAGTGAATCTTCACATTCAAAATTCAATAGTAAAATATTTAAATCTGGGTCCAGCAGTTCATATCATCCTTTATATTAAAAATGAGATTTTATTTACAAGACATGCATAGCTGGATGCCTTGTATATAGAATTATATAAATAATTTCAGTATTCAAAATCTATTTTTTCTAACCTAGTATACCCATTTCTTTGACAAATTATCCTCATCTACCTCTTTGATCTTATTTCTGATTGCTCACCCTCTCTTGGTTCTATATTAATCTCAATTTCCTAAGTACTCTAGGTGCTTCTATTTGTCTTAATGCTCCTTCCTCTTCTTTGAATGATGTTACTTCAAGACTGAGCTTGAATTCTACCTTCTCCACTTCCAGTGAAGTCTTCCTTAATAGCCTCCAACAAGAAGTTTTGCTCTTTTGAATTTTCTCACTGTCTTACTTGTGTTTTGTTCGTGGAATGTATCACATTCTATGTAGTTATCTATCATTCCTCCCCTTCTAGATCGTAAGATTTTTGAAGTCTGGTTCATCTTTATATAACTCATAGTGCCAAACACAGAGGCATGAATAAATGTTTGTCAGGGGCCTGCATATTTTTCACTATAGCTACCTTAGGCTATACATTTGGAGCTATACCTAGGCTATAGCTCCAAATGGCAAGATGCAGGATTTTATTAAAATGGAGGTGAATATCACCCTTTTTCATGTATGTGTCTGCATGCAGTTAAGTTTGTGTATCATTGTTGGAATCTGGACAAAGAGGTTGGGATTTAAGAGTCAGGGTGACAACCTGGGGATAGGATAGTCCACTTTATGGAGTAATGCCAGGAGTGAGGAATAGATCAGAGAGAGAAAACAAGTGTGGCTATCACAAAGTCAGGGAAGACACTGAGTCAGTTACTGAATAAACAAGCAGGTAGCATCATGTTAGAGAATCAGAAAGATGCCACAAGAGAAGTGAGTACAAGGATTACAAGAGCATCTCAGAACCTAATGCTAGTGGGGACAGAGATCCTTCAGGAGTTGAAGGGATGGAGTAAGCATGAAAACGAAACCAAATACCACTGTCTATGGTATATGGCAGTAGGGGCCAAACATCTTTGCAAGAGCTGTGCCCAGTTCAAGTATCTGTGCAATACAAGTACAGAATGTTAGAACCAAAAAACTAATTTGATGATAAGCTACTCCATTGCCTTTTCCCAGGGAGCTTACATCATTGTGAAGGTCAGGAATAGATTCGTAAGTCCAGCCAATCTAGGACCCACTTGGAGAGATAAGTGGAAATACTTGGCTGAAGTAGGGGATTGAGGCTTGCACAGTCCTTGACAGCCACTAACGATAACCTCAGCAAGTTTGTGCTTGTTTAAGAGAAGGCCAGCCTTCAGGCTCAGATTCACTTGCTATTTAGTCAGTCAGAATACTGAAACAGACAATTAGGGGGGAAAAAAAAAAAGGAGTAAGTCACTATCTCTACTCTCAAAGTGCATCCGGATTCATGGGGGAAATAAAATACATTCAGGAAGAAATAGGCAAAAATCCAAATGTAAGATGACTATTGGAAAGTTCAAAGAGGAGCAGTCATTATGAGCAAAAGTGTGGAGAGAGACATTTTGAGAGAAGGTAGCCTCTAAGGCAATGTTAACTCAGAATGTGGTCCTTGGACTGGTGGCATCAGCATCATCTGTGAACTTGTTAGAAATAAAAATTTTCCAAAAATTTCTAAATCAGAACCTCTAGGGGGTGGGGCCAAGGAACCTGTGTTTTAACAAACTCTCCTGATGATTCTTTGGCATGGGTCATTTTTTCCTCTCTTCATATGCTTTGTGATCTTTTGCTGAATCTGGGACACTTAGATATTATACCATAGTAACTAAGGAGATTAGCTTCTTCCCCTTCCCTATGGTTTGCTCTTCTTCATCTTTATTGTTTTTATTATTATTATTTTAAATTATTGAAGGTTGTAGTTCTCTGCTTCAACACTAGACTCCCTATCTAGGTTCACCTGTTGTGGCTACTTCACTACTGGTCTCCCTGCTTTGGGGGTGCTGGCTGTCACTGCTTCACCTCTAGGCTCTGTGAGTAGGGGCACCGGTCGTGCTGCTCCAGTAGCAGACTCTCTACTTTGGAGCACCTGGTGTGGCCACTGCACCACTAAGCTCCCATATTGGGGATGCTAACTGTGCTGCTCCAGCACCAGACTCCCCACCTGTGGTGCCAGCTGTGCTACTGCAGCATCTCTTGGTCATTCTTATGTATGTTAAAGTTTAAGAAGCACTGTCCTAAGGAATAGAAAGGAGGATAGAAATCAATACCAGGAAGAGAAAGAGAGAGGAGGGAATTATGAATAGTAAGTGGTGAAGAAGGCTTCAGTTAGGGAAAAGTGTAAGATAATGTTGGAAAGATTCTTGGGACCAAATTATGAAAGTATAGCTTTCAAAGCCTTTAGTCAGGAATAGGAGTCTGTAGGAGTAGAGAACAGGGCAAATAGGAAAGCAGCACATACCCCTGGCATGCCAGGCTAAAGAACTTGACTTCCAGTCATTCTAGTCCATTCCAGGTGATCTCATTCAGTCAGTAATGTCAACAGAGAGAATATTTTGGTTTGGTCCACAGCAGCCACCTGTAAGCCACCTTCGGTCTCATGGAAATTCAAATTCCTCTTTGTTAACCTCGGCCCAGCCATTGCTCATGCTGATGACTGCATTCCAGTGCGTCATCAAAATTGTCATGTTATCTCTGGACTTTTGTTAACTGAAGACCCAATCATATAATGGTCTATTTACGGTGCAGTTTTAAACTAGGATTGACCATGGTAGCCTTCTCCTGAAACATGGTTGTTTAATTACAATTTATCTTATTTTTAAAATAACTCTAAAAAATTATTGTCCTAAAATTTTACTCTGAATTGTTCCCTAGTTGTTCTAAGTATGTGCCAGTCTCATTTCCCAGATTGTGTGCTTTCTGAAAGCAAGGATCTTGCCTTACGCTTGTTTTGAATCCTCCAGCCAGTAGTGCTAGGAACTTGGGGACTTATTAATTAACAACAAATTATGGGGAAAACGAAATTTTCTGGAGTCATATGCTGTAGAGATTTGATAGTAGCCCTCAGAAAGAGCCCTAATTGTTTGAGCTGTTACATCCCAAAGAATGGCTGAAGCAAAACCTCTTTTAAAATGGGGTTAACTGGGAAGGTGATGGTTGAAATATTGAAAGATATTGAGAGGACAGACATTGTGGGCAAACAGTGGAACCCTTAGAAGATACTCTAGAAATGTCCAAGGAGGTCATAATCAAGACTAGGGACACTGACAATGGGGACTCACACAACAAAGAAGAGCAAGGATCAGGTCAAACAGGAGGTTGTTTAAAGAATTCTGATAAAGGTAACATGGAGTTCAACCTGAAACCAGGAAGTGGAAGACTTCAGTATGTCCCCTACAACATCTGCCAACAATGTCTGCCTTTGTGTTAAAAGGAGGCTGGAGCAGGGATTAAGCTAAAGAATGGGGACCAGTTTCCTCTCTTTGTGCCCCAGTTCCTTTTGTATATACCTTCATCCTGAGTCATCTCTGCTTCTCAGAGCTAAAATGTACAGTATTCATCCTGTAGAGAAGCACACATTGCTTGGACACAGCCAAAGGATAACCAAGAGACCCCTAAACCAAAAAACCAAACCCACTGCCATCGAGTCGATTCTGACTCATAGCCACGCTACAAGTCACTTAATGGGCATCAAGTCTATATAAAATAGCCTATGCAGTCTTAGCCTAATGAGACCAAAACTGAACTTAACAACAATTTTATTTTTTTCTGTCATGAGGCAGAACTTTGATAGAAGAGTGATTCAGTGATAAGGTTTTAGACACTTAAGCCATAATGGCCGCAAGTGCTTGTAAGCCTTTCCCTCCTTGGGCATTGAGAAATGCAGCCCTAACTATAAAAATTTCCTGGGAGCTTCTGCCGCCTAGTGCCTAGTGAGAGGTCGTGTCACCTACCCAATTACCACTCCTTCTTTTGTGTATGTATGCATACTGATACAGCATGAGAAAATGATACAGTCAGCAGGAGGGATCTGAATATAGCAGATACATAGCAAATCTGTAAATATTGATGAAAGAGAAATTGGGAGAATATGGTTAAATAGACCCAAATGCACAAACCCAACAGTTTCCTTTCTCATCTTTTGCTTATTCCTCTCTGTCCCAACCCTTCCCCGCAAGAAATGTGAAGCCGGTCCTTAACTGTTCCTCCACTGGTCAGGCCCTTGCATTGTCTCCCTTTCTCCTATTGTCCTATCCGTGTAGAGAATGTTGGTCACACTGTGGGAACAAAGCAGGTCTCACTGAAATTCTCTGTAGAACTCAGTAAGTTACACTCGGCACACATGAGGTCGCCACGAGTCAGAATGAACTCGATGGCAGCTAAGAACAACAACAATATCCATATTTTTTTGTTTTTTTAAGGATTTTTATGATGATAGAAATAATATATGCTCATTGTAGAAACTTTGGAATGTATAGAAAAGTAAAAGTCCCCACTTATCTCTGCCCTCAGATTATTATTTGTCATCTTGTTGTTGTTGAGTCAGCTCTGACTCATGGTGACCTTACGTACAACGGAACTAAACATAGCCGGGTCCTGCGCCATGTTCATGATTGTTGTTATGTTTGTGGCCATTGTTGTGGCAGTTGTGTATTTTGAGAGCCTTCCAACCTAGGGGCTCATCTTCCAGCACTGTATTGGTAAATATTCTGTAGTGACTTATAAGGTTCTCATTGGCTAATTTTTGGAAGTAGATCTCCACGCCTGTCTTCCTAGTCTGTCTTAGTCTGTAAGCTCTGCTGAAACCTATCCACCATGAATGACCCTGCTAGTATCTGAAATACTGATGGCATAGCTTTCAGCATCATAACAACATGCAAGCCACCAGAGTACGGCAAACGGACAGACGGGGGGTGGATTACTTATTTTAGGGGATACCAATTAGAGAGTGAGTTAAGCTAAGAAATTCTGGAATGGGAAGGCAAAATTACTGGAGAAAAGGAGCTTCTATAAGAGTCCGGAGGAGCCCTGATAGCGCAGTGGTTAAAGCAAAGGTTGGCGATTCGAACCCACCAGCCACTCCGTAGGAAAAGTATGTGGCAGTCTGCTTCTATAAAGATTTACAGCCTTGGAAACCCTACGGAGCAGTTCTACTCTGACAAAGGGTCGCTATGAGTTGGAATCGACTTGAGGGCAGTGGGTCTGGTTTGGTTTTATAAGAGTCCAGTTAGGGAATCACACCTAGACCTTTACTATCTCTGCTCTCCTTCAAATGCTGTCCCTTTAAGTGCTTCCTCCTTTGGAGCATTTCTCTAATACCACCGTGCACATTCTCACAGTTATTCAGCCTCAGGCCTGCAATTGCTTAGGGATTTGAACACCAGGATTGAACTGGGATGACCTGACAGTGCTGGGCTGAGCAACTGCTCCGGGACCACTGCTGCTGCTGCCAGACCCTGAACTAGAAGAACAGCTGCTCAGGCAGGTCCAGACGCTACGTGCCGCAACAGCACCCTGGCTGCATCTGGTATCCTGCTTTGGCTTCATCTAGCATCTCTGTGATGAGAGGTCAAGTGAAAACATTTAACCTGTTTAAATAACAGATCCATTAAGTTATTTTTAAATATATAAAAGTAAAAAATAAGAAAACAGAAATGGTTCATAATCCTACCTCCTAGCTAACCTCTCTTGATATAAAAAGAATTTATAGGCATAGGCTTAGTAGATTAGTATAGAAAAGTTTGAAATGAAAAGTAAATAGCCTCTCTTCCCAGCAGTTCCTCTTTCCAAAGATAACCTTATTATGTCCTCCCAAATAGTGTGTGTATATATATATATAATTTTTTGGGACATAATAAGTTTTTCTAAAATACCAATCTTAAAATTTGTGTAAAGTGGATTTTTACTATTCATTCTTCCGGCTCTTTGCTTTTTTCACTTCCTATTTCTTAGAGATATTTCCATACTAGCACATATAGATCTAATACTCTTTAAGGTTTGCATAAGGTTACATTTGTAAGACACTATAATTTATTTAGTTTACTCCCTACTGATGGACACTTGGAGCCCTGGTGATACAGTGGTTAAGACTATAGCCGCTAACCAAAAGATTGGCTGTTCGAATCCACCAGCCACTCCTTGGAAATCCTACAGGGCAGTTCTACTCCATTCTGTAGGGTTGCTATGAGTCAGAACTGACTCCACAGCAATGGGTTTGGTTATTTATTTTTTTGGTGATGGACGTTTAGGTTTCTAGTATTTTCCTAGTATAATATTGTAATGAACATCTGCATATATCTGTCTTGGAATATTTTTGCTGGTATAATCTATAGGGTACATTCCTAGGAGTGGAAGTGCCAAGTCATACAGTTTATAACTACTTTTAAAAAGCTGTTGGTAGATTTTGTCAAATTGTCCTTTAAAAAAGACTGCACAAATTATACTCTCACCACAATGTGGATGAGGTTGAACAAATTTTTATGTGCAAAATGGCAATTAACATTTCTTTTTCTGGGAATTGCCTGTTGATATTATTTGCTCATTTTTCTACTGGGCTCAACCTTTTCTTTTACTGGTTTGGCTGGGCTCTATAAATAAAGGAAATTAGTCTTTTGTCTATCATTGTCTTTTGCAAATATTTCCCAGGTTTGTCCTTTGTGTTTTAATTGTGTCTTAAGTTATTGTTTCTGTTTTGGTTTGATTTAGTTTTTGTGACAGAGAAATTTTAACATTATATAGTCAAATTTGGTTGAGTGTCTTTAGGCTAGTGTATTTCATTTTGAAAGGCCTTCCTCACTGCAAGATTATAAATAAATTCACCTATGCTTTAAAAAAAATCAAACAAAATTTTTGTTACTAGGAAAGTCATATTTTCCATGAAGAAAGTTTACAAAAATATATGTAAGCAAAAAGAAAAAAATCCTATAGTCTAATTACCAGAGATACTATGAACATTTTCCATAGAAAGTTCTAGCCTTTAATTCTAAGCTATAAATAAAGTTCCGTTTTGATTATGTTATGAATTGTTAAATATTTGAATTATATTTTTCAATAGCCACTTTATTGAGGTATACTTTCGTTGTTGTTGTTGTTAACTGCCACTAAGCTGACTCCCCGACTCATGGTGATCCTATGCACAATGGAAGGAAGGCTGTCCTGTCCTGTGCCAACTCCATGATCAATTGTGGATTGGACCATTGTGATCATAGGGTTTTCTTTTGCTAATTTTCAGAAGTAGATCTCCAGGACTTTCTTCCTAGTCCATCTTAGTCTGGAAGCTCCATAACCCTCCACTGACAGATGGGTGGTGGCTGTGCATGAGGTGCATTGGCCAGGAATTGAATCTGGGTCTCCCACGTGGAAGGTGGTAATTCTACCACCAAACCACCACTGCCCCGAGGTATACTTTACATATCATGAAATTCACCCATTTAAATGTACAATGTTTTTTACTAAAATTATAGAGTTGTGCAATCAGCACCACAATCTAATTTTAGAACATTTCCATCATCGCACAAAGAAGCTTTGTGCCCATTTGCAGTCACTCCCCATTCCCATCCCTGTCCTAGACAACCGCTAATGTACTTTCTTCATCCTTTTCTGGACATTTCATATGAACGGAATCATACAATATGTGGGCTTTTTTGCTTGGCCTCTTTCAATCAATGCTTATCAATGTTTTCAAGGCTCATCCATGTAATAGGTATCATTTGTCTACAAATCTTCATGTGAACATATTATTTCATTTCTCTTGGGTAAATAGTTAGGAGTGGAATTACTGGGTCATAGGGTAACTATGTTTAAATTTTGGATTTGCATTTTTGAGGAACCGACTTTGGGACCGATTCTTATTGAAAATGTCCACTAGAAAATACAGTCAGGAGCCTCCAGAGTAAAACCTTCACTGAGAGGCAAGAACTGTCTAATATAATAATTAAAGTTACAGGACTCTGAACAGAGCCCAAGGTTACCTTTGAGTCTTACTCTAACAATGTTAAGGTGGATTTCATCCTGTCTGAGTTTTGACTGAGGCACTAATGTAACGGACATCAAATACAAAAATGAATGTCAGACTGACCCCAACATAGGCAAAATTTAGAGAAGATCAATGCTATAAAAGGGGATCAGAGCGTAGTGAGAGGAAGGGGATTTATTCCATGCCCTAAATCTCCATTCCTCACCCCTAACCCTAGGGAAAGGGGCTTCAATAGGATCACTCTGAGAGTCTGATACATGTTTACTGAAGTTGGGGCATGTCTTGGAATGAGGTTTGATATCTTCTCAGGAAAAGGAGAGGGAGAGAAAGAGGCTTGCTAACCAGTGGTGGAGCCAGGAGTAAGCTGCTGCCTTGGGAACATCAAGGCCAAGGATCCCTGAGAATTTCCTGTCCACCAGAGTAAGCAACCCAGGAGAAGAGCTGGCTGGGGCCATTAGTAAGTGCTGTCCAGGAGAACCAGCTGGAAATGCAGGGGAACTGCAACAGCATAAAACTGTGGAGTGGACAGGGCGAGCACCAGCCTGGGGAATGGAATGCACTGTGCAGAGCATGAGAATTAGGTGAGAGGCCTCTGCAATTGGATTAATTAAAACAAAAACAAAAACAACACCATGAAATTGCTTCATGGAAGGAAGAGTTTGCTCTTACTATCTGTCAGGCCCAGAGTACATGAAGCCACCCAGCCAAGTAAAATCCATTCCTCCTCCCTAGGCAAGTCCCTAAGCTACACCTAGTGAGTCAAAGAGGGGGTCACCTTCTTCCCCAAAGGCAGGCAGTCATCAGGACTTGCTTAGTGCTGTGTGATGGATCACTTTTGTGTGGGCTTTCTTGCCATGGTCTTGTAACTTCCACTCAAGTGATTACGTGGGACTGTGCAAATAAGGTAATTGTGGCTCACCAAGAGGACTAGTAAGTTTTGCCATCCCACTAGTCTTAAGATGGGCCATCCCAGAGCTGGGAAGAGAGGATCTCACCACCTCCAAGGAAGAAGAGCTAAGAGCAGAGCACGTCCTTTGGACCCGGAACCCCTGCACTGAGAAGCTCCTGGAACCGGGAGACTGAGAGAGAGAGAGAGAGCTGTAACACTGAAGACAGCAAGAAGTGGTGGCATAGAAACGGTGGCAGGGGAGACCAGCAGGAGACTGTGTAGTGGGCTTCCCGCAAGAAAGTTGAGTGTCTTTGGGCAGGAGGCTTGCTGGAGGAGTAGGGTGCCTCCAGGCACTTGGTGGAGCTAGGTTTGCTGATCCACCAAGCTAGAGCTGAGTGCCTTCAGGCTGAGGCTTACTGGTGAAGTGGGGGTGCCTCTTGGCACTTATCAGCAGAACTAAAAGAGCTTTGTAACATTTGCCTGAGCAGGGCAGAGGCCAAGGGGCCGAGGGCCAGAGAGAGACACCTGCAGGCACAGCTGAAAAGAGGCTCTTCTGATGGAAGAACTCTATCCTGAGTCCTTCCTGGCCCTCAACTGTAAGCTGTTACATCCCTAATAAACGCCATAATCGTTAGTATTGTCTGTGAGTTCTGTGTGGCCGTTGCAATGAATCATCAAACTCAGCAGAGAAGTAGTGCTATGGGAGGGACGGCTGGTGTCGGAATTAATGAAGATGGCAGAGAGAGGAGGCATGTCTGACCTCCACCTCATAGGAATCAGCCTTGGGCTGTTGATCTTGATTCTCCTTTCCCCTGGTGAAGTTAGAGGATATCAGATGCCACCCCTACACCATTTTTACACTTGGTTAGCAAGGGAGAAGGGGAGGACTGAAGTGTTTGTTAATATCTTGGACCAGACATGTATGAATTACTAAACCAATGCTGGTTTTGAGATTTAAAGGAACTGTAGAACAGCAAAGTCATGGGATCTGCCCAAGTTTACATCCAGAGACAGGCGAAGTTACAGCCAAAAAATACATTTTGAAAGCACTCTGGGAGACAAAATAAATAAAATAAAGATATATATTAATTTTGCCATGAATCTTGTTTAATTGATGTACTGGTTGTAGTTTCAGTCTTTCTTTCCAAATATATACTCATTTATGTTTTCTACATATGACCATATATTGTAATGTCTCTGTAAAGACTTGTATTAGAGTTATTCACGTGATTTAACTTGTGTATGTGAAATAATATAGACGAAGAGCCAGAAATCTTGGGTTCAAGTCTGTCTCACAGTCTCAGCTTTCTCATCAGGAAGAAAAAAAAAAGGAATAATGCATCTCCTGCCTCATGAGGTATTAAATATTAAATAATTGGTGCACGGGTTTTTTTAGGGGGGAGGATGGAGGGAATAAATGGTATGTTCATATCTTGAAAAATTGTTAAATACTCTTCTATTAATGTTTGAGCCTCTTCTCCTTTCCTTCTTTGCATTATATTTGAAATTGTTCTGACAAAATGAATCACTTAATATGCCAGCAGAAACGCAGCCTTTCTTGGTCAGCGTTTTTTTGCTTGCAAGTAGCAGAAACCATTTGGACTTATTTTAAACAGAAAAGAGAATTATGAAGAATGCTGAGGAAGGACAGATAGCTGGATTCTGGAGAGCTGAGACCCAGGGAGCAGAGGATCCCCAGGAACGACAAAGTCCTCAGCATCCCAGGCCTTATGTTTCATTCTTCTTTTCCAAGTTTTTATCACCTTCGTCCCCACCACACATGGAGAATGGCCATCTCCAAATCACAATGCCATATTCCCAGAGACAAAACTGGCCTCCGGGAAGTAGGTCCCTGTCATGGTTTGAATTATGTCCCCCAAAAACTGTGTCTATCAATTTGGCTAGGCCATGATTCCTGGTACTGTGTGATTTTCCTGTATGTTGTAAACCTGCCTCTATGATGTTAATGAGGGAGGATGGGTGGCAGTTGTGTTAGTAAGGCAGGACCTGATCTACGAGACTGGATTGTGTCCTGAGGCAATCTCTTGAGATATAGAAGACAGAAGTGAGCAGTGAGACAGGGGGACCTCATACCATCAAGAAAGCAGTGCCAGGAGCAGAGCGCGTCCTTTGGACAGGGGTCCCTGCGTGAGAAGCTCCTAGTCCGGGGGAACACTGATGAGAAGGCCGACAAGAGAGAGAAAGACTTCCCCTGGAGCTGACACCCTGAATTTGGACTTTTAGCCTACTTTGACTGTGAGGAAATAAACTTCTCTTTGTTAAAGCAATCCATTTGTGGTATTTCTGTTATAGCAGTACTAGATGACTAAGACAGTCCCTTATACAGGCCAGGCTGGCAGGAGCTCAGCCTATGGGTGGATGGGTTAGATACCAAACAAAGGAGCTGGACTGATGCAAAAGAAATGTCTGGCACATAGTTACTCTGAAATGAGGCTCCAGTGTAAAACATTGCTTCCTGCCCACGGAAAAACAGCCAACTAACCCCTAGACATGATGCTTGTGAATCAACTTCAGTAACAGCAAAACCCACTGCCGCTGATTCTGACTCATAGTGACAGAGTAGAACTGCCCCACAGAAAAGGGGTGCCTGGTAGACTCAAACTGCCAACCTTTTTGCTAGCAGCCGTAACACTTAACCGCTACACCACCAGGATTTCCAGGTAGAATATACTACAATTTCTTTATCTCTCCTGGGCTAGAAATTTAGCATGCAGGAGTTACAGCCTAAAGGCTTGCATACACTAGGTGCTTAAGAATGTCTTGTTTGTGAGTGCTCTGTAACTTCTACAGAGGGAAATTATACAGTCTTTCCCCCTGAAGACTATCAGCAGAATTGATGCCAATTGAGCTGACTAAATTTGATTTTTGCAGACCTGGTAAATTCTGGAACTCTACTTTCTATGAAGAAACCCTGGTGGTGTAGTGGTTAAGAGTTTGGCAGCTAACCAAAAGGTTGGCAATTCAAATCTACCAGGAGCTCCTTGGAAGCCCTATGGCGGGAGGAGGGAAGTTCTACTTTGCCCTATAGGGTTGCTATGAATTGGAATTGACTTGATGGCAATGGGTTTTTTTTATTTTTATTTTATTTCTATCAGGAGCCAGAGAACTAGGAAAAAAAAAAAAAAAAAACAAAAACTCTCTGTCTTATGTAACTCCATGGTGTGTAAGCCAAGTGCTGTGGGGTAACATATTTATCCTCAGAAACACTCAGCAGTCTAACCAGCTTTTTAAGGGAAGAACTATTTGTACACAAGCCTGATTTAGGGGAGAATTGTCCTACAGTACAATAGTAGCTGCACCTCATTTAAAATTTTGCCTAAGGGAAGTTCTAGAACCTGTTCTTATTTTATTTCTATCCTTTCCTTCCACTCCACAACACCTCTAGGGCCTCTCTAGTTTTTCCATTTATTTTGGGATTTTGAATCAAATTACTGACCAGGTGTCTTGGCTGCATAGAGATCTTTTGCTCTAATGCATTTCTTTGTTGTCATGGAGTTTCAACTTTATTATTTAGTAACCAAAGATAAATATAGTTCCAGGATCTTAAAGAAATTAGGCAGAGGTCCTGGAAGAATCTGGATATATCCTGTTTATCTTTTTATTTCGCTTTTTGCTGGGTTTTCACTGACATCTGTGTGCGGAAAATATAGCTGTATTTTCCTCTTTTTGTAGTCTCATAGCCAACTACTGAATAGCTGAAATCCATGATTTAACAGGAAAGAGATGACGTGATAAATGTGGGTGGGCCCAATGCCAATGTAAAAGACCTGATTTTTTTTATGGCTTCTGAGATTTTCAGAAATCTTTTACAGAACTGTTTTCTAACATATTGTGAAAGCAGCCAAAGGCAGTTGCCATAACGAACATCTAACATAGCAGTGAAATGCATTTCAGCCTAGAAAATTCAGAATGTGAATTCTGAATGGGGTGCCTATACATTCAATGTCGAATCAAAATTAGAATAAAATCCACAAAGTCCATTTGTCCTAACATGTTTGGACCTTTGCCAAACCATAGTTTTAACAGTAATATGTAAATGTATAATACACATCCACAAATGGCCAGTCAACTCGAACATCTGGTTTTTATCTTAAGTGTGTTCCTTTGTCTTGTCACTGCGGAAAAAACCCCGGAAAAGTCTTGAAAGCTAATTAGCTCCAAATTTATTCTAGGAAAGAAGGGCCAAAGAGTTTTGATGACAAATTTTTCTTTGTTCCAGCGGCTAAGCTGGTCTTTGACCCTTCGATTAACGTGAGGTAGTTATTTATTTGCACATAGGTCCTTTGTTTTTTTGTTTTTTTTTTAATACAAGAAACTCTTTCCTGGAATAGGCACCTGGCTTCTGATTCACATTTGCAAAGAATTTGCCACTTTAAATAAGCTTTAAAGTGTTACTATTCTGTCAATGTATAGTATGTATGATTTCCTTTATTAAAGTTATTTCCAGGTTTTTTAAACAGGGAAATATGTTATAATAATAATATGTATTGTTTTTTGAGTCTTTATTTTCCTCTAAATTAAATATTCTTTAAATAAAAACTCTAATTTCCTGTCCAGTTTACACATTTGTACTACCTACACACATAGACACACATAAACACAAACACTGTTCTGCACTCTTGTCTTTGCTGTTATATTTAAGAATATGTTATTTTGGTACAAGTGGAAACTTTAAAATTATAAATTTAAAATGAGGTTTAAAATTATCAATGATTGTCCATTATCTTGGAAGACCAAAATTTGGCCCAATTCTACTTTAGTCTAATTACAAAACTTCTGATAGGCAACCTCATTTTTAAAAGCAGTCAAATAGCAGCTTTTAAATTTATATATATATGTCATGAATATATATATATATGTGATATTTATATCTAAGAATCCACTGAGCCACACCCTTCTATGCTACATACCATTTTCTACATTAATGAACAGACACAAGTGAAAGTTTTGGGATTGATGTAGTCCATTAAAGTTCCTGATGCTAATGATGACCTATGTCAGCCCTCTAGCCTCATGAGAAAGGTACAGAGGACCTCTTAGGATTGTCATCTGATTGCTTCTAAACAGCAAAACTTGTCTACTCCTTAAATACTCCCTGCACATTGTGGACTGTTTAGGCATAGAAGGAGGTGTCTCTGAACCAGAGACAGCTCACACACAACCAGGAAAAAGAACTCTTTTTGCTACGCTTAATCAACCTCTGCTGCCCTTTGGTCTTTGTGGAGGTCCTGGGATTTCAGGTTCTGGATCCAACCCAGTGACGCTCAATTTCCTTGCCAAAAGTCATGCGAATAACAACTAGAAGAGGATCACTTTTCCCTGTTCTTTTAAAGTATGAATTTGAGTGTCACTCATTCTCCCATATAAACACTGGCATAAATAGCTTATTTCATCCTTTGGGGTGGCCTGTTCTATCCTATGACTGTAAGGAGAGCCTCGACCCTTCCACGGGTAAACAAGCATCTCTTCTTGCCCAAGAAGGACATTTACATGTTTAGAGACATTGTATTATAGGCTTAAAATCTGTAGCAAACTATAAATATTGTAGCAGCAATTTTGGGAGTAAATTTATATTGCTATGGTTTCAAAACAAAAATAAACGTTAATTAGTAAAGGAAAATGTAATAATTCTATTAAAAATACATGTTACTGCTATGGCAACTATAAAACAAAGATAATAAATAAAAGAGAACCCATAATGTGACACCATATCGCACTTGTAGGTGGCATGTGGGCTGAGAGATTGAATTCTTAGTAATTGTTTTTCATTATAAATAATGATGTAGTAAATTGATACGCGATAATTAATTATTACTGATCATTGGCTATTTAGGTTTGTATTTCCACTTTTTTCTTTTTGTAGTTCTTTGCCACTATTAAAAAAAACCCAACCCTGTTGCCACTGAGTTGATTCTGACTCATAGCGACCCTATAAGACAGAGTAGAACTGCCGCATAGGGTTTCCAAGAAGTGGCTGGTAGATTCGAACTGCCAACCTTTTGCTTAGCAGCCAAGCTCTTAACCACTCTGCCACCAGGGCTCCCTTTGTGTCTATGGAAGTATTTTTTTTAGGATAAATTTCTAGGAGTAAAATTCTTGGGTTAAAGGGTTCTTGAATATTTATTTCTTTACATTTTCTTATTTAGACATTTTCCTCTTGTTTTTGTTCTCAGTTTTGAAAATCATGAAATATTTTGGTCATAAGGAAAAGTATAGAGGATGTTCGCATTTCACCTGTTCTTAAGACCTTTTTTCCTATTTGCTGATCATTGGTTGCCAATTCCAACTTAAGTGACCTAGGGCTAGCTTAAGGAACATCTAATGAATGGACAGTTACTCCTTCAGTACTTTAGAAATGTGGTATTGAGATGAATTCCAAATAATGTCTTTATTGAGCACCTACTATATACAGTGACACAGACCAAAGTGCAATAGTGATTCTGACCTCGAGAATTAATTCACCCTGTATCACAGAGGCCATTGTTCTGAAGTTTTTCTCCTTCTGGGGCAGAGGCTGGCCTGCATCACAGCTCTTCTGGGGGATGGGCTAGTCTTTCCTTCCTTGTGTCGCCTTTACCCTGGTAGGGCCGAAGCGGTAAGTATCTGAAATAAAGTGTATACCCATCAATTATACAGAGGCACAAAAGCATCAGCCCAAGTGAGGGGTCTGCAGGGCATGTTGGATACACCAGCAGAAAACCTAAAACTAAACCTGTTGCTATCAAGTCGATTCCAACTCACAGTAACCCTATAGGCTAGAGTAGAACTGCCCTCATAGGGTTACCAAGGCTGTAATCTTTATGGAAGGAACCCTGGTGGAACAGTGGTTAAAGTGCTCAGCTACAACCCGAAAGGTCAGTGGTTTGAACCCACTAGCTGCTCTGCAGGAGAAAGATGTGGCAGTCTGCTTCGGTAAAGATTGACAGCCTTGAAAACCCTATGGGGGAAGTTCTACTCTGTCCTATAGGGTCAGAATCAACTTGATGGCAGTGGGTTTTGTTTTGTTTTTTTTAATCTTTAGGGAAGCAGACTGCCACATCTTTCTCCCACTGAGCAGCTGATGGGTTTGAACTGCCGACTTTTTGGTTAGCAGCCGAGTGCTTAACCACTGTGCCACCAAGGTGGAGGGCTCTGGAAAATCCTGTCTTTTCTCATGTTAACTTCTCCCTAAAGGAAAAATGTTACGTGGAGCAATTGTGTGCAAATCCGAATGAAGGGGTACCTGAATTTTTAAGTCAACTTCTACCACCTAGTGGCCATTTCAGAGAAGCTCTTTTCCCCCTTGATTTATTTTTAAAAATATTTTGATAGATGCAAAGATATTTGTATCTGTCAATTCATGTCTTCTTTAAAAATGGTAAGACAAAATAATACAATATAACAAAGGGAAGTAATCATTGCAGAAACTATAACACAGAGATGCTTTAAGATGGTTTTTGGGCCAGACACATTTATTTTTTAGTTTGTTTCCTTCTATAGTGTTTGTATTATTATTGTCATGTGTGCATGATTCTTTTATAATATATTTTAAGTTTTTAAATTTAAAGAGGTCTTGTTAAAATATAAGCAGTGGACATTTTGAGGGGGACTAATTTCTAGCAATTAGGTAAAAAAACCCAAACCCATTGCCAAGTCAATTCTGATTCATAGCGACCCTAAAGGACAGAGTAGAGCTGCCCCAGAGGGTTTCCAAGGCTGTAATCTTTAAGCAAGCCGACTGCCACATCCACCGCCAACCTTTCAGTTAGCAGCCAAGCTCTTAACCACTGTGTCATCAGGACTCCGTGCAATTGGGTAATTTTTAACATGAATCTGAAGAGGTTAAAAAGGAAAAACATTTAAAACGATAACCTTACAACATGGAAAATAAGCATTATTTAAAAATTCACTTCACTTCCCCCCTACTTGAACAAATCAAATTGTTTTTCTCAGGTTCTCTTCATTTTTTAAAAATCAACATGCAAATACAATTTTATTTTAATTAAAACAACAGTCAATCCAGATTTTTTGATGTCGGGTCAGAATTGTAAAACTCATCATTATGGAAACAAACACAGGGAACATGAGTTAAATCACTGGAGTTTTCTTTACTTAAAGAATCTGTTGCTAAAAGGGCAAGTTGCTTTTGCAACGAATTGCATCTAATTAAGTAGTGTAACTTATCTTCAGAAGAAGTCTGGAAGCAACCTTATGGGATGGCATAGAGCTTTTCTGTTGCGCAGATGTTGCAGTTGCTCAGACTGAGTTCCCATCTGGGCTCTGGCTGGATCTTTGTGATCTCAGACAAGAATAAGTCTCCCAGCCTGGCTGGAGGTCATGTTTATAAAGCCCCCGTGGAACGCTAGTCCTCAGAAGACGTTCAGTGAGCAGTAGTTACTGTGTCACTCCTTAAAGTGAATTTTGAATGTCAAATTTTCTTAAAGTGAGACACCTATACTAGAATATGAGGATCTTCTGTATTTGATCAAAATGCTGTCTAATCACTTAGGACCCGACACTAGTGGGTTTTGTATGCTCACACGGCCTCTTCTCCTGCTCAAGGCTGTTGCTGTTGCACGTGGAGCTTCTCTTTAGTCAAACGCCCTCCCATAGCCTCTTCCCTGAAACACACTAAATGCATCCCTTGTAGGAACGCTTCCTGTTCGACCTTTTGTGGTTCTGGTTACTCCAGCAGCCCCTTCCCAGTGACTTAAATGGAAGGCAGTAAGCCATCTCAGATGTAGTGGTTAGGGTCCTGGGTTCTGGAGACCATTTGAATTCCACCTCCACTGCTTGCTTCCTATATGTGGGCACGGTATTTAGCCCCCTTAAGCCTCAGCTTCCCTGCTTGTAAAAGGGGGTAATGTTTAACATCAGTATTATTTTGTAGAGTTTTCATAAGGATTAAAAAAATGATCAGAGCCCTTAGCATAATGGCAAGAAACCACAGTTAACTGATTCATTGCTATTAGCTCTTGTTATTTTTATTTGCCTCCCAGTAACCGCTACCCACGACACGTCTAATTATAAAGGAGCATCCTCTCAGTGTGCCCATCCATACCATGGTAGTTAACTGAGCCACCCCGATGTATTCCTGGGCAACGACAGTGAGGTGACTGTTGTCCCTCCTGCTCCCCACCCTGCCCAGTGAGGGAGGACCCACTGGCTGCACAGCTCCCTGGCTGCACACCTCTTGCATGTTTCCTCAGTTTTCAGTTATTAATTACAATCTTCCCTCTCCTATGCCTTACCCCAGTAATTACTAACAATTTCCTTAGTCCTCTAATCTCTTTGTTTTGCCTTTTTCCTCTCTGCCTAGTTATAATCATGTTTACCACATTCTGAAAGAACTTTCTCTTTGTTCCTGCTTGCCACTGATTTTTTCCCTTCCTTCTCTGCTGGCCTTTTGTTTCTTCATCATTCACTCCTTAAAATTCTGATCCTGGTCCTGGAGCACTACATGAACTGGCCTCCCTCAAAGCCGTTCCTCTTTTCTCCCTATGTCCTCACTCTTGTTGATGTCTCATCGCCCGTTCTCTCCTTTTTGAAATTTGTTCTCTGGTTTCCATGGCTTTGCCATGGATTGTCCCTGGTCCAACAAACACCAGTAGTTTGCTGAGAGGGTCTTCAACCTGAAACTGTGCCCCTGGGTGCAGTGGGTACTGAGGATACACACCCAGTGTGTCATGGAGAGAGTAACACAGGCCTGTGCAGGGGCCTGGTTGGGAGGCTTCCTGCATGCGATGCCTTTCCTCTCTTGTGCTTCTCATCCCAGCTATTACCGTCTTTGTACTGCTCTGCTCCTGATCTCATCCTCCCTTCTCTCCCTCTGAATGATTCAGCTATCACATCTACCCAGCTAACTCCCTTCTTCTGACATCCACCCTTCATCTCCTATCACATGCTAGGGATTTCCAACCAATGTTCGCCTCCATCTCAAACTTAACTTCGAGGGTGTATTATTTCTTCCGAATGTCTCTCACTTTGGTACCTTCCTTTCAATTCCTACCACCCCACCATCTCCAAGAGTTCAGGCCCCTCCCACCTCCTGCCTCTGCTTCGCCTCTCTTTTCCCTCAGGTCCACCCTACAGGCTCTGCTGGATCTGTCTTCCCATGAAATCAGCTTTGTACAATCACCTTCTGCTCCAAAATCTGTAACTGATCCTCTTGCCAACAGGGGGGAAGAAAAAATCAAAGTAGTTAGCTTGGCATTTAAGGCCTTCACAATCCAGCCTTAACCTCCACCTCTGAACTTGCCTCCTCTGAATCCCCACGGAGACAAATGCTCCGCTCCAGGTGATGGTTCTCTTGGACAAGTTGTCCAGCTCTGCTCCCACTGCTCCCCCTCCCTGCCTTCCTCCCTCTTTTAGGAAGACTTCCCTAGCTTCTTGAGCGCTTAGTGCTTTCCTATCTCCTGAACTTCCAAATCACTATTGTTGGCATGGCTCACTTAGTTCCCAGCATGCTCGCTGGTGTGTTTGTGTGTGTCTCTGCGTATTCCCCAAGGAACTAAGACTCCTGCAGAAAGTGAGCCTGGAATTCTAGGTGCACACAGCGGGCTGGGCAGTTGAGTATTCCCGGGTGTCCTGCCATTTACCCACCACAGCTGTGCACCACTCTGTCCCTCGGTTTCTTTTTTATAAAGTCAGAATAATTTCTTTTTGCTTTCTTATATGGTTGCTGTAATAATCAAAAGAAGTATGAGAAAATGCTTTGAAACTCCAAGGATATGCAAAAAAAAAAAAAAAACCAAAAACCAAAAAACACCACCAACAAAAAACCAAACCGTTGCCATTGAGTTGATTCCGACTCATAGCGACCCTATAAGACAGAGTAGAACTGCCCGATACAGTTTCCAAGGGACGCCTGGTGGATTCGAACTGCCGACCTTTTGGTTAGCAGCCGTAGCTCGTAACCATTATGCCACCAGGTTTCCCAAGGATATACAGATGTCAGCTATTACTGATTATCATTTCAAATCTCTCTAGCCCCTTATTTGTCAGTCTACCCATGTCTATTTTTCTTGCTGTAAACCATCAGGTCTAAATCAGACTTCCCAGCTCTACACTGTGCTTAGAAGGAGCAATTGTCCATGGCTCTCCCTCCTCCAGCCCTGGGACATAAGAAGGTGGCCTGCTGGGTGCCGGGAGCTGTGCTCCTCCTTAGGTGTGAGCTGTCTAGTGGTGGTGCCCAAGGAGCAGGAGGTGCTCACCATTTGTCCAGGTGGCTGCTAGCGCTCAAGATGCAGTTCGAGGTAGTGCACAGCCAATTCAGAGTGTGAACGTCAGGGCCTCTGACATGCATGATGCGGGGTGATACTCTCCGTAGATGGCCCCGTGAGGAAAACTTATGCCTCCATGAGTGACAGTCCCAGTTTTGTTGACATCAGTGGGGCTTTTCTGTTACTATTATAGCCATTGGTAGAAGGCAGATGTTTAGTGGTTTGCCACCACTGCCAGATGCACAATATCGCTGAGGTCTTAGACTGGCAGGTGTATTCTCCTCATCGCCTCCATTGTATGTCTCTTATTGCCTCCTCTCCATTTCTCCCAAGTTAAGATTAAAAATAACATAGTGATTTGATTTAGATATTTATAGTGCTTGACAGTTTTCAATCACTTCCATAAGCTTATTCTTAGTTAGTCCTCATAGTTGTCAAGTTCATACACCCAGAATTAAATGGCAGGAATTGAAAGGAGAGGAGGAAGTGATTGCACCTGGAGCCTGAAATATGTCCAAGTACCTACTTACTACTTCTGTGGAGTTGATCCTGACTCACAGTGACTCGCAATGACTCCATGTGTGTCAGAGTAGAACTGTGTCCCATAGGGTTTTCAGTGACTGGGTTTTCAGTAGATTGCCAGGCCTTTCTTCTGAGGCACCTCTGGGTGGATTTGAACCCCCAACCTTTCTGTTAATAGCCAAGCACTTACCTACTGCCTTATTGCATGTCCTGTTTGTTTCATATATGCCAGTCCTATCTATCCAGGTAGCCTGTTAATTTTTGTATCCCCTATGGTGGGGGCTGTGTACTCAGGAGGCGGCTATTACTCTCATCATTTTACAGGGAACATCAGTACACACTCCTGGTGTGCTCAGGCACGTGTTGGTTGCTTGGTGGCGACAGTAACCAAAGAGCTGAAACCACGGACTTAGTGTCCATAGGATGTGGTGAAATGAGTTCCATTATGTTGCCTTTTGCCTTGGTTGTTTGGAAAAACAGCTTGAGAGATTTTTCCCCTAAGCCCTGAGGAGTTACTTTTGTCCTAGTTTTCCACCATAGGGGGTTTGTTATTTTTTTCCAGGTTGATTGACATTTCCTGGGTAGGCTGTAAACAACTTGTGGTTTGATACTTTTGTCTGCAGGCTACAGTCTGCCCTGTGATTGATGTATTTTACACACCTTGCAGGGATCAGTCAGTATACTTATGCAAATGAAGTGACTTAGCCTACTAAGCAAATAAAGTGTCTGTGGTCTACCGAGAAGGGATTGGTCAGTTCGTGGCCCTAGTGGGAGGGCCATGCCTTGAAACTGACCAGGAGTTTGCTTTTATATGCAGTCAACCCCACAAAGGTTGAAAGAAGCAGACAGAAGCAGAAGGAATAAAGAAGCAGCAGAGAGATAGGAGGCAAGGAACTTCCTAAAAGAGCTGTAATGTGGGTCAAGGGCTGTAACACAAGATAGCAAGAGGCCTGGAAGGGGCCCTGTGGCACAGCAGCAGCGACAGGCCTGGAAGGAACCCTGTGCCAGAGTCAGTGGTGATGGCAGAAATCTACTGCTAGGAATGCAGCTAAGACAGCTGAACAAAACTGCTACTTTGACTATGAGCTGGGTCAGTTAGCAGTGGGGAGACTGACAGCAAAGGCAGAGAAGCCTGTCCTCAGGGGGCCAAGAGGAGCCTGTCCTCATGAGGCTGAGAGGAAGCCTGCATGGCAGAGAGACAGGCCTGCTTGCTTGCATAGCCAAGAGGAGCTGAGAGAGCTGAAGAAGGGAGGGACGTACTCTTCTCTTCGGGGGAGCCTTCCAGACTTTGCCTGTGTGCTTTCTGATCCTGAGTTGTACCCTGTTGCTTCTTTAATAAACCACTTAACTGGAAGTATGGTCTGTGAGTTCTGTGTGGCCATTGCAATGGATTATCAAACCCAGCAGAGAAGCAGAGAGTGCTGTAGGAGGGATGGCTCCTGTCAGAATTGGTAAAAAGATTGGAGAGTGGAGTATGTCTGACCTCCACCTCATAGGGATCAGCCTTGGGCTAATCTTGATTCACACTGTCCCCCCTGAGGTTAGACAAGTTCTGATGGCACTACTCTCACCATTTTACAAGAGGACATTGGTACACACTCCTGGTGTGCTCATGCACAGGTTATCTGAACAAAACTGCATCTCTCCACAGACAGAGGGATTGCTCTGGACCCATAATCTCTAGCAAATCATGGGGTATTCTAAGGTGGCTTTTTATAAGCAGGAAGGTGGGAAGCGTGTGGATTGGGACACAGTATCTTCGAAGGGTAAAGTGCTTAAGTCAGCGTCTGACCCTGGTGTGCTGCTGCCGCCCTTCTGTTTCAAGGGCTCACTCAGTGAGGGAACTGGTCACAGGCGCACCAGCATCAGTGAGCATGCAATAAGGTAGGTAAGTTTCTTTGTAACACTTCATGCAAACTTCTTTCTTAGCTGGGGAGCGCCGTGAATGGCAGGAGGAGGGAAAGGGGAGGAGAAACTAGCAATGGTTAGGGGCCACTCCCTATATCATTTAGAGTTTGTTCTAGCATACATGCATGAATGGAAGGAATTTTTTGCACACGTAATTTCTTAAACGTCTGCTTGGCTTTAGAATTCACATTCAGTTGTTTTTTAGAGAGGGTAAGCAGCAGCAGATTTCCCTTCCCAATTCCATTTGAATCAGGGTGTTAATAAAGCCCACCGTCAATCCCTATGCTAACCCCACTGGGTGGCTGTGGAAGGCGATCTAGAAGCAGGAAATATCTGGGGAAACTGTGAGCTGTTCACAAGTGATCTCCTTCCTCCTCCTCGAGACCTTGATCCCACTGCAGATACCAGGACCCTCATGCTGTAACTTGGCCTTAGAGCCCTTCCCACTCTCTCTCTCTCTTACATATACTCTTGCTGGAACCTCCTCACCTCTGTGGTTCTTGGGAGAGTGTAATTACCAATCAGATTTTATCTCTCAGGGTTAAGGGCCTAAAGGCTAAATAGATCTGAAGGGATGAAAATAGGAAGTTATGTAAACTTGCCTTAGGTTTTATTCATTTCACACAGGAGATCTGCAAACCTCGAAGTTTCCTCACGTATTACATGTCTACATTATATACACTTCAGTTCAAACTCTAGATGTCTGGCAGGCTTTGTGAACTGTCATGACTAACTGATTTCTGAGAAAGCACAAAAAGCTTCCTGAAGTCAGAGCAAAGGAAGCTATGGGTGAAGGGAAAGGGAATCATATTCTTAGAGGTTTCAGGCAGAGACTCTGAGATGTCAACCCACTGAGAAGAGAGGGTCAGGGAACAGAAGTCCTCAAATCACTAATAAGCTGTCAAAGCTAAAGTTTAGTAGCCATGCCACTCTCAACCCTGTGCACAGAGAGCTAAGCCTCGGATTCTTGAAGGAGAAAAGTCGGGAACACAGGCTAAATTCCCCACACCAAAGCTCCAAGCTCGGATTGTTTCACCCATTAATAAAAAGAATACATCTCCTCAGTAAATGATATTTCTTTTTAAAAAATAAACTATATGCATTATTTCTTAAATTATAAAAATACTTAAAACAGAAATTTAAAAAGAATTAAATAAGCAGTATTTTAAAAATTATTTTTAAAAACTTATGCTACATAATAGTTGCTTTCATAATAGAAAAAAGCAAAGTAAGTGGCATAAGCAAGAGAACAGTTTTCTTCTATCACATAATGAAAATCTGAAGGTAGGCACTCCAGGGGTGATAAGGGAGCTCCACGAAATTGTCAGGGAGCCAAATTAAGTCCAGTTCTCCACTTTGCTGTTTCTAGTCTGTGGCTCTCGTCTTCATGGTCCAATATGGCTTCTAAAACTCCAGCCATTATATCCATTATCCACGATGCAGGATGGATGAAAGAAAGAATGGTATCCTTTCTGTTTTAAGGAGATTTCCTTAAAGTCCTATAAAACACTATGATATCTGATTGGAAGTTCTTTTAACCTCATTCCAACCCAGAACAATGTCGTTCTCCAAGGGAGGGAGGGAAGCTCTGCCCTGTAAAACCCCCCTCCTTCCAATATTGTCATGATACCATTCTTGTGTGCTGTTGCCATTACCAAGACTTAGCTTTCATTCCTGGAGGAATACCTTGCTAACTATTAGAACAAGTTTAGTTATGATTTTGGGAAAATCAACACAATTCAAGAATGTAAGTGTTGTTGGTGACAGTCTGAAAGTAGCTCGTAGTTCCCAAATTTATGATCTGAGATATCATGTTGACCTTCAGGAAACAAGACTTTGGAATAGAGAGAAGTTTGGTAAACTTGTCAGGATGGGATGGGCCATTCTGGCAAGGAATGACACCCAAATCTCAGCAGCTTAATTCAATGGAAGTTTTGTTTCTCTTGCTCATGCTACGTGTTCTATGGAGGTTTTTAGGGGGGACTCTGGTCATAGTTACTTGGGTATCAAAGTTGACAGAAGCTCCATCGCAAGACACACTTTCATCGTCATGGAGTCAGAAAAAGAGCGACTGAATCACGTACTGGCCCTTCAGCTTCTCTCCAGATGTGACACATATTACCTCTGCTCACATTTCATTGCCCACAGAAAGTCACATGGCCATACTCAACTTCAGAGGGGTTGAGAAGAGCATCCCACATGTGCCTGGAAGGCAAAAGTGCCACCAATGACCACTAATGCCACCAATGACCACTAGAACTTTAGTTCAAGTTCCCCACTGTGTTTCAGTTTTGCCCTCTGAAAGCCTGAATCCAAAGTAAAAAATCTTATGAACAGTTTGTACTTGAAAAATAGATAAACATTTTCCTAATATAAAACCTAGTTATATTCATTGGTCTACTGTTGTAAGACTCTGCATCACACAGGAGAGAGGCTTTCTGGGCTCCTGGGCTCCAGGCTGTCTGTTAGTTGGCCCAGTAAGAGGCCACTTGGAGTATCAGCCTTCTTACATGAAAGTTTCACCGGGTCAAGGCAAAATGAGAAGGAAAAAAAATCCAAACAATCAGAAAGTAATGAGTTTTTAGAAAACAAATTTATCCCATTTAAGGGAGGGTCTTTTATTCTGATACTAAGTCTTTTATTTTTTTGAGGTTAAAAAGGATCTTTCTTTATCAAATGGTTGTGATGGTAGTTGGTGGAAGGTTTTGTTTTGTTTTTTATAAACTTACTTGGCAAAATAAAATGTTAGTAACATTATGTATATGATCCCCTTATTTTTTCTGACATTTTTACTGACCACCTGTGAAATCTAACAGTCTAAAAACCACTCATCTGCTTTCCCTCTTGTTTTCAAAGAAAGAAATTAAGAAATAAAGGGACTTACCTCAAAATATACACATATAATTGGAGAAAGAATCCTTAGTCTATTTTTGGATTCAATTTTCAAACTGGCTAAATGGTGTAAATGGTCAGAAAGACGTGACTTGACCACTAACAGCATTCGCCAGAGAAGAACAAAGAACACATTTACATTTCTCACCGTGAAACACAAGGAGAAAAGGGGCTACCTGGGAAAAAAATTTGTGGGTGGCTAAACTTAGGGCACTTTATTAATGAGACAGTCTCATGGCTTTGGACAGTTGTCCACTTAAAGACCTTGTCTTTGGAACTGCCTGCCTGGCTTCCTGAAATTAGGCAAGCTGCATTCTTTACAAATGTGACTTTGTTGAATTGGGGTCCATCAGATTGGAGGGGCCCTTTTTCCCATTAAGAAAAAGTAAGCCAGGAAGTTATGCTGATCAGACAAAATAGAAATAAGCTGTGAGAGAATTAGGACAGCAAAGCAGTGGAGGAGGTTGGTCAAGGTTCTCTCCATCCTGGAGAGGGAAGATTACAAATCAGAAGAGAGGGCATGAGGTGGCTGAGTTTTTTAAAATAACAATTGCCACAGAGTATTATACCAATTGGAACACTGGTGGCCCAGTGGTTAAGAGCTCAGCTGATACCCAAAAGATCAGCAGTTTCGATTCACCATCTGCTGCCTGGAAACCCTATGGGGCAGTCCTACTCTGTCCTATAGGGTTGCTTTTAGTTGGAATCGACTCAATGGCAATGGATTTTTGGATTATGGTGATTAATGCTGTACCTTACAAGTATGAGAACTGTGAGAGCAACAGTGTGTTATCTGTCAAGGGTCACACCAGACAACAAGAAAGACGGAAAGAGAGATGAGGGGGTGATGTCTATTTATGTAAGTGATAGTGACTGACACAGCTGAGGGATTAAACTAATGAACTAACGAGGGTCCATGAGAATGGATGAGTGTCTCTTTCTTGGTGGAACTTAGGGTAACTGTAGACGCTGAATTTCTAATAGAGAATAAAGTCTATTTATTCAGAGCAGAGGACAGCGCGGGGCAGGAGCACTCCTGGGCTCTTCCACAATGAACTACTATGAGTGAATATGACTGAAGAGCTTCATGGGCAGTGGTATTAGTTGTCCCTATGTTATACATGGGTAAACAGGAGCAAGAGCAGGTGAAATAAAAACAAAACAAAACACTGAGTGGTGGATATTTATGCAGAATAAAATTAAGATACCCTTTCTTAACAGCTTTAGTTATTTGATCAGGTAAACCTATTCTGGATGCCAAAACTCTAGCAGAGACTAATCACTGGGAGATACAAATGTGCCACAAATGTACCCCATCCTGGGACTGCACATCTAGAATGGGAGTCCACAGCCTGTCAGTTTCCCACGTATTATCTCACTATTATAGCTATTAGACAACATGTACTGCAAGAGGAAGCTTATTTATATTATATATTTAGCCTAAAGCTATGATAACATCCTTTGGCATTGCCATTATCTGATGGCATTTGAAACTGAACCAACTTCCTATTTCCAGGCATTAACAAATGAGAGTCTTCATGTTGTCTAAAGTTATTTCCTGACTTTAAGACAAATTTCTTTTCTCCAATTCATTCAAGTTTATTTTTTTTTTAAGGAAAGATCTCCTTTAGACAATTAAGTTTCCCAGAATTGTTTAAGCATTGTTATTGTTTTCAATGAGAGTATTTCCTATTTAACTCTAGTATGTAACTTGATGGGAATTCTCTTGAATATCTACCATTGCCCTACTCAGAGAATTTCCAGGAGACTTGAGAAATAAATCCACTAGCCTGTCACGAATCAGAATCTCAATTTAGAACATTCATTCCAACAAGTCTTTGGCCAGAGTATGCAAAGATGAATAAAGGCATACCATTTGTCCTCAAGAAGCTTAAAATTTAAAAGGTGGGGGGAGGATGATACAGGTACATTGACTACATAAGGTGTGCTTCTCACGTATTACCTTCTCTCCTCTCACTTCTAGGAATGAAACCAAGGAAAGGGGGGAGGTGGTATACACATGCATGAAAAAGAGCAGCATGCATGACTTATTACCTAAATCTCAGTCTCACAACACAACTGGAGAGTAATTGTTTGGGCTCAGGCATCAGAAAATGCCATTCATGTCTATTCAGAGACAGTAGCACATCACCATGGTTAGGAGTGTGGACTGTACTGCCAGACTGACTGGCTTGAAATATCTGCTCTGTCACTCACTGTTCGTGATCTGGGGCAAGCTGTTTGACCTCTCTGTGCTTCAGTTACCTAATCTGTAAAGTACTGTTAATGATCGAGTTGTTGTAAACATGAAATAAATTTGACAAGAAGAAATTGCTTAGAACTGTGTCTGGCATGAAGTAGGTGTCCAGTAAGTATTAGTTACTGTTAGTAAACTTTGAAGAGATTCTTGTATTCTTAAACAAAATTTTCAGATTTCTCTAATCTGGCAAAAGCGTTATATTATTTTATTTCCTCTTGAACTCACGGCTTCTTGCTACAAACTCACACCCACAGTATTTTTTTTTCTCTAAATTGTATTTATTTTGTTGTTGTTGTTGAGAATATACATAGCAAAGCATACACCAATTCAACAGTATCTACGTGTACAATTTAGTGACACTGATCACATTCTTCGAGTTGTGCAACCATTCTTCCCCTTCTTTTCTGAGTTGTTCCTCCCTCATTAACATAAAGTCACTGCCCCTAGGGTTCCTATCCAATCTTTTGAGTTGCTGTTGTCAAACTGATCCCTATATATAGCTCTTAAAACAGCATAATGCTCAAGGAAGACATTCTTTACTAGTTAAGCTAAACTACCGTTCAGTTTTAGGATGACTTCAGGGGATGCATTTGGTTTAAGGTTTAAAGATTATCTCAGGGCAACAGTTTCAGAGGTTCATTCACCCTCCATGGCTCCACAAAGTCTAGAGTCAATGAGAGTTTGAAATTCTGTTTTGCATTTTCCCCCTTTTGATCAAGATTCTTCTATGGAACATTTGATCAAAATACTCAGTAATGGTAGCCAGGCACCAACCAGTTCTTATGGTCTCATGGCAAAGGAGGCAGTTGTTCATGGAGGCAATTAGCCACACATTCCATATCCTCCTTCTATTCCTGACTCTTCTTCTTTCTCTGTTGCTCCAGGTGAATACAGACCAATTGTTGTGCCTCGGATGGCCGCTCGCAAGCTAAGACCCCAGGCACTATGCAATGAACTAGGAGGTTGAACAGAGGCATTAAATGCGGTATTAGGCCAAATAACTGGGATGTCCCATGAAACCATGACCCTAAACCTCCAAACCAAGAAACCACATCCCATGAGGTGTTTGGTTGTACATAAGCAGCCTCATCAGCTACTCTTTTTTTTCTTTTTTTTGTTGTTGTTGTAAATATATTGAAGGAGCCCTGGTAGAGCAGTGGTTAAAAGCTCTTGGCTGCTAACCGAAAGGTCAGTGGTTTGAACCCACCAGCCACTCTGCAGTAGAAAGATGTGACACTATGCTTCCCTAAGGATTTACAGCCTTGGAAATCCTATGGGCAGTTGTACTCTGTCCTGTAGGGTCACTATGAGTCAGAATTGACTTGACAGCAGTGGGTTTTGTTTGGTTTTTGAATTTGTAAATGTACCTATCACACAACTTCTCCCAATTCAACTTTATAAAGGTGTACAACTTATTGACAGCAATTACCATAATCAGCTGTGTAACCCTACCCTTTATCAGTGTGATTTTTCCATCACCATTAACACTCAGAGTATTTCACGTTCATTATACACGCAAATATAATCTGTAGATAAGCATAATTTCAATATAGCAGGGCTGGTGTAGGGTCTACTAGTGATGCAAAGATCCTAGGCTGTGAACTCAGAACGTATTGGCATGTACAAAGTTACTCCATTTCTGCTCTCATTAAAGACTTTTTGGTAATATTCATGAGAAAGAGCTTTCTAAGAATTTAAATTAAAAAATCCCTTCATCAGAAGGATGTAGAACAAAATCCTAATGCACAAAAAGAAAAAGACCAGATTTACTGGCCTGAAAGAGACTGGAGAAACCCCGAAAGTATGGCCCCCAGACACCCTTTTAGCTCAGTGGTGAAATCACTTCTGAGGTTCACCATTCAGCCAGGGGTTGGACAGCCCCATAAAACAAAACGGGACTAATGAGGCACAGCAGTCCAGAGACAAGGACTAGAAGGCAGAAGGGGACAGGAAAGCTGGTTATAGGGAACCCAAGGTTGAGTAAGGACAGTGTTGACATGTAGTGGGGTTCTTAACCATTGTCATAGGGCAACATGTGTACTAACTGTTTAATGAGAAAC
>NW_004443957.1:7135256-7169426 GCF_000243295.1 Trichechus manatus latirostris | reverse complement strand
AAAGGAAAGGCCCTCCAAGGTCGAGAAGGGTGAGTGTCACCATGTTGTGGGGTAGTTAACCAATGTCATAAAACAATATGTGTACTGACTGTTTAATGAGAAACTATTTGTTCCGTAAACCTTCACCTAAAGTACAATAAAAAAAAAAAGAGAAAAAAAAAATTAAACAAGCAAAAAAAAAAAAAAAAAATCCATTCTTCATCACTTGATCTCAGTCATCCTTTCTGTAGAAATCCTTTACACGTCTGGACATCCAGAATTTAAATCCATGGCAAACACTGCTATGCAGTAGTCATGATGGAGACTGTATTAAGAGCAGATGGACACTAAAGGAGTCAATAGTTTGTGCACAAGCAGCAGGTCTCATGGTACCTGGCCCTCACTATGACATTCACAGTAGACATATTTTGGGATATCTGTCCAGCTCACAACAGCCTCCCTAACTGCCCCTCACCCCAAGTTCAGCTGCTCTCCTATGTGGTCCCACCCAGTTGGCTACACTCCCTGCCCTAAGCTGGGCCAATCAGGATCTCTTTCCTAGAGATTTGGAAATGGCTCCCAAAGGATCAGTGTCTCCATGAATATCGCTAGATCGGAAACATGTAAAAACCCCAAAATCAAACTCATTGCCATTGAGTTGATTCTGACTCATAGCGACCCTACAGGACAGAGTAGAGTGCCCCACAGAGTTTCCAAGGCTGTAAATCTTTATAGAAGCAGACTGCCACATCTTTCTCCTGCAGAGCGGCTGGTGGGTTTGAACTGCTGATCTTTCAGTTAGAGCTAAGCTCTCTAACCACTGTGCCACCAGGCCTCGAGAAACATGTAAACTCGGGAGCAAAGGAAAGGAGATGTCCAGAAAGAAGCAGGGATTGTGAGACTGTCAGGGTCCTGCTGGCTTTCTAGTACTTGGTTCTAGTCTTCCCAGAAAACCAGCTTCATTATGCCATTAACTCCATGAAACATCCTGTGTCCTCAACTAAATTATTTTCTACTTAAGCTCATGTGTATTGGTGTGGGTTAGCGGCAGTCAAGAACGTCCTAATTAATACAGCATTGTATTGAACAGAGAAAGCTGTCATGAAGCTAAAGGAAGACTACTGTAGTCCTTACCCCAGAGATCTGCAGTCAGTAGGTTTATCAGTGAGGGTTCAGTTGGAGAAGCAGAACCATTCTGAGTACTGTGGAATAAGGAATATACTATAGGGATTAGATCTTAGACAACTGTGGGGAAGTAAAAGTCTAAAAAGGTGTTGCAGAATCAGAAAGTGGTCTTTAACCAGCCCTGCACAGGAGAATGATTTGGAGCTTGCCAAAAAATTGGAAAGTCAGCACATCCAGCTATTAGAGGACTGTGAAGCGGGCTGAGTAGAAGTCTATGGAAGGTTGATGGCTGTTTGTGTCCACTGCGTCTGGGAGTGTGCTGATGATGATCTGGGCTTGTTGTTGGTCCCCAGGGTCAGTAGCTGGGGGGAAGACCTGGACACAGGACAGGAAAGAGAAAGGGCAAACTGGAACCCACTGACACCTCTGCATCTGTCACTCACTGCTTCTTACCAACAATGACCTTTAGAAGGAAATGGCTGCTGCTTCATTGCCACCTCCCAAATATCACACTTTTGGCCAACTTGGAACCATCCAGGGAAGGAAATTCGGCAAAACCATAGTTCCCAGCATAACCAAGTTAACAATAAAATACCTGGCACAGTAGGTATAAGATTAAGAAAAAAATACATATATCTATAATTTCCCCAAGTGATTATAATAAACAAACATATTTGGGAACCACTGCTTTGTGTCACCACCATCTACCCAGCCTCATCAACGAAGTTAAAACTCTGAGTCATCTTAGATTCTTTCCTCTCACTTACCCTCAACATCCAGTCACCAGGTTTTATATTGTTTTGCTTCCTAAGTATCTCTGAGTTGGAATGGACTTGACAGCAGCGGGTTTGGTTTAGTTTGAAGTATCTGTTAGGAGCCCTAATGGTGCAATGGTTAAGTGCTCAGCTGCTAATTGAAAGGTCGGCGGTTCAAACCCATCAGCTGTTCCACAGGGGAAAGATGTGGCAATTTGCTTCTGTAAAGATTACAGGCTTGGAAACCCCACGGGGCAGTCTACTTCGTCCTATAGGGTCACTATGAGCCGGAATCAGCTCGACGACAATGGGTTTTTATAAGTATCTCTTGAACATAGCCCCATCTTCTCTATCCTTATTATTCTTGCCCATGGTCTCTCGCTTGGACTGTTACCTTTTTCTTAATTGGTCTTTCTGTGCCTCCCTCAAATCCATCCATCTTACCACTAACCCTGGTGGTCCTCAACCTCGACTGAACTTTAGAATCACCTGGGTATGGTAAATGACCACATACGCCTATGGTGAATGACACATATGCCTACAGTAAATGACCCCATACTCCTATGGTTTTTGAGAATTTCTCTATACCTTGTTGCAAGGTACCCTCCTTCAGGCTTTGCCATGTTATATTCCTTTGCATCTCCAGAGATTGACCTGGTCTATTACACAGAGTATGTGTCAATAAATGTTTGTCATTTTAGTGGTGGTGATATCACTCCTCTGCCCCAAAACCTTCCACAGCTTCTGTCTACAGATGTGAATCTTAACCCTTTTTAGGTCACAAATTCTTTGATAAGTTGATTAAAGTTATCTTAAAAAACAGATGGAAACAAAATTTTGCACATATTTTCAAGGGTTCCATGAACCATCTAAACCATCCATGGACCTCTATAGGGGTCTCTGGGCCACAGATTAAGAATCAGTCACCCACAAGTGACAAGCCCACATTCCTAAGCTCCATCAGGCATGCTCACATTCATTCTGTCCCACAACACACCAACTTTTAAGCACACCTGTGTGTTTTCAGTCACAAAATTCTTATCATTGGAGGGACCTTGGCCTTCCTCTAATTCTAGCAAGATCCTTCCCATTCCTCCAGAAGTCTTTACTGACCTTCCTCTTCACCATATACTCTTCTACTTCTGAACTTCTGCAATACTTTTTGTGCCAAGCCCCTGGCATTCGGCATATTCTGTTGTAGGACGCTAGTTTTTACACAAACATGTTTTATCTTCCTGACCGGAGGTGAGTTCTTAAGGGCAAGAACCATTTCTGGCACTTCTGTGCACCCACTGTCCTGTAGTAGGTGCTACCTAGAGGTGCTGCAATAGCTTCTTTGAATCAAAGAGAAACAGTGAAGGAGGTGAGTGCAGCCGGCCTAGGAGCTCGGCAAGGATTACCATTCTGGGACTGCACCGACCAACATCAGGTGGGGGCTCTGGGACCAACCAGTCTAGTGTTGAACGTGGATTCACAGCTCATTCTTTGAACAGCTGCTTCCACTGATACCTTTCCCAGTGTCACCTCACATCTCTCCTTTTTCTCCTCACCTTGTTAGTCCCTCTCATTTCCTCCATCAGCTCCAAATCACGCATCTTGGAGGCGCCCTCCTGTACCCTGAAGGCCTCACAGCTTCTCTTTCGCTGTGACACCCGTCCCCCCAGCGCACTTCCCCAACTGTCTTCGTCCAGGAACTTAGCGAGAGTAAAAAGTGAGTTTTCCATCCATGTACAGAGAGAAGGGCTGGGCTCTGGCCCGGCGCGCCCGCCGCCGCACCCCGCGTGCGTGTGGGGGGTGTGTGTGTGGACGAGGGCTGGGCAGGATGCTGCTGGCCATGCAGGAGGAGGAAGCCGGCTCGCCTTCCTCGGCCGCCCTTTCCCCACTTCCCTCCGTGCTCTGCTCGTGTCTAAGGGGGCAGCCGGGCGGAGGAGGAAGAGGTCGAGGAGGAGGAGCCGGCGGCCGTGAGCACACCCCCGCGGTCAGCCGGCAGCTGAGAGGAAGCGGCGGGGCAGCGCGGCGGGGATATGCTGGGCGGGGGTCCCCCGGGCGCCCCGGGTGGCTGGGCCAGGCGCCGGGAGCGGACAGGCGCCGGGAGCCACGGCGCAGGTAGGAGAGCGGTGGGCCGGGCCCGGGCGGCTCCCCAGGCGGCTCTTGCCCTTGCCCCGTGTCTGGGCCCAAGGAGGGACCCCGGCGGGGAGAGTCGGAGAGCGCATCGTGACCACCCAGGGAGTCGTGCAGGCCGGGTGCGCTCCGCTCACTCGGGTTCCCTTCAGCGAGGGTGGGAAGAGAACTTGATGCCGCGCGCCGCGTCCCGCGCCGGACCAGTGTGTGTGCGCCCAGGAGCGAAGTGGAGGCCCGGGTACCTCGGCGCGTCAGGCCTGCTCTTACCGCCGCGCGGCGTGTCCGGCGTGTCCAGGGGGCGAGTTTATGTTTCGCTCCTTCAGAGGCACAGCCGCGGCCTGAGCGCGCCCTTTGCTTGCGCCCGCACTCGCCGCTGGCAGATGCGCGTGGCCGGCTCCGACGGGCCCTCCCCCGCGGGCACAGGGCGCGCGCTCGCCCGTCCCGCCGGGAATCTGGAGGGAGCAGGTGGGGGTAGGAGGAGGAATGCAGAGCTGGCACCGCCCCAAGGGGCAGCTCTGTAAATAATTTCACCGCCCACTTCCGATTTCGCGGCAGTAACGCCAGGGCCTGAGGGTCTTTCAACCCCGCCCCCTGCCGTGAGAGTGTCTGTTTCCACAGTCGACTCTAGTGAGAACCCTAAGGTCGTTGAGGTGGATGGTTGCTTTTCAAGAATTACCGGGCTTCTAGACATCTCACTCTTCAAATAGGTGCAAAGGAATTTGAGGGTCTCCGAAGAATATTTAGAGTCAGAGAGCTGCGTGGTGTTTTTGCTGGTTCAGGAGGGAGTTTTACACAAGTCACGTAACATCCCCGAGCCTCGGTTTCCTCAGATTTAAAAGGAGAGCACTCCCTGGCTCATAGGTTGGTGTGTGTGAAAGCACTTTGAATGTATCCCTGTTTCACAAATGTCAGTTGGACAGATGAGCCAAACCACACGCGTTGCCGTCGAGTGGATTCCGACTCATAGTGACCCTTTAGGACAGAGTAGAACTGCCCCATAGTGTTTCCAAGGAGTGGCTAGTGGATTCGAACTGCTGGCTTTTTGGTTAGCAGCCGACCTCTTAACCATTGTGCCATCAGGGCTCCAGTTGGACAGCACCAAGGTCCTAATAACTGGAGTTTGAAGACAGCTTGCCTGCATTCCAGTCCTGGACTTCTGTGCTTCAGTTTCCCCATTTGTTAAATGGGCACTGTGACAGTACCTCCCGCATAGGGTTTATGAGGTTTCAATGAGATGGCTAGGTGAAGCACCTAGCCTAGTGCTGGAGATACACAGTAAGCTCTCAAACAAACAATCAAAAACCTCCAAAAAACTCCTTAACTGCTATTTTTACTAAAGCAAAACCCAAATAATTTGGAGTAATGTGGAAATATCAGTTTGATTTGATTAAAGTATGAATAGTAGGATATTTTAAAAGAAATTCAGTTTTATTACATTCAAGCACGGCACCTATTGTCAATGAAGTTCTTTGGGGGGCACTGTAATCTTTAGGGAAGCCGACTGTCACATCTTTCTCACTATGAGTCAGAATCCACTTTATGACAACAGGTTTTTTGGTTTGAGGTCACAGGTGAGAATCTGTGCCACCAAGCAAAAGAGCCTGGACAACCAAAAAACCAAACCAAACCCATTGCCATGGAGTTGATTCTGACTCACAGCGATCCTTTAGGACAGAGTAGAACTGCCCCACACTGTTTCCAAGTAGTGGCTGGTGGATTTGAACTGCTGACCTTTTGGTTAGCAGCCGAGCTAGAACCTACTTTCTGGGCTGTGTGACCTTGAGCCTCAGTTTTCTCATCTGTTTAAACAGATACAAGAAAAATGGGAATAGTAATTACCACCTTTTGTACTTAAAGAGGTGCTGTGAGGAGCAAATCAGTAAAAGATCTAAACGCACCTTGTAGACGATGAGTTGCCACGCAAATATAAGACATTACTGTTTCTAATAGGGAATAACAACACGTGCAATCTTTTATAAATTTATAATGTGTTAGGCACTCTGTTATGAATTCCCTTGATGAAATACTCCCCAAAACTTTATGAGGCAGGTATTATAATCCTCATTTTCCCTATGACAAAGCTAAGGTTCAAGGTCACCTGGCTTTTTCCCAAGGTCACATAGCTGTTAAATGTAGAGCTAGGATTAGAACATAGCTGTGTTCTCAGTCACTGGCTGTACTGAAGTTATCAAGCTAAACCATGGTTCAGAGCAGGCCTGTGTTAGATTATAGGTAATAATGCCTCCTACAAATGTAAAACCAACTGCTGTCAGTTGATTCTGATTCATGGTAACCCCTTGTGTATCAAAGTGGAACTGTGCTCCATAGGATTTTCAATGGCTGATTTTTCGGAAGTAGATTGCCCGGCCTTTCTTTCAAGGTATCTCTGAGTGGACTCGAACCTCCAGCCTTTTGGTTAGCAGCTGAGTGCATTGACTGTTTGCACCATCCAGGGACTCCATCATACATATATAAGCACCATAAATTTAAGAGTGAATTGTTAGTCATGGCAGGAAAGACTGAGATAATCTTAATTTCTTTCATCCTTATTTTACAAAATCCTATTTTAAACTATTATTGCAAAAACAAATGAAAATTTGAAGGTAAAAAAGGTATGTTTTAGCTTCAAAGAACTAATTCCATGGCTCATTGCAAATTTCAGACCAAGTGGAATCTGAATGTTTTGGTTTAACATTTAAATTTGCCAGAACACTTAGGATAACACATGAGGTATAAACTGCGATTGAGGTTTTTGGTGTCCTGATTACCTTGCAGGGCTAGGACCCAGGACACTTCTGCTAGGACCTCACTGTTCATCCGAGATGCCCCAACAGGGAGGGGGACCTACAGAGAAACTCTGTGCCTATGAGAGAGTGAATGCCAGGCCTTTGTGCTGCAGAAACAATTCTTAATTCATTTTCTAAATGAACATTCTCTTATTGTTTCTTCTTATTCCAAAAGCAACACATGCTTATTACAGGAAGCACAGAGAACTACAAACAAGAAAAAGAACACTAAAAACCACCGTAATCTCAGCAATACAGACAAATGCCTTAGTGTCTATGTCCTTGTAATGCATTTCTATGCTGATGTGTTCATCAATTTATATGTATTTAAAAAATGGAATACAAACTATTAGTTTTTTCTTAAATGACAAAAAATACTTGCTCATTCTGCAAACATTAATTAAGACATTAATTTAGAGAAAGAGAAACCAATTTATTATACTCATTAAAACTTCATTTTTTTATCTTGAAATTTTGATTGAAGAAGGACTAGAAATGAAATTATTGATGTTTCAGTTTCATTGTGGTTTTGGTCAAAGCCTGATGCAAGATTTTCAGAGCAAAGAGAGGGTACAATGGGATCTTTCAATAAGATCTAAAGACCAACACAGAACAACATTTCTGAGTATAAAAATAGGTAACATTTTAAGATTGTTGTTAAGGAGCCCTGGTGGTGCAATGGTTAAAGTGCTTGGCTGCAAACTGAAACCCACTAGCCACTCCACAAGAGAAAGATGTGGCAGTCTGCTTCCATAAAGATTTATAGCCTTGGAAACCCTTTGGGGCAGTTCTGCCCTATCCTGTAGGATCACTATGAGTCGGAATTGACTCCATGTCAGTGGGTTTGGCTTGTTTAGTTTGGTTGTTGTTGTTGTTAGGTGCTGTCGAGTGAGTTCCGACTCATACTGACCCTGTGTACAACAGAATGAAACACTGCTGGGTCCTGTGCCATCCTCACAATCATTGCTATGTTTCAGCCCATTATTGCAGTCACTATGTCAATCCATCGTGTTGACAGTCTTCCTCTTTTGCCCTGACCTTCTACTTTACCAAGCACCGTGTCCTTCTCCAGGGACTGGTCCCTCCTGACAACATGCCCAAAGTACGTAAGACAAAGTCTTGCCACCCTCATTTCTGAGGAGCATTCTGGCTGTACTTCTTCCAAGACAGATTTGTTCATTCTTCTGGCAGTCCATGGTATATTTAATATTCTTCAACAACACTATAATTCGAACGCATCAATTCTTCTTCAGTCCTCCTTATTCATTGTCTAGCTTTCCTATGCATAATGAGGTGATTGAAAACACCATGGCTTGGGTCAGGCACACCTTAGTCCCCAAAGTGACATCTTTGCTTTTTAACACTTTAAAGAGGTCTTTTGCAGCAGATTTGTCCAATGCAATACATCATTTGATTTCTTGACTGCTGCTTCCGTGGGTGTTGATTGTGGATCCAAGTAAAATGAAATGCTTGACAACTTTCATATTTTCTCTGTTTACCATGATGTTGCTTATTGGCGTGCAGTTGTGAGGATTTTTGTTTTCTTTATGTTGAGGTGTAATCCATACTGAAGGCTGTAGTCTTTGATCTTCATCTGTAAGTGCTTCAAGTCCTCTTCACTTTCAGCAAGCAAGGTTGTGTCATCTGCATATCACAGGTTGCTAATGAGTTTTCCTCCAATCCCGCTGCCTTGTTCTTCTTCGTATAGTGCAGCTTCTTGGAATATTTGCTCAGCATAGAGACTGAGTAAGTATGGTGAAAGGATACAACGCTGACGTACACCTTTCCTGATTTTAAACCGCGCGCTATCGCTTTGTTCCGTTCTAATGACTGCCTCTTGGTCTGTGAACAGGTTTTGCGTGAGCACAATTATGTCAGTGTTCTGGAATTCCCATTCTTTGCAAAGTTATTCATAATTTTTTATGATCTACATTTTAAGATTAGGGTCATAAAAGGTGTCATTTGTCCAGAGTTAAAAATCATTCTTTTGATAATGATTATAATAATTCCGTTTATATGCTGGGTTCTGATGCAGAGCAAGCAAAGGCACTCTTTCCAGCCCACTGCTCCCAGAGATGTTTTTGGTACCTACCCTTGGAGTGGAGGGGCTCGCCTTCTGTTACAGCTAGGGCCACTTGGGTGTAGCCATATTTCGGTAAGCACCATTTAAATAACACAAGGCTTTTAACCTTTGTGAATCTTCTGTTGTTTATCCTTTGTGAAAAAAAATTACTTTGTGAAAAAGTTCCTTGGAGAATGACCTCTGTCTGTGATTATGCATTTTTTTATACCTGCTAAGGAGCCCTGGTGGCGCAGTGGTTAAAGTGCTTGGCTGCTAACCAAAAGGTCGGTGGTTCAAATCCACCAGCTGATCAATGGGAGAAAGGTGTGGCAGTCTGCTTCCGTAAAGATTTACAGCTTTGGAAACCTTATAGGGCAGTTCTACTCAGTCCTCTAGGGTTGCTATGAGTTAGGGTCGACTTGACGGTAGTGGATTTGGTTTGATTTACAGATGCTTTGACCATTCAGAATTAATTTTCTCTTTTGAAATCAGAGTTTACCAGCTGCTTCTTTGAGCACAGATTTTGCAATCAGCTTCCACTTTTTTCACACCAAGCGGCAGAGGGAAGGGAGAACTGTGGCTGAGCAGTGAACAAGATATTATTTATATTTGGCTTTGAGAGGTAGTTGGAGCACATGTGGTGTGCTAGCTGCTTCTATGACCACTGGTCCTGTGCCTATCTCTTTTACCCCCACCCTGTTGGCCACTTTGCCTTTTGTCATGGCTTAGAAACTGATAGCAGAGAGATTGGAGCTTCTTCGAATCATTAGGGATCAGTGAGTGTTGGCAACGGAATCACGCAACTTATTGCTGGATGAAACTTTAAAGATCAATTGAATAAGCCCCTTGTGTTTTGGCAGGTGAGAGGTGATGTCCCCATTTAACAGGTGCAGCTACTGAGAACCAGATATTTGGCCAATACAATGGCAGCTGTAGGTGCAGGGGACCAGACTCTAGTCTCAAATAAAGTAATTGAAATAAATAGTCCTAGGTTATCTTTTCCATGCCAACTTCAGGTTAATTTCCCAGTCACATTACCTAGTGCTCTTCAAAAATATGTAGATAAAATTCTATCTGTTCAACTGCAACATGTGCCTGTCATGATGGGACTTTTACCCTTTATTTGTACATGGATTTGAACTCTCATAGAAATGCAAATAAGATGGTAAACACCTTAAGGGAGGGATAGCGATCTCTGAGGATAAGTCATATAGTGTTAAAAGTTGTGACAGTTAAGATCACAAAATCTGCCTCGTTATTTTAAAAACAAGAAAAGTGAGTGATAGTAAGAGTCCTTGGGTGCAGATGGTTGACATGCTTGGCTGGTAACCCAAAGGTTGGAAGTTCAAGTCTACCGAGAAGCATCTCAGAAGAAAGGCCTGGCGATCTACTTCTGAAAAATCAGCCATTGAGAACTCTATGGAGCAGTTCTGCTCTGACGCTGGTAGGGTCACCATGAATTGGAATCGACTTGTGGGCAGCTTTATTTATTTATTTATTTTTAATTTTCTGTTACTTGGCATTGTTTTCATTAAGCTGTGCTCTATTCCGTAATTCTGTATAATTGATCCTTGCTTAAGAAATGTTAAAAGAATTGAGTCACATCCTTAATTTTTTTGAGTTATCATTGTCTCTGAAAAACATGGATTTTTGAGCAGCTACTTCTGTCATATTAGGTGTCAATTTATATTTAAGAATCCATTTGTTCATTAACAGACAAATGGATTCTTAAATTAGGAGCCCTGGTGGCACAGTGGTTAAGAGCTACAGCTGCTAACCGAAAGGCTGGCAGTTCGAATCCACTAGCCACTCCTTGGAAACCCTATGGGGCAGTTCTGCTCTGTCCTATTGGGTTGCTATGAGTTGGAATTGACTTGGTGGCAATGGGATTTTTTTGTTCATTGATTCATTCATTTATTCAATATTCATTATTTCGATACTTATTGAGTGTCTACTTGGCCCAGAATTAGAATTAGTAAGGCATCAAATTTTGACCTAATTTATAGAAAAATATACTAAGAATACAAATTGTCCATCAATGGGACAGGCTACCTTGAAAAGTAGTGAGCTTTCTGCCACTGGAAGCATTTAAGTCAGAGCTGGATGACTCCATAATGGATGTAATGGGAGGATTCTGTATGTGGGGAGAGAGGCTGCATTGGGTGACATATGGGACCCCTTACAGCTTTAGAATTTTGTCCTGGAGGATTAGGATTGTCCAGGATTTGAGCTGCTGTGTAAATTTCCTATTCCCTGCTCATTGGAGTTTCACATTTAGCCTCCTCCCCCAACCCAGGTGGTTCCATTTTGAGAGGCCTAGACAGCTCCCTGCAGTCAGCTGACTGAATGTAGTAGGTCCTTTAACTCCCTAGGGTTACATCAATCTAGGATTGATATTAATTGTTAACATAATCATGTTCGCCCATGCATACAAATCCACCAGGAATAGAAATGTGCGTTTGACGGGTGGCCTTGCATGGAGATTAATTGCTTTCTCAAGTTGAAAGGTGGAATATATAAAGTATAATGAGTGAATTGTGTCCTGAATGTGGAATCCGAATTTATGTTTTATGACATGCACACTAACATAACTTTTCTTTTGCGTACTTGTCATTTCCTGATTTGTGAGTGGATTGGAAAGATGATTTGGCGTAATTATTGGGCTTTATTTTTAACACGAGAGGATATATGTGTTTTACATTTATAAATTAAAGCACGCCTCATCTTACTCAAATACTGATACGAAAAGGATCACATAGCTATGATCAAATGAAACAAAATCTAAGTGTAGAGATAGTCAGGTTTTTAATAAACTGGATACTTAGAATTGTGGAAGCTGTTTTGGGATCACAAACCCTGTAATGAAAAAACATTTGCACATTTTAGTGCAATTCTTAATATTTCCCTTAGGCTTTTCATTTTACCCAAGGTCAGGCAAAGTGAAGTATGAGACAGTTGTCCTTGTGGATAGATAATCTGCTTTGAATTCAATCAGTAGATTTGGGAGGCTTGTATCACAACAATTCTTTATTAATCTTTTTGTTTTCCTTTGGTTATCGAATTCTCTTCTAGAGACATTCAGTTCCAGTTGCCTTCAAGTCAATTCTGACTCATGGAAACCCATGTGTGTCAGAGGACTGTACTTCAGAGTTGTCAGTTGTTGATTTTTCGGAAGTAGATCGCCAGCCAAGCTGTTTGTACCACCCGGGAACTCCTCTAGAAACACTGACTTGTCCATTTATTCATTCCATTATATTCATTCATCTATTCAAAAATATTTGTTTAGCACCAACTATATACAAGGCAAGGAGCCCTGGTGGCACAGTGGTTAAAGCGCTGATCTGCTAACCGAAAGGTCGGCGGTTCGAACCCACCAGCCCCTCAGTGGGAGAGAGACGTGGCAGTTTGCTTCCGTAAAGATTTACAGCCTTGGAAACCCTATGGGACAGTTCTACTCTGTCCTATAGGGTCTCTGTGTTGGAATCAACTCGACAGCAGTGGGTTTGATATACAAGGCACTGTGTTGTGTGCAGCAGGGTGTTGAAAGATGTATTAGATTGCCCTCAAGGACCATGCAGCCTAGTAGGGAAGATCTAAGTACACTTCATGTTCTTTCTAAGTGATTTCAGGCAAGCCTTTTTGATAAGTTTAGAGCTTAAATAGCCACTCATAGGATGCCTCTTCAGAAGGTAATTTAGACCTTCCTTATGTCGTCCCAGTGGTCTACTTAATCGGTATTTCTCAGCTCAGTATCTTGCAATCAGGCCTGCACATCGCTGCCAGTGTAAACTTGCCAAAGCACCAGTATGATAGGTTATTGTTCCTCTGTACAAAGGCTTCCAGAGATTCATTATCACCCCACGAGTAAATTCTTTGTATCACTTTGCAGACTTTCGATAAGCTAGCCCTCAAATACTTGAAACTGACACTCTGGCCCTTTTACTGTACACATTATTCTGCCCACGAAGAATATATTGAAAGCCACCCGCCTTGCCCGTGATCGCCACACATCAAAATATTATTCTTTATTTAAGATCTAGCCAGTAATATTTCCCCACCTTTCCTGGTCCATGATCTCCTCATTCCTTCTTCTTCTGTTGTAGTTTGTTATTAATATAACCTGTTTTTATGACTCAAATGTAAATTCCTTCAGGACAAGGAAGGTGTCTGGTTTGTCTCCTCACCCCCTCATTTAGGCAGTGCACTCATGGTTAGTCTATTCTTACTGAGTTGAATTAAATTATTTATTATATTTCACATCGAATATTCTAGTTTATAGATTAACCAAGTCTGTAATTTTTATATTATTTGAAACCAGTGAAGAATTCCAGAAGTTCAGTTCAGTTCAAATGTTTATCAAGACACATAAACTATATAGCCAAATACCATGCTAGCTCTTCAAGGTAAAGAAATATGTGTAATGTTGTCCATACCCTTGAGAAGTCTGTAATACAGTGGGGAAGAGAGAATTCTCATGAAGTGTGTGACTGTTGTTTCATCAGAGTAATTGGGCATGCAGTAGATGCCCAGTGTATATTTTATAGGATGGATGGATGGATAGGTGGAGGAAGAGAGAAGGAATCCTTTAATTTATAATTTATCTACTGCAGTATTTACTTCTGGGCATGATCATTTTGAAGATAATTTACTCAAGTATGATTTCTACACTTATAAATGTTCATAAAATGTGCTGCCCTTCGTCCAGGAAGAACATATACTATCTCTCCATCTCTAAGGCACACTCTTTGAGTAACTTTCCTGGCTGTGGTGTTGCATTTGGGTAATTTTATCCACCTTCTCTTCCTTTGGTGGCTCTGTTGTGCAGGACACAAGTTTCCCAGGCCGGGTGGAGCTTACAGTTGTCTGGGCTCCATGAAGGGGAGTGCCCCACACTGATCCACACTGATGATCTCATGCTCTAGCCAGCCTGTTCATCAGAGTGGGAATTGTAGGATGAGCTCTGAAGTCCCTCTCAATTATGAAGATTTTGTGTAGCTTTCTTTCCTGTTGTTAGGTGCTGTCGAGTCGATTGAACTCATAACGACCCCATGTGTTACAGAATAGAACTGCCCCATAGGGTTTTAACAGGTCTTTCTCCCGTCGAGTTGCTGGGTGAGTGCGAACTAGCAGCTTTTCAGTTAGCAGCCAAGCGCTTAACCGTTACTCTACCAGGGCTCCTTGTAGCTTTCTTTACTTGACTTAAATAGTACTTTGTATGGAAAAATTAACAAATTCAATCATTTTAATCCAACTGTTGTATTTTCGTGATTTATGATTTATGATTATCTAAGTACATTCATTCAAGTATTTATTGTATATTAATATTTTTTGAAATGCATAAGGTGATCTATAACAAAAGGTATTGATATTACCCTTATTATTTCCATTTCCCAGAAGCAGACTAGGGCTCAGTGGAAATAAAATGAGATGTCCCAAGGGGGTTACTTTACCTTAGGCTGATCTTGGTATGAATTTACACAGACATTGCTCTTAAAATTTACTCTGCTTTTTAATCAACAAAAGATTCTTTTATACCATATCCTATCCAAATTAGGGAACCCTGGTGGCGTAGTGGTTAAAAGCTCTGCTGCTAACCAAAAGGTCAGCAGTTCGAATCCACCAGTCCCTCCTTGGAAACCTTATGGGGCAGTTCTACTCTGTTCTATAGCATCACTATTGGTCGGAATTGACTCGAAGGCAACGGGTTTTGTTTTGGTTTTTGGATCCAAATTAGCTGATGGCTTTTCCCAGTAAATGGATACTTATTAATCAAATTAGAGTGAAGGAAGGTTTGAGATAACCAGGAATTTAGTGGAGAGAAACCAAGTCTTTTGAATATGTCTGAACATTAATCTGGTCTGAAATTCTTGAGGCAGGACTTGTCTTATTTATCTTTTTATCATTTGTGTTCGACCCACAGTAGGAATAAAGACTTATTGAATTGAATTGATTGAAAATAACATATGTAATGTAGCCACCGTGGCATGGGGGAAGTAGGTAGAATTGCTTCCCAACCAGTGGTGGCTCCTGCCATGGTATGTGGAGAGGCTTAGGGCAGCAAGTGAGCTAGAAAGGGGAGAATAGGGCACTTACGTTAAAGTTGCTTTTGCATGCAAGCACACTCTTTTTATATAGATTGCATGTTCAAGATTAATAAAAGTTGCAAAAATTTCTAAAGGTGCTTCCATTCACACATTTCGTAAGAGAAAAATATCTGTTGCCCATAACAAAGCATATTATCATTATTTTAATTTAGAGTGGCTTTAGGGACTGATGAAACATATGGGGGGCTGCAGCACCCCCAAAGCCAATCCTTGACGCCACTACTGTTCCCAACTCCTCCCACGTTCTGTCTCCACGAGTTTCATTACTTATCATGAAGTATTGTGAATTTCTGAAAATCAGACCAATGCATCTTTTAATATTAGCACAGAAATATGTTTCAAAGGCAACTTTAATTCAAATTGTAATAAAAATACTTAAGCTTACTTGATATTGTTGTGGGTAATTAATGGTTAACCATAATTGGTTGAGTGGCATGGTGGAAAGAACACTAGACTGGGAGTCAAGACTGTGCGAGAGCCATTGAATCTCTCTGCACCTCAACGTCCTCACTTGTGGAAATGGGGATAATGATATCAGGCCCTCAATTCATAGAGTTGTGATAAAGATCTTTTATGATCATTTGTATCAAAAATCTTCACAATCCATAATATTTGGGTGTAAAGAATTGCTTTTTTTCTAAACTTGCCAGTAGTGTCGCTAACATCCAATACCTGTTGCTGTTGAATGGATTCCAGCAGTGTCAGAGCGCCATAATTGAGGTGTTTGGTTCTGTCAAAGTGACTAACCTGCGTCTGAGCCCTGACTCCGTCTTAAGATGGTGCTTGCTTCCCCAGCAACCATTAACCTTTGAACAGACTTAATCATGCAGCTAAGGAAATGTTGTTCTCTGTGATTGAGCTAAGAAGGGATGTCACATAACTTTCCCAGAGGGTCTTCACGCAAATGGCTTATAAGAAGTCACCTGCGCAAGCTACCTCCAGGAAATGCTTTGCTTGAGAAAGCTATTTTAACAGAATGTCTTCAGAAGGAATGTCCTGTGATTACCTTGTGACCACTCTGTAAACCCTCTATAGTCACGTACCTCTGCAATTTTCAATAATTACTAATCTAAAAAGCCCACATATCTCCCTTAAGCCAATTGCCTTAAGATCCCTGCTTTGAATAATCCCACCTCCCACTTCCCTAAATGCTTGAAATCCAATCAGAAAAATTGCATTGTAAGTCCCTGATTCCACTATATAAATACACCTATTCACCTTCAGTTCCTTGGAGTGTTTTGTTGCACTTTGTGAGATCTGACATGTCCCTGGTTTGAACTGTTTCTAGCCTCCAATAAATCTCTTTACTTTTATTTTAACAGAGTATGCATTTTTACTCTTTGACACAACTTAAGGTGACCCCGTGTGTGTCCGAGTAGAACTGTGCTCCCTAGGCTGATTTTTCAGAAGTAATTCTCCAGGCCTTTCTTTCAAGGAGTCTCAGGGTGGTCTCTGTTCCTAACATCAGTCCTGCTTATAATCTTAGCTTCCCTAATAGCTTGTCCAGTGACTAGAGCTTCCTCACATCCTAATACAGGTCCACAATCCTTTATCTGAATCACATTAGTGTTTCTCCAGCAAAAGAGATGCTTGTTCCCATGTAGTGGGATAAAGAAAGACTATAAATAGCTCCATATCAGTGAGGTGAGGGTTTGCCACTATACAAGTTCAGTCAGGTCGGATTGTTCGCCAGCAGAGTTACAGGATGCTTGTCGTTCTCAGAGATTTGAATTTTGGAAGTGTATATGAGCGATCATGGACTTACATTTAATGTTGTTTTTGTTATTTTTCTTCTCATCGTCCTTTACTTTCCCCTCTTCCTCCTCCTCCATTTCAGGTTCTTAGTATCACTTGGGTCCTCCATGAGTCAGAATCCACTGGACAGCAACTGGTTTCATTCTTTTGAGCGTCAGTTCCCTTCATTTTGTTTGTCTCTATTGTTTCTGGAGATCGGCCGCTGACGTGCTGCCTGTCATCACTGAACCAAAGACCCTCTGTGAGTAAGGGTGGGCAGAGGGTCACAGAGGTGCTGCAGGGAAGATGAGAACAAGGCGTCACAGAGGGTGTGGTGCTCACCCCCAGCTAATCACTGTTCCTGGAGCAAGAGTGCAGGCTGACTCCTCTACAAAGCTGACTCGTCCACAAAACTGCCTCCTCTACAAAGCGGCCTTGGAAGGAAGCTCTGAGTGAGGCTGCCTTCCGTACTCAGCTTCCAGATGCTGTGCTGCTTCCCTGGATACTGTCTCTTGGATTCATCCTTTGATGCCCCATTTTGCAGCTGGAGGGTAAATGATACCTGAACCTGTACTCTGCCCAGGCTCCAGAGACCCTGTTGGCCTAGTGGGAGAGCCGAACTACTATTGCCCTATTGACAGGCCTGAAGGGGAAAGGGTTGGAACTGCCAAGGTGCCCTTATGTGCCAGCCACCAATGGTAATCAAGGTGAGCAATTCCTTCGGTACATGTGATGCAGTCCTGGGCTCTGAGTGTCTTTGGTCTCGTTTGTGATGAGAAGGCTTAACTTGGGTGGTTGCTACCAAATATATTTTGGAAAGTGAAGGCTGTGTAACATAGAATATCTGAGTTAGCTTTGCTCAGGGAATTCTAGTTGAAGGCCCAATAAATCTTTGCTTTTTCAATGTGTAATTGGGTCTTGATTTTGTCTTTGTAAGAGTCTTCAACTATAGGAAAAAGCTCTGAAATTCTTCATTAGGACACTGTTTAGCTCTGTTTTCTAGGAATCCCTCTAGTAGTTTGCCTCTCCTGTCTCAGAAAATTCACCACTCTGGCGGTGTAATTTCACACCCAAAGAGGGCATTCTAATCACAAAGTAAGTTCAGCTCAGCAGGACTCCTGCGTTTGCCTCTCTCTCTAAACACAGATAGTTTTCCTTTTCCTTTGGCGTCTCAGTTGTTTTGGCTCCAGGGAGGGAATAGTCACAGTTAAAATTTATTTAATAAAATCATTATGAAAATGTACCCAGCAAAAGTGCAACAAAAGGGGCAGAGGAGGGATTTGGCTTGGTGCTTTCCCTCGCTGGCTTCTTTACGTTTCTTGGAGCTGTCACTTGTGAGCTACTTCCAGCAAGTAAGAATTCTGTAAATCTGGGGACTTGGCAAACCCCTTGGCTAATCCTTTGGGGTGTTCTTTCAGCATTGGCTCTAGTGAGTGTAGGAGTCAAAGAGCCTTCAGTGCAAAGATAATGCCAGTGTTGTTCCCCTGGAGCCTGGAGGAGCCAGAGTCTAAGGGCTTTTTGTTTCACCAGCAGAAAAATCCACAGGAAATCCTAGCTTCTGTAGTCCTAGTCAGTCTCATTGTTCTGTCAGATCTGACTGTGTTTGAGCTTCCTCTGAGGGAGGCAATAGCTAGAACAAAATATAAATAAATGAAAGGCTGCCATTGACTGTGGCTCGAAGGCTGAGCATTCTCTCGTGCACGCAGGCCAGGCCCTCCCCTGACCCGGGTGCCTCGTTTGCCTCTCCCAGTGCACGTGTTCTCTGAGCTGCAAGAACTCGGCTGGTGAAGTGAAGAAGATAACAGTACCTCAACCTGCTATGAGGACTGACTGTGATTACATGTGTGGAGACACATGTACAGTACCCGCCTCACAGTAGCCACTCAGTATTGTCATTAAAACCCGTTGAAACCCATTGCTGTCAAGTCGATTCCGACTCATAGTGACCCTATAGGACAGAGTAGAATTGCCCCATAGGGTTTCCACGGAGCACCTGGTGGATTCGAACTGCCGACCTTTTGGTTAGCGGCTGAATTCTTAACCACTACGCCATCAGGGTTTCCTGGTATTGTCATTGAGCAGCTATTATTAGTTTGCAGATCTCTTCCAGCTCTTCTGGCCCTTACTAGGTATACGGCTGGGAACAAGTCGTTGAATTTCTTGTCATCTATAAGCTGCACAATAATAATGGGTATTTTGCAGGACTGTTGTGAGGACTGCAGGAGATAATATATGCAAACAGGATTAGAAAGTCACAGGTTAAAATAGGTGGGCTGCAGCCTACAACTGTACAGGTGGCATCCCACACTAAGGCTCCTGGCCAAGGGGGGAGGGGTTGACGTGTGCCGGGGTTCTGGCTCTCGGTCAGCCCAGAGGAAGGCAGCCCCTTTCTCGTTTATCAGCTCAGAGGGGACACCTTCTCCTGATTTATCCTCCCAGAGGGGGCATCTTTTATAGTTCATGAGTTCAGAGGAGGCACCTTTGAAAAAATTTGTACAACGGTACCATATGTGCTAGCGGCAGCCCTGTCAACAAAAGAAAGATGTTTTCATTAGTGTAGTGGACACCTTCTGGAAGAGTGCAGGGTATGCTTTACCTGACTTCACCTTGGCTGTTGCAGGTTAGTTTCAATGATACAATTACCAGAGAGTCAGGGGAGCATTTTGCTATTTCTCAAATTCTAAATTTTCTCTGGAATGGAAAAACTTTCTTTGAGGCCAAGGGCTATAATTTCGCCTGCACCCCAGCACTACCCTGCATGTGCTCTCTGGAACGAGCATTTGTTAACACATGTGAGGAAATAGTAAGGGTGGAGCTTGGTGCTGGTTATTTATCTGTGGTCTCTTGGCCCCTCACCCACCCTTCTGTGCTTTGCTTTTACTGCTGGGGCTGGGATTCTGAAAACTACAAATCCCTGTCCCCCTTGCCAACCCATTTTCTGTTAAATTCTGCCAGTAGGAGATCTGATGGGAGACCAGGAGGTAGAAAGAAGAGCAAAGCTTCCTGATTCTGGTTTTCATAGTGTGGTAGTTGCAGGCAGTTGCTGTGGCAGTCTTAGGGATGGAGTGTTTTAGGTAGCCCCTTTTAGGGGTTCCAGTCCTGGATGATATAGCTCCAGAACCAAATGACACAATTCCTTTAGTGGCATAACAGAAGGAACTGGCTCAAGGATCCATCCCAGAAGCATAAATGTCTTGAGATATCTGGCTATCATCCCTTCCTTTTTGCTCCTGCCTCTCCTTTTCCTTTATTCTCTTCCAGTTCTTTCCATACCTTTGTAAACAATTCCCTGTATTAAATTTGCCCTGTTCGATGTACCTAGAGTTGAGTGGTTTCAATTTTCCTGCACTTAGGGCATGGACTCTGTTGATCTGTTGGGGCTCAGAGGCTGGGTGAACTCCTAGTATCTTGAAGGACAAGATGCTTCCTTTCTCTTTCCATCTTCATCACTTATATTGGGATTACTGCCGTTGCCTTTTAAAACAGATTTTCAGCCTCTAGCCTCTCAAACCCTCTTTCTCATCACTGTGGACAATATGGTTAGATTAATTTTCCTAAAACTCTAGTTCCCCTGGTCCACATCTGTGTGGTAATGGAAAACAATTTTTACCTTTGTCCTTAGTTTCTCTCAAGTAACCCTGGTAGTAATTGAAGTGCCTTTATCTGAAACTTCCAGACCACACATGATGATTTGTGTTAATAATGGAGTTTGCTAGACCAGAAAAGACTCACCTGGTAGGCCAATGTCAACTAACCTTAACCCAAACCAAACCCACTGCCACTGAGTTGATTACGACTCATAGCGACCCTATAGGACAGAGTAGAACTTCCCCATAGGGTTTCCAAGGTTGTAAATCTTTACGAAAGGAGACTGCCATTTCTTTCTTCCTCAGAGCAGCTGGTGGGTTCCAACCACTGACTTTTTGGTTAGCAGAGGAGCACTTTAACCACTGTGCCATGAGGTTTCCTCCAACTAACCTTAGGAGGCATGATTTAGCCTATCATACATATGCAATAAGGGATCAGTCATGACTGGCTGATAAAAGCCCTGAACGTGGAGGCTCACAGAGCTTCCTGGTCAGCAAAGGGAGGGTGACGTGCCCTCTTTGGGACACAGAAACTTTGAGTTAGGAGCCCTCGCAGACCTCACCCATGCATCTCTCCTTATGATGATCCTGATTTGTATCCTATTGCTATAATAAATCTGTAATCCTAAGTATAATACTTTTTGTGAGTTCTGTGACTCATTCCTGTGAATTATTAAACACAAAGGAGTAGGGGGAGCCAGCAGGTAATTGAGGGAACCCAGGGAAGGCCTTAGAGTTTGTGACTGGCATCCTGAAGGGGTAGTGGGAAGACCAAAATCTTTGGCCAGCAGGACGGTGTCCTTTTAACTTATGAGATATGTTCTAACTCTGGGTGGCTAGGGTCAGAGAGAGAGAAGGTGCCACATGGGCAGCTGGTGTCAGAAATGATGGAGAAGTGGGAATCTGATTACTCCTTACATTCTGGGGTTCATATTTATACTGATTCTTAGCCACAAAACACCTCTGCTCAAAACTGTATTATATTATTTGTGTGGCAGCCATTTAGCATATGTCCTAGGACCTAAATCCAGTGGTGAGAACTTTAACCACAGTTACCTTTTCCATGCTCCTGATAACAGAGAGGTCTGTGTAGTAAGAGGGTCATTCTTTCACTCTGGCTAGGAGGAAGGTAATTAGCTCAGGGATAGACACACCAGTAGTCATGCCTATGTGAGAAACATTTCAGAGCCTGGCTTTGGCTCTCTACTGTATCTGCTTCTTCCTTCTCACTGGTTCCTTGTTTAAGTTATGCCAGGGGCTTTGTGATAGAGGCCTTTCACTGAATTAGCTCACACCACCTCTTTTATCATACAAGACTTGCTCCATGCCCTGTAGTTATAGAGGGCAGAGACTAGGAAATTCAAGTAACTTCTCATGAGGTGATATAGGTACTGTGAAAAGGCAACATTATACTAGTAATTCAAATGAGCTGTAAGCCTAGATAATATTATTATCTTGGGAGGGGGACTTCTGAACCATAGGTTTTCTGACTTGCTTGATGTAATGATTTTAGGAAATTCAGTATTGAAGAGAATGGGGAGACGATCTTAAGGAGAAATAGAAGGGATATTACAGGGTCAACTGGAGGAAAAATAATCCAATTAATGTTAAGAAATAGCTTTATTGTTTTTATATAAAAAACAAAACATAAATATTGTAAAAAATCAAACAAGCTTGAAAAATACAAGGTGGAAGAAGAAATAATCACTGAAGTTCCACCATCCTCACTGTTAATATTTAGTGAACATCCTCCTAGATGGCTCTCAGAGTCTGTATATACATACATATACAGTTTTACAGAAATGAGATTATGTTACATCTTGTTTTCTAACCTAATTTTTTCTATTTATTAGTATAGCATAATAAGTTTTCAAGTCAATAAATATTTCTTTACATCATACTTTCTGATGGTAGTGCATCCTATTTGCACCAAATTTATTTATTCAGTCACATTAAAAAGAATGTTCACAGTTGTCACCCTTTACATCATGCTAATATTATTAAATTCTTATATTTAAGGTGATGCTAGTGCTGTAACAAATGTTCGGAAATATTAACAGCTTAAAATCTTATAAGTTTGTTTCTCTCGTAGGTAAATTTCAAGTTCTCTTTCATTTACTGATGGTTACCGTAAAAAGTAGCATGGTGGGGGTGTGTCTGACCTCCTCTAACTTCACAAAGGGGAGAGAGAATCACCATCAGACCAAAGCTGATTGCTATGAGGTGGAGGTCAGACATACCTCCACCCTCCAACCTTTTCACCAATTTCAACACCAGCTGTCCCTCTCATGGCACTCTCTACTTCTCTGCTGGTTTAATAATTTGTTGCAGTGGCCACACAGTACTCACAGACCATACTCATAGTTTTGGGGCTTATTAGGGAAGTAACAGGCTATAACTCAGGATCAGGAACGACTCAGGATACAGTTCTTTGGTCAGGACAGCTTCTTGGCTGTGCCCATAGGCAGGCCTGTCCCTGGCCCTCTCCTTCTCGGCTCTCAGCCCCTCAGGTCTCTTGGGCCTCTTGGGCTGGCCCAGCCTCTGCCCTTCTCGGGAAAGTATTGCAAAGCTCTTTATCTCCACTGGTAAGTGCCCAGAGGCATCCCACTCTGCCAGTAAGCCTCAGCCTGAAGACGCTCAGCTCTGTAGCTTCATGGGTCAGCAAGCCTAGCTCTGCTGAAGAGTGCCTGGAGGCACCCCACTCTGCCAGCAAGCCTCCTGCCTGAGGGCGCTCAGCTCTTTCACTCTGTGGATCAGGAAGCCTACCTCGCTCTGTGGGTCAGGAAGCCCACTGTGCTGTCTCACACTGGTCTCTTGGTTCTGCTGCTGCTGATTCTCTGCCACTGCTTCTCGCCATCTCGTGCTATGTTTCTCTCTCTGTCTGTCTCTTGGGTCTAGGGGTTTCTGAACACAGGGACCCTGGGTCCAAAGGATGTGCTCCACTCCTGGCTCTTCTTTCTTCTTGGTGGTAGTGAGGTACTCCACTTTTTTGCCTCTGGGATGGCTAATTTTAAGCACAGTGGAATGGCAAAACTGACTAATCCCCTTGTTAGGGTTCCATACAGCTTATTTGCATGGTCCCAACCCCACAAGGGTGCCATGCACCTTATTTGCATTATTAGCAAGCTATCCAATCCTGTTGGTGGGCCACAAGCACCTTTTTGCATAGTCCCACGCAATCATTTTGTAGGAGTCACAACACCATGGCGAGAAATGCCGTATAAAAGGGATCCATTGCACTGCCGATCTGCTGCAGGTATCCATCTGATCTGGCCATGTTCTCCAAAGTCATTTCAACAACGGGTTCAGTTACCTTGAAGCCATCAGGCTTGGATGGAGGGGCTACTTTGCCTTACTTGGTCATTTTGGGAAGGAACTCAGGCCGATAGAGGCTATACCAGAATGCCCTGGCCACTGTCACCCAGCCTGCAGATGGTGAGAAAGAGAGAGCAGAAGATTTCATAGAATTTTTTTCATGGATCAGAATAGGAAGTGGCAGATGCACTTCTGCTCACATTCCATTAGCAAGAGTTGGTCACATTACCACACAGAACTGCAAGGGAGGTTGGGAAATGTCATTTAGCTGTGTATGCAGGAAGAAAAGGAAATAGATTTGGTAACACTAGCGAGACTCTGCCAGAGTTCCCCCTTGTGGTCACCAAATACCTGTTTCACTTTTCATCTCACACATAGAACTCACTCACCCCCTCCCAAAAGGGGGACAACCAGTCATTGCAGCTGGCTGCATGTCCAGGATCTCTGTGTGATGTGCAGGCTTCTCCATCACATCTCAGTAAGGCCCCTCATGGTTTGGTGTCTTATGAACTAAAGAAGAACACTTACCTGCCTCCTCCTCAGCCCCTTTCAATTTTTGATGGTGGAACAGAGACAGCATAACAGCATTAAAAACTCTCATTTAGAACAGGGCAAAAAAGAAGAGGCACAGTAGTCACAGGTTCAAAGCAATTATGGAATCCTATTGAACAGCATGGTGAAGACCCCAACCCAGAGGATGGGAGAAGCTTCTTGATTATTTCCTGATTCTGCTGTCTGAAAGGAAGCCTCTTGTCAATTTGTCTCTATGGCCCCTGGCTCTATTGTGGGAAGTTTTTCCTTGTCTTTTATTCTCCATGGCAAAATTTGAAGTTGAATACACAAGTGGTTACCTCACAACTGGACCAATAAGCAGCATCATGATAAACAGAGAAAATAATTGAAGTTGTCAAGGATTTCATTTTACTTGGATCCACAATCAACACCCATGGAAGCAGCAGTCAAGAAATCAAAAGATAGATTGCATTGGGCAAATCTGCTGCAAAATACCTAGTTAAAGTGCCAAAAAGCAAATATGTCACTTTGAGGACTAAGGTGTGTCTGATCCAAGATGGTAGTTTCAGTCACCCCATATGCGTGGGAAAGCTGGACAGTGAATAAGGAAGACCTAAGAAGAAATGATGCCTTTGAATTGTGATGTTAGTGAATAATATTGAATATACCGTGGACTGCAAGAAGAATGAACAAATCTGTATTGGAAGGAATACAGCCAGAATGCTCCTTAGAAGAGAGGGTGGCAAGACTTTGTCTCATGTACTTTGGACATGTTATCAGGAGGGACCAGTCCTTGACGGAGGACATCATGCTTGGTAAAGTAGAGCATCAGTGAAAAAGAGAAAGACCCTCAGCAAGATGGATTGACACAGTGGCTGCAACAATAGGCTCAAACATAGCAGTGATTGTGAGTTGGAACTCACCCGACGGCACCTAACAACAACAACAATATACACATGTATGCCTGTGTACATACATATATACCCGCGCGTATATTTTTTGGTTGTTGTTGCAAAATTACGTATGCCATAGCAATACTAACTTGTGTACATCTTGGTGACATCTTTTACCTTGGTCAGACTGTGCACACTTCGCCCTCATTTGGTGTTACTGTCCCCATTACCAAAAATAACAAGTTTCTACTATCTAGAGAGTGACTGCTCCTCTCCCCCACCACCCATCTCTGATAACCACTAATGAATATTAGTTTCTGTATATTTACCTATTCATGTTATTTCATACAAGTGAGAACATACAATATTTGTTCTTTTGTGATTGACTTATTTCATTGAACATTATGTCCTCCAGGTTCATCCATGTTGTAAGATGTTTCGAGAACTCATTTTACTTTATTGCTGAGTAGTATTCCATTGTAGGTATGTACCACATTATACCCATGCATTCATCCATTGATAAACACTTAGGTTGTTTCCATCTTTTTGCTATTCTGAATAGTGCTATGGTAAACATAGGTGTATATATACCTGTTCATGTCACTTCTATTAGATCCCTAGGAGTGGAATTGCTGGATCATATGGCAGCTCTACCTCTAGTTTTTTGAGGAACAACCAGACTGTTTTCCACAATGGCTGTACCATATTGCATTCATACCAGCAATGGATGAGGGTTCCAATTTCTCCACATACCCTCCAACACTTGTTATTTTCCTTTTTTTTTTTTTTTAATCTTGGCTATTCTAGTGGGAGCAAAATGGTATCTCATTGTGGCCTTGTTTTGTATTTTTCTGATTGAGCATCTTTTCACGTGTCTGTTGGCCATTTGAATATCCTCTTAAGTGATGTGTTCGTGTTCTTTGCCCAGTTTTTGATTGAGTTATTTGTCTTTTTGTTGTTAAGTTGTAGAAATTTTCTATATATTTTAGATGTTATACCGTTATTGGTTATATTGTTCCCAAAGATTTTTTTCCCAGTCTGTAGGTTGTTTCTTTGCTCTTTGGGTAAAGTCTTTTGACGAACGTAAGTATTTAACTTTTATGAGCTCCCGGTTATCTATTTTGTTTTCTGTTGCTCGTGCATTCATTGTTGTGCTAGATAATCTACCACTGAAAGAAATTAGGCCCCAAAGCTTTTATGGTTGTATATTTAACATTAGATCCTTGATCCATTTTGAATTAGCGTGTATGGCATGAAGTATGGATCTTGTTTTATTTTTCTGCATGTGGAAATGTAGTTTTGTCAGCACCGTTTGTTGAAGGGACTATTCCTTCCCCATTGAATAGATTTCACTCTCTTGTCAAAAATAAATTCATCATAGATATTTGGATTTATTTCTGGGTTTTCAATTCTATTCCATTGGTTTATGCATCTGTCATTGAACCAGTACCAGGTTGTTTTGATTACTGTAGCTGTGTAATATGTTTTGAAGTCAGGAAGTGTGAGGCCTGTTACTTTGTTCTTCTTCAGAGTTGCTTTGGCTATTTGGGGTCTCTTGTCTTTCCATATAAAATTAAGGATTAGATTTTCCATTTCTTTAAAGAATGCTGTTGGAATTTTGATTGGGTTTGCATTGTATCTGTAGATTGTTTTGGGTAGTATTGACATCTTGACTATATTAAGCCTTCCAATCCATGAGTATGGAATGTCCTTCCATCTATTTAGGTCTTCCTGAGTCTCTTTCAGCAATGTTTTATAATTTTCATTATATCAGTCTTTCACATTCCTAGCTAAATGTATTCCTAGATTTTTGTTCTCTTAGATGCTATTGTAAATGGAGTTGTTTTCTTAATCTGTTTTTCAGATTTCTTATTGCTGGTTTATAGAAACCCAACTGATTTTTGTGTGTTGACCTTGTATCCTGCAACTTTGCTAAATTTCTCTATTAGTTCTAGAAGCTTTTTAGTAGAGTCTTTGGATTTAGGAAGCCTTTTTTAATGAGCCCAGATTAATGACTCGTATCACTTTTTATCGAACTATTGCACATTTTGTCTTTTCCACCCATTTAGCACATCACATTTGGTACTTACTTGACACATATATTTATATTCTGTGTATTTCTTTGATCTCCTCAGCCAGATCATCAGTTACACGGGGGCTAATGCTCCGTTAAGTCCCCCCATGTAGCACTGAAACCTGGATATAGAATCTTATTTTTTTACTGAATCACAGATATCTCCCTAACACTGATCTTAATCCTGGAAGCATCACAGATATTGATGTTGGACAGAGATGGCCAAGCTACTTAATTTTGTGAGCCTCAGTTTCCTAATTGTTAGATCTTTGGACCATTTATTGAATCCTTACTACGTGTCAGACCGTATGCTAATGGGCCACATGTATAGCTCATTTAACTCTCCTCAGAGCCTAAGGAGAAGGTACTGGTCTTATCCTTGTTGTCATGGATTGAATTGTGTCCCCAAAAAATATGTGTAACGATTTGGCTAGGCCATGATTCCCAGTATTGTGTGATTGTCCATCATTTTGTCATCTGATGTGATTTGCCTATGTGCTGTAAATCCTACCTTTATGATGTTAATGAGGTGGGATAGGCGGCAGTTATGTTAATAAGGCAGGACTCAATCTATAAGATTGGACTGTGTCTTGAGCCCATCTCTTTTGAGATATAAAAGAGAGAAGTGAGCAGAGAGACAGGGGGACATCATACCATGAAGAAAGCAGCTCCAAGAGCAGAGCACATCCTTGGGGCCCTGGTTCCCTGTGCTGAGAAGCTCCTAGCCTAGGGGAAGATTGATGACAAGGATCTTCCTCCAGAGCTAACAGAGAAAGCCTTCCCCTGGAGCTGACGCCCTGAATTTGGACTTCTAGCTTACTAGACCATGAGAGAATAAATTTCTGTTTGTTAAAGCCATCCACTTATGGTATTTCTGTTACAGCAGCACTAGATGACTAAGACACTTGTTTTGACAATGAGGAAAATGAGGCCCAGAGTCATTAAGTAACTTGCCAAAGTCACCCAAGTCATAAATGGAATAGCTGGAATTTAAACCCAGATCTCTTGACTCCATAGCTTATTATTATTTTAAAGATCCATAAACACTTACCTTTCAATCCTTTAACTTCTTCATCTTGCCTGTGATCTAAGTTTAAGTCTTTTGTTCCCTCTTTCCTTTATCCTCCCATCTAATGGTAGTTGTGCAGTGATTAAAGTGCTCAACTGCTAACAAAAGGTCGAGGTTTGAACCCACCAGCTGCTCCTGGGGAAAAAGAAGTGGCAGTCTGCTTCCGTAAAGATTTACAGCCTTGGAAACCCTATGGGGGCAGTTCTATTCTGTCCTATAGGGTCACTATGAGGTGGAATTAACCCAATGGTAGTGGGTTTGGTTTTTGGTAATGGCAGTTGTGGTAGGCATAATAATGGCCCCTCAAAGATGTCTACATCTTAATCCATGGAACCTGTGAATACGGTGCTTTACATGGTGAAGGGGACTTTGCAGACGTAGTTAGGCTAAGGATCTTGAGATGGGGAGATTATTCTGGATTATCTGGGTGGGCCCAATGTAATTGCAGGGTCCTTATAAGCCCTGGTGGCACAGTGGTTATCAGCTGCTAACCAAAAGGTCAGCAGTTCGAATCCACCCACTGCCCCTTGGAGACCCTAAGGAGCAGTTCTGCTCTGTTCTGTAGGGTCCCTGTGAGTCAAAATTGACTCAACAGCAATGGGGTTTGACTTTTTTGTTTTTTGGTAAGTGAAAGAGGGAGGTAGGAGTGAAAGTCAAAGAGAGATTTGAAGATGCTATTCTGGTGGCTTTGAAGATGGAGAAAGGGGACGTGAGCCAGGGAATGCAGGCAACTGCTAGAAGCTGGAAAAGGCAACAAAATGGATTTTCCTTTAGAGCCTCTGGAAGGCTAGATCCCTGCCGACACATTGATTTCAGCCCAGTGAGACCCATTTATGACTTCTAACATCCAGACTGTAACAAAATACATTTGTGTTGTTCTAAGTCGCTAAGTTTGTGGTAATTTGTTACAGCAGAAATAGGAAACTAATGCAGTAGTTTTTCTTCTTTCCTTACCCTCTTCATGATTTATGAACTAGTTCTCTAAACATTCCTTTTCTTCACGTGTCTCCCTCCCTTTGCCACCATGTCAAGTCATATTCCAGGGTTCCACTTCACCAGCTGAGTCATCACACTCTGCCAGGCGTGGAAAGGTTGATCTTTCCTGATGATGTGTCCAAAGTAAGCCAGCCTCACTTCTATGGATAATTCTGGTTGTATTTCTTCTATTACTGATTTGTTCATTCTTCTAGCAGAAGAATATATTCTTCACCAACACCACAATTCAAATGCATCAATTCTTTTTTTGTCTTCTTTTTTCATTGTCCAGATTTTGCATGCATATGAGGTAACTGAAAACACCATGGCTTGGGTCAGACACACCTTAGTCATTAAAGTTACATCTTTGCTTTTAAAACTTTAAAGAGGTCTTTTGTAGCAGATTTGCCCAATGCATTACATCATTTGATTTCTTGATGGCTGCTTCCGTGGATGTTGATTGTTGATCTAAGTAGGATAAAATCATTGACAATTTCAATTTCTTCTTCATTTATCATGATGCCTTTTATTGGTCCAGTTGTGAGGATCTTAGTTTTCTTTACATTCAGGCGTAGTCCATACTGAAGGATGTAGTCTTCGACCTTCATCAGTAACTGCTTCAGGTCATCTTCAAGTGAGAATGTGTCATCTGCAGATCACAGGTGCAGTAGGTCTACTACCTCCCTAATTTGAATGTTATATGGCTGTCTATGCAAGCCAAAATAATGCTTATTTTTTGGTGTCCACATAATGCTGTTTACTCAGGTTCAGTTTATTGTTAGCTACAACCTCTAAGTCTTTCTCTTTACATCAAAGCAAAACACATTATGACTGATTTTTGTATCTTGTATTATGTCTGCCATCTTGTGTCATGTAGTTTTTGGCTCTAAGAGGAAAAAAAAAGAAAGTACTGTATTAATCTCTCCAGGGAAAGATATAAAGACCAGGCTAATAAGGAGAGACAGATGGAATTCTGAGAGAAAAATGGCAAATTCTAGAGCTAATCTAATTAATGGGCCATGGGAACTTTTCACTGGTGCATAAATAAAATGTGACATTCAGTATAAGCTAAGAAACTCTCAGCAAATATCTAATCCCATTATGTTAGCATTACATAGAAATGCTATCTTTTAACAAATAGCAAATAGCAGCCTGATATAAAAGAAGCAGAGAGAAGCCAGGGGACATAATGGCAGGCTTCTGCCTATCCTCATACCCACCCCTCCGTACACATTCTTCAGAGGGTGTCAACTCTCCCAACCATTTTCCATCAGTGACACATCCGTGACCACGCCAGCTTGAACAGTCAAAATGAACTGCTCTTAGGGAAGGGAGCAGCTTTCATCCTTGCCCAATCATCACTGGCTACGAGAATGACTGGACCCTGGGGAACAGAATAGGAGAGTTCAAGGCCAGCTCCACAGGAGGAGGCTGCTTGAGTTATTGGGAATTCTCGAGATGGAATGTTTCTTTCCTTTTAAACTCAAAACTATTGTGCCTCAAATCCTCTGGACTTCCTGGAATTTGTATTTAAATTTTTATGTATTAGCAGGCAGATATTTCAAACAAAGTAGCTAAGATGCAATACCTCCATAATGGGCAAGCCGGGTGACTTCTCTCCTGTCATCCTGTGGACTGCCTGGATGCTGAAAGACAAGTGCCCATGTCCTAGAGGAAGATTTACAGGATGAATTTAACCAAAAAACCCAAACCAGTTGCCATTGAGTTGATTATGACTCATGGTAACCCCATGTATGTCAGAGTAGAACTGTGCTCCGTAGGGTTTTCAGTTGCAGACTTTTTGGAAGTAGATTGCCAGCCCTTTCTTCTGAGGCACTTCTGGGTGGACTCGAACCTCCAACCTTTTGATTAGCAGCTGAGTGCATTAACTGTTTGCATCCCTCAGGGACTCAGACTTACCAAAAAACAGTTGCCGTTGAGTCAATTCCAACTCACGGTGACCCTATAGGACAGAGTGGAACTGCCCCCATAGGATTTCCAAGGCTGTAATCTTTACAGAAGCAGACTGCCACATCTTTTTCCCATGGAGTGGCTGGTGGGTTTAAACCACGGACGTTTTGGTTAGCAGCAACTGCTTAACCACTGCTCCACCAGGGCTTCTTGGAGTCAGACTTAGAGCACCCTAGAAGAAAGATGAAACAAACTGGCTTGGTTATTTCTATTAACTTGAATATACCCAAAGGACCAAAGAGGTCTCATTCTTTTCCACTGGGCTCAACCTGGGGCAATCCAAAAGTTGCCAAAGGATGTAGGAAGAAAATTTTTGATTTTCACACTTGAGCTTTGCAGTCTGCCTGACCTTTTTGGAGTTTTCCTTTCTTTAAATGGCGGAATCAGGTTTTAAATGCTTCCTTACTTTCAGTGGCCTTGCCTCAGCCTTCTTAGCCCCGGTAAGCTGCAGGGAAGTTATTCTGCTGGTGTGATGTGTCATATTAACGCGCACAGTAATTGCCATTCTAACTTCCTGTGGATGTGATTCATTTATGTTGAATTACAATCCATTGCTTTCTATTTCAACAAATCCAATTCAGGTTTATTACTGACCATAGTTTAAAGTTTTAATTTAAAAACCCCTTAAAAATCAGCAATTCAAATATCTAGGTGGTAAAACAGCCGAGATTCAGAGACACTTGCTGATGGAAAGGGGTTTAGCCATCATCTGTCCTGACAGATGCTTCTATTGAATGCTTCCAAGGACAGAATAGTCACTATTTTAAATGGATTAAGTATAATAATGTAAATAAAAGTGCTTTGTAAACTGTAGAGCATCCAACAGATTTTAAATATTATTATCATTTGTAAAGAGGCTTTTTCCACTGTTGACAGCTTTACTTATTATAACATGCATTTGAATAATAAACTCTTATCTTCCTTCTTGTGAAGTCGAAGAACCTTATAGCTCATGTTGTAAAATTTTTCACCTCAGGCAGTCATTCCCATTCAAGTGTGGGATGTGTCCCTCCAGTGGCACAAGAGATGATTTTCAGAGGCAAAAGGACATGACAGAAAATATGTTGACTCACAGCATGAGAAGGGGGTTTCCTTGCCAATTTCTCCCCATCCTCTGCCAAGGAGAAAGGCTCGATTTGCTGTCAGTGTGTCTTTAGCCTTCTCTAGCACTGATATCCCGTTTTAGTAAAGACCCAGCAGGTCAAGCTTCTGTCCCAAAGCCATTGGCAGACAACAAAAAAATGCTTTCTTTTTATTGTCTTTATTTTTATGGTTACCTTCTAAATATGGTAAGTGATTATTATATCCCATTTATGGTAGTAATAATATAAAATATTCTTTAAAATAGATTTATTTAAGCAAAAAGAACAAGTCAATTTAAACAAAAGCATAAATAAAATGATATTGCAGGTGATATTCATCTGTGGGAGTCCTGGGTGGTGCTCAGGTTAAAAGGTTAACGTGCTCGGCTGCTAACTGAAATGTTGGAGGTTGGGGTCTACCCAGAGGTGCCTTGGAAGAAAGACTTGGCAGTCTACTCCTGAAAGGTCACAGCCATTGAAAACCTTATGGAGCATAGTTTTACTGTACACACATAGGGTCACCATGAGTCGGAATTAACTCTTTGGCAGCTTGTGTGTGTGTGTATATATATATGTACATATATACCAGTATATACGTTCTCTCTCTCTATATATGTATATATAAAATCAAAGTTGATACAACAGCAACTAACAGCACACACACACATATATACACATTATATATATATATATACACATATACGCACACACATTATATAATATTGCTCCTATATATGCATATAGGAGAGAGAAAATGTAAATGATAAGTGCTAAGGAGAAAAATAAAGTAAAGCCAGGAAGGTTGCAGTTTTTTTTGCTGAGAAGATGACCTTTGAGTGAAGACCTGAAGGACATGAAAGGGCAAAGCCTGTGCAGATGATGTGAGGGAGGATCATCCCAGATATCCAGGTGGAGTATGCCTGGCACATAAACTAGGAAGGACAGCAGTGTGGTTGGAGCAAGTGATCGGGGGATTGTAGTAGAAAATGAGGTCAGGGAGATAATGGACCAAATCACACAGGACCTTTCAGTGAGGACTTTGGCTTCTACTTTTGAGAGAGCTGGAAAGACAGTGAAAGGCTTTGACTCTAGAAGTGACATGACTGACCTAAGTTTTAACAAGATCATGCTGGCTGCTGTGATGGACTGAAGGTGGGCAAGGGCAGAAGCAGGGAAGCTAGCAAGAAAACGATTGTAATAATTGAAGTGAGAAATGATGGTACCTGGGCCAGAGTAGTGGCAGTGGATGCAGTGAAAAGTAGCTAGATTTGGGAGATTTTGTGAAGGTAGAGCAACAGGATCTGTGCCTGCTAGATATTTGGCCTGAGCAACTGGAAGGATGGAGGAGCTATTACGGCGGGGAGGGGGAGAAAGGCTACGAGAGAAGCAGATTTGGGAGGATATTAGAGTTCTATCAGGTCATTAAACTTTATCCAGCTAAAATTCTCTGGCTAGTCAAGCTTGGTTTCTTATATTATTTCCTTCCATCTTGTATCCAAACAAGTATTTGAACCTAAATGTAGGACTGCACATGTTTATCTGTTGGTTTGGTCTACTGTTCTAGACTCTTGTGGACTTTCTCATGTACGTTCTGTCATCCAGTATTCAATAAACATGCCTTCTATATCTTCATCTCAGTTACTGATGAAACTGTTAAGCAAGACAGGGTCAAAGACATATCTCTGTGGTGTACCACCAGAGCCATAACCTTATGGTGACAGTGATTTTTCAGTTAATATACGTAGTGACCTATTATTCACCTAGCTATAAGTTAATGATAATTTAATTTGGCACTCGTTTCTCTATTTTATCATCTGATTTACCATAAAACATCAAAGTCCAAATAAATATTTTCTGTGATGGTTTCAATCGCATCATATGCATGCGAAAGCTGGGCAATGAATAAGGAAGACTGAAGAATTGACGGCTTTGAATTGTGGTGTTGGCGAAGAGTATTGAATATACCATGGACTACCAAAAGAACAAACAAATCTGTCTTGGAAGAAGTACAACCAGAATGCTCCT
>NW_004443957.1:7129338-7135156 GCF_000243295.1 Trichechus manatus latirostris | reverse complement strand
CCAAAAGAACAAACAAATCTGTCTTGGAAGAAGTACAACCAGAATGCTCCTTAGAAGCAAGGATGGCGAGACTACATCTTACATACTTTGGACATGTTGTCAGGAGGGATCAGTCCCTGGAGAAGGACGTCATGCTTGGTAAAGTAGAGGGTCAGCGAAAAGAAGGAAGACCCTCGAGATGGATTGACACAGTGGCTGCAACAGTGGGCTCAAGCATAACAACGACTGTGAGCATGGCGCAGGACTGGGCAGTGTTTCATTTTGTAGTGCATAGGTTCGCTATGAGTTGGAACCAACTTGACAGCACCTAACAACAACAACATCATAGTTTCTTGGTATATCAGACTTAGTAGCCCTATGAAAAGGAGAAGGGATGAAGATGTGGCTTGGATTCTTCATAGTAAACCAAATGTTTTCTTCTAGTGATTAATTACTGCCTTATTTCATTACTTAAACATAATAAAGTATTCTGATTATAAAACTTGTTGTTAGCTGCCTTTGAGTTGATTTTCTGTGAGATTCACTTAGGAGTCATTCTTTTTCTTTGGAGCTCAGTGACTTTACCAGAATATCTTAGTGTTGTTCAGAATGTTTCAGTTTTTTCCCCTTGGGTACTGTGTATTCTTTTTTCTGTAAATTTAGGTTTTCCTTTATTTCATAGATGTTTTCTTCTATTATGTGTTTGGTTCCCCATTTCTTTTTTCTTCTTGAGGGACCTATCATTCATGTGTTTGTTTGCCCTGTATGTATATCATCTTCTCTTTAATTATATTTTTCTTTGCATTTTGTCATTTTTTCAAGTCAGTCTTCCATGTCGTTGACCCTGTTTTCAGCTGTAACTATACGTCTTGCTATTCCGGATATGGCTTCATTTTATGAGTGAACTTAGTAGAATACCGAGAGAGGCATTAGCTAACCAGTTGCTGTTGTATCAGTTCTGATTCATGGCCACCTCATGCGTGTCAGACTAGAACTGTGCTCCATAGCGTTTTGAATGGCTGAGTTTTTGGAAGTAGATCACTAGGCTTTTCTTCTGAGGAGCCTCTGGGTGGACTTGAACTGCCAATCTTTTGGTTAGCAGCTGAGTGCATTAAATGTTTGCACCACCCAGGGACTCTCAGCCCATGGCAAATCCTCCTAGATTATCATTAAAAAAAAGAATCTATGGTCAATACATAATAAATTAATTATTGGCCAGCAGCTGCAAAGCTGTTGACTGTTTTTTCTCTTTCTTCCTGACATCACCTCCAGGTACGCTCGTCTACGAGTGTAGGGCTCACAAAAAGTCAGGAGGGCAGTCTGCACATTCTCTCAGTCCTCCCTCTTTTCTTGTCCAGCAGTGTGGCTTGAGCTCTCCTTGGAATGTTTCCTACTTCTCCCTAGCCCAGCTCAGCATGCACTTCTCATTATCTGGGTGAAATATCTCTGAGAAACACTACTTTCTTCCTCAGAACTGAAGATAAATGTATTGGTTTTGGTATCTGCTATTAATTTCACTCAAATTTTACAGTACTTGGCAGATAGTCCTGACAGATTTGAGAGGCAACACAGTATAAAATGCATGGCTCTCGAGCAAACTGCCTAGATTTTAATTCTAACTTTTCCATTTACTAGTCATATGAGGTTGGACAGGTTACTCAACCTCTCTACTCCTTAGCTTTCCTCATCTGTAAAAAGAGGATAGTAATATGATGAACAAATAATCTGTGAAGATGGACTAGATGAAGAAGAACTTGGCATCAGGATTGGAGGAAAACTCATTAACCATGTGAGATATGCAGATGACACAACCTCGTTTGCTGAAAATGAAGACAACTTGAAGCACTTACTGATGAAGGTCAAAAACTACAGCCCTCAGTATGGATTACATCTGAACATAAACAAATATCCTCACATATGGACTGATAAACAACATCATAATAATTGAAAAAGAAATTGAAGTTGTCAGTGGTTTCATTCTACTTGGATTAACAATCAACCTTCGTGGAAGCAAGCAGTCAGGAAATCAAAGGATGCACTGAATTGGGAAAATCTGTTTCAAAAGACCTCTTTTAAGTTTTAAAAAGAAATGATGCCACTTTGATGACTAAGGTGTGCGTAACGCAAGCCATGGTCTTTTCAATCACCTCATATGCATGGGAAAGCTGGGCAATGAAAAAGAAGACAGTGAAAAACTAATACACTCGAACTCTGGTGTTGGTGAAGAATATTAAGTATACTGTGGACTGTCAAAAGAATAAATAAATCAGTCTTAGAAGAAATACAGCCAGAATGCTCCTTAGAAGCAAGGATGGCAAAACTTTGTCTTGCTTACTTTGGACATGTCCGCAGGAAAGATCCATTGCTTGAAAAAGACCTACGGTTGGTAAAGTAGAGGGTCAATGAAAATGAGACAAACCTTCAGTAAGATGGATTGAGATAATAGCGCAAACAATGGGCTCACACATACCAATGATCATGAAGATAGCTCAGGACTGGGCAACTTTTTGTTCTGTTATACACAAGTTCACCATGAGTTGGAGCTGACTCCATGGCAACCAGCAACAACAAATATGTTTCTTATGATAATTAAACAAGTTATTATTTGTAAACTGCTTTTAACAGTGCCTGGTACAAAGTAGGTACTTTATAAGAGTCTATTAAATGAGCATGGTATGTGATGGTGCATTACAGATAACATTTTCTTCCCTGCTTCTCTTTTGTTTTGTCCATTTCAGTGGACTTAACAGAAGGGCCATTAACTTGATGTTATTCCATTATCTTGTCCCAGAGGTTGCTGGATCTGTTTTGCTCATAACATACTTGTTTAAGCATTCATTTGGAATTGTATCTGGGATACATATCTGGCTGACTAATGTGTAGCACTTAGGTTCTACTCTTTCCCTTCTTGAAACCAGAACATTTGCTAGTCTTTAGTCTTTGGCAAGTCCATGATTTTGCAAAGCCTATTACTCATTATATTTCTATGATGATCATAGAGTTTGCTAGTTTCTGTATACCCGGAACATGTCATTTATCTGACCTCATTTGGGGATGTGACCTCATTTGAAGTGGTTAGGCTTTCTCTTACTATCTTTTTGCCTTTCTTGGGCTTGAGTTTCTTTTCAGTTATGCTACTACTCTCCTTTCCAATCTGAAGATCTTTCTTTAAGATGAAGGCAGAAAATTCTAGCTATGTAATTCTGTCCTGTCTTCTCTTTTAACAGTTACTTTTTTGCCGTAAATAGGGGGCCAGTCTCTGCCTAGCTAACTTTCTTTCTCTTTTTTGTTTATATGATTTATTTATTTTTGTTTATATATTTTTTAAGGCACACCTTTTTGCTCTTTTAGCATATTTACAGAAGTTGTAACTCATTCTGGCCTTCAGGCTTCTTGACTTTTTTCTTATTGCTTCCTGGCCTCTTTGTACTTGTTCTTGGCTCTTTCTCTTCTGTTTATCTTTGTACATGCCCTTTGAAAATTTTTACCTTTCAGAGGCTTCGCTTGCAATCTCAGTAGAACTTTTAGATGCTTTACCTACTTTGGGATTATTGTGCTATTGCCTGAGGGCACTTGTGAAAAACACAAATTCCTTGGCTTCCTGCCCTAGACATTGTGATTTGGGAGGGCTGGGGCAAAGGCCCAAGGAGGTGGAGCTCTGTCGGCGCAGTGGTTAAGAGCTTGGCTGCTAACTGAAAGGTTGGTAGTTTGAGCCCAGCTGCTCCATGGGAGAAAGATGTGGCATTCTGCCTCTGTAAAGATTACAGCCTTGGAAACGCTATGGGGGCAGTTCTGCTCTGTCCTGTAGGGTCACTAAGATTCTGAATCAACTTGATGGCAATGGGTTTTTTGGTTTGGGGGAAAGGCCAAGACGTCTGCATTTTTATATATATCCCAGGTGAATTGATGCAGGAGATCCCAGACCACACTAATCTAGCTCCACTAGTTGGGAGTAGAAGCTCTCCCTCCCCTTTTTTCCTTCGACAAGCAATGACTAATGGCTTTGGTGAGGGCTGGGGTACTCCTTTGGGCTCATTTGAGGATCAGATGCACTTCCTTGGCTCACTAGCTTTAATTTTGTCCCTTCCTTTCCCACTCGAGAAAGATAACTGAATGTAAACGAAAGTAATGTTGTCTTAAGTATAAACTTGAACCTGTCTTAATTAAAACAAACAAAAAAACCTTTGCCATTGAATTCATTCTGACTCATAACAACCCTATAGGACAGAGTAGAACTGCCCCATAGGGTTTCCAAGGAGCAGCTGGTGGATTCAAACTGCCAACCTTTTGGTTAGTATCTGAGCTCTTAACCACTGCACCACCAGGGCTCCCCCGTCCTAATTATAACACATTAAATAACTCAAAGCTTGAATACCCTCTCCTTACTTACAAGGTTACTCTGTCACTGGCATGCTCCCATCACTGGCCTGCTGGTTAGAGTCTGACTTGCCTGCCATTCCACTCCTTGAGTATTCTAATCCACCTCAACCTGGTCACTTTCTCCAGAGGTTTCCCTCCTTTCCAGTAAACCAATAAATTCTGTGTTGTTGTCAGATTAAATCTGATGGCACACACTGTGGAGAATCTTTCATTAGGAACCTCTGCTTGAAACCAAATTGACTTCAGTACATGTTCAATTTGGACACCTTTTGTATAAAGAACGTGCAAGGTAGTTATTGTTAAAAATAAAACTTCCACAAGATTTAATTTGTGTACAAAATCATAAGCTATATTTGCAATTCATGAGTTGGAGAACGTCTGATCAGGAAGTCAGACCAGAGCTCTGAAGAACTGTATAAAGTGGTAGGGTTTTTATGGACGCAGACTCATAGGAACAAGGGAGCAATACCGGGCAAATTCCTTATTGGCTGGCAGTCATTTTTTTTCTTTATTTGGGTTTAAGGGGAAATTTTGAACACGTTTAAACTGAACAGCAAGTCCTAATTGGGAGAGTCTATTAATTGTCTTATGTTTCAGCTCCTGGGAGGGTCAGGCATTACAGGAGATAGAAATTTGCTAGGTTTCGGTGACTACATCTTGCACCTAGTATAGTCAGGTTAACAACTCCTCCCCTTTGACCATACTCTCAGTTTATTGAGAGGTGTGATCAGAATTTAAGGTAAGGCACCACTTTGTTGTCGGGGCTAGGTGTCTGCATAGTATTCACAAGTTACAATGTCAGGTTTGTATTCTTGAAGGCCAACCCCTCTACTTCATCTTTCCTTTGTCGTTCCAGTCTTAATGAGATCGTTTGGTGATGTGTTAGGGCTGTGAACACACATTTAAGATTCTTGGGACGATACAGTGCACCAGGGAGACTGTAATTATAATTATAAGGAGAATATTGTGCACTGTTTGGAGTGCGCTTTGAAGCTAAGGTCCCCATGACCCAAACCAGCTAAGATCAAATAGGTCAGAAAATGACCCTGAGTTAGGTTTTATTTGTTTAAGCCAGGTGGCTTGTTTTTCTGTTGCATGTAATTGAGTCTTGACCTTCCCAGAAGTGTTAATCCAAGTACAACAAGTGGTATTAGCCACTGCACAGACTCCTCCTTGGGAGACTGACAGGAAATCCACTGCTAGTCTATTTTGCAACATCATAGCTCAAATTTCAGATACTTCTTTTGTTGTGGTCTTTACAGCTTTTCTAAGTTTATCAATGGAAATTTCTAATTTAAGGGCTACCATACTTAAACTATTTGAAATCTGATTATTTTCCTTTTAATGCGAGAATCAACTACTTTAGTAATTAATGGTATTATGCTGACTATAGAGTATCCTGTAAGTGTTTCCATACTAAGGGTCCTTCTTTTGGTAATTTCTTTTTTTTTTTTTTTTT
>NW_004443957.1:7083284-7127737 GCF_000243295.1 Trichechus manatus latirostris | reverse complement strand
AATGCCGGGGTGAGATGGTATCTCATTGTGGTTTTCATTTGCATTTCTCTGATGGCTAGTGATCGCGAGCATTTCCTCATGTGTCTGTTGGCCATTTGAATGTCTTCTTTGGTGAAGTGTCTGTTCATTTCCTTGGCCCATTCTTTTGGTAATTTCTTATTTAGTCTTTTTAGAGTTTCCTTGGTGGTGCAGCAGTTAAAAGCTACAGCTGCTAACCAAAAGATTGGCAGCTTGAATCCACCAGCCGCTCCTTGGAAACCCTATGGGGAAACCCATAGGGTCGCTATGAGTAGGAACTGACTCGACAGCACCTGACAGAGAACAACAACTCATATTTCTAATGTTCCCCTTTGGTTAATTGTTTGTGTTTATTTATAGACACATAGGAATAGCATAACAAGAACCAGTCCAATCTGCAGACAGGAAAAAAAATTAGTTTTCTGTAGTTTACAAAAAGATGTAAAATAGCTCAAAGACAATGAACAGGATCAGAATCTGATAGCCCACAAAGGCTTGCCATAGAATTCTACTGGAGCATAAAATTTCTCTCTAAAGTCACTCTCTCCTTTATTTTTTAAAAATAATATTTTATTATGTTGTTGATAAAGGTTTATACAGCAGTTTGGGTTCCCATTCAACATTTCTACACAAATTATTCAGTGATATTGGTTACATTCTTCATCATGCTTGAACATGTGAACAAAGCAACAGTAAAAGATTTTAAAAGTAAACTAGGAAGTAATACGATTATAAAGACCCTTGGTGGCACAGTGCTTAAGAGCTATGGCTGCTAACCAAAAGGTCAGCAGTTCGAATCCACCAGCTTCTCCTTGGAAACCCTATGGGGCAGTTCTACTCTGTCCCATAGGGTCACTATGAGTTGGAATCAACTCCATGGCAATGGGTTTTAGCTCTCTTAAAAGGGAGGACGCTTTTCATTGTTATCTATGCCTTCTGGCCTTTTAAATTCCTCCCAACTGCAGTAAATAGAAATGACCAGGCTATTACGATAACAATATTTGATCCATTAGCCATTGAGTAAAACTGGGCTAGATCTTAGAAAATAGCATTGGTAAAACTTTTCATTTTATAGCACTTTACAGTTTACAATGTCTTTTCACATGTCATGTCTCATTTAAGTGGAAAGACAACCTGAAGCGCAGAGGAACAACTGGTTTTCTCTATGTTCCTTCATCAGGCTGGTCTGGCCCCAGATGTGCAGTGTGGAGACTTCATCAGAGCAGCTCCTTTGCAGTACATCTGAGCACATGTTGGGTACATAGAGTTTCAGCACTGTGCTAAGCACCATAGGAGGTTATAAGAAAAATGTCTGTACATTTGTGGTCATGTGAATGTAGTTCTGCTTAGCAACGTAGTGAAATGAGTTTGTACCTGATACAATGACAGGGCCTGATGACAGGAAACATTCCAAAAATCATCACATAGGTGAAGTGAAAATTTGATGACCGTAATGTCCCTTTATTTCCACCCTCTCCTACTCCCAGCCGCACTCACCACTTGCTGGCCCTGGGGGCTCTATTGGAGGCTGGGAAGGATTTTAATCCCCTCTGGCCCTCTCTGAGGTTAGTTGCATAATTGAAAATGTGCCCACAAGTATACTCTGTGAATTAGTGGATTTAAAACAAAGCTGATTAGAGAGTTCCAGTAGTAAATGTGTGAAAAGAATATCTGTTCTTAAAAGATGCTATTGATAATGAAAAGCTGAGAACCTTGGTACTCTGCACACAGATTGTCTGGGCCTTATATAGATGCATATGCATATATGTGTATCCTGCTTATGGGTCCTGAGGTTACTTAGGACCATAAAGTGTACCATATCTTGGTGTAGCTTGCAAATGACACACCTGTTTTCCCTTGAGATGATTGCTAGGGCCTGGTGTTTGTCTCTCTGCCTTTTTCCTCCACCATCACCCTATCACACAGCTCAGTATGGCTTTGCTCAGTACTTATGGGTGCCTCTGTGGTTGTTGTTGTTGTTTTTTAAATAATATTTTGTTATGTTTTTGGTAAAGGTTTACACAGCAGTTTAGGTTCCCATTCAACAGTTCTACATAAATTGTTCACTGGCATGGGTTACATTCTTCACAATGCATGCACATTCTCATTATTTCCATTCTGGTTGTTCTATTTCCATTAATCTAGTTTCCCTGACTTTTTACATTCTTATCTTTGTTTTAAACTAATTGCTGATTTCTTAAAGGAAGACAGTACTTATGGGTGATAGTCATTATTATTCATATTCATTAACGTTTTATTGTACTTTAGGTGAAAGTTTACGTAGCAAATTCATTTTCCAATCAATGATTCTTACCCAAATTGTTTCGTGATCTTGGTTGCAATCCCCACGATATGTCAGCACTCTCCCTATTTCCTCCCTACTTTCCCCATTTCCATTAGTCTGGTCCCTCCCTGTCCCTCCCTGTCTTCTCATCTTTGGTTGTGGGCAAATGTTGCCCTTTCGGTCTCTTATAGTCGATTTTTCTAAGGATCACATTCTTCATGGATATTATTGTTGATTTTATAGCCCCATCTATTATTTGGCTGAAAGGTGGCCTTTGGGAGTGTCTATAGTTTCAAGTTAGAAGGTTGTCTTAGGGCAATATCTTGGGGGTTCCTCCAGTCTCCTTCAAACCAGTAAGTCTAGTCTTCTTTTTTTTTTTTTTGTATTTGAATTTGATTCTACTTTTTTTACCCATTCTACCTGAGACTTTCTATTGTGATTCTAGTCAGAGCAGTTGGTAGTGGTAGCCAGGCACCACCTAGTTCTTCTGGTCTCAGGTCAGAGGAGGCTGCGGTTCACGTGGGCCATTAGTCCTTTGGGTTGATTACTTCATTGGGTCTTCAGTTTTCTTCATTCTCCTTTGCTCCTGGTGGAAAGAGACCAATAGTTGCTTCTTAGATGGCTGCATGCAATCTTTTAAGTCTCGAGATGCTGCTGTCCAGGCTAGGATGTAGAACATTATCTTTATGAACTGTGTGTTGCCCATTGACCTAGATGTCTCCTGAGATTATGGTCCTTAGCTTTCATGTCCAGTAGCTCCGTCCCGATGTCTAAATAGTTTCTAAATGTGCCCTCTATATCCTCTATTATATATATGTGAGTATACGTGCAGCATTTACAAATATGTATGTAGAAATATGCACAACCATACCTATATATGTACACAAGTTTATTCCTGTATGACCTCCTTCCCTTATTTAGTATATGTATTAACCCATATATCTACTCCCAGATTATTGATTGTTATTACTGTTGTTGCAGGATATTCATTATTTTTGAGCTAATCTGTTATTCAGCTACAAGATGACCTCAGGGGTTAGTTTTGGTTCCAGGTTTGAAGAGTATCTCAGGGCAATAGTCTTGGGGAGTCCTCCAGTCTCAGCTTGTCCAGTAAGTCTGTGTTTTTTAAGAATTTGAGGTTCTGTTCCACATTTTTCTCCCATTCTCTCAGGGTCCAGTGATTGTGGCCATGATCAGAAGGGTGGGTATTGGTAGCTGGGCACGATATAGTTCTTCTGGTCTCAGAGTAGATGAGGCTGTGGTTTGTGTAGCCTGTTTGTCCTGTAGACAAGTTTCTTCTTTGAGTCTTGGGCTCCCTTCTTTCTCTTTTGCTCCAGACAAATAGAGACCAATAGTTGTATCTTAGATGGCTGCTCCCAAGCTTTTAAGACCCCAGACACTACTCAGTAAATTAGAATATGGAACATAACTTTATGAACTGTATTATACCAATTGACTGAAATGTTCCACGAGACTATGGTCATAATCCTTCAAACCCAGAAATCCAATCCTGCAAGGTGTTTGGTTATGTTTAAGAAGTATCTGTAACTGTATCCCCTGTGTGTTTTATTACATATAAATATATGTTTATGCATGCTCATATGTGCATATATATATGCATATACCACCTGAATTTAGAGATCATTTCAAGAATAGATTTGACGTGTTGAACACTAATGACTGAAGACCAGACAAGTTGTGGAATGACATCAAGGACATCATACATGAAGAAAGCAAGAGGTCATTAAAAAGACAGGAAAGATGGAAAAGACCAAAATGGATGTCAGAAGAGACTCTGAAACTTGCTATTGAATGTCGAGTAGCTGAAGCAAAAGGAAGAAATGATGAAGTAAAAGAACTGAACAGAAGATTTCAAAGGGCAGCTCGAGAAGACAAAGTAAAGTATTATAATGATATGTGCAAAGACCTGGAGATAGAAAACCAGAAGGGAAAAGCACACTAGGCATTTCTAAAGACGAAAGAACTGAAGGAAAAAATTCAAGCCTCAAGTTGCAGTAGTGAAGGATTCTGTGGGGAAAATATTAAACAATGCAGGAAGCATCAAAAGAAGATGGAAGGAATATACAGAGTCATTATACCAAAAAGAAATGGTCAGCGTTCAGCCATTTCAGGAGGTAACATATGATTAGGAACCGATGGTAATGAAGGAAGAAGTCCAAGCTACACTGCAGGCATTGGCAAAAAACAAGGCACCAGTAATGGACGGATTATCAATTGAGATGTTTCAACAAACGGATTCAGTGCTGCAAGTGCTCACTCATCTATGCCAAGAAAGTTGAAGACAGCTACCTGGCCAACCGACTGGAAGAGATCCACATTTATGCCTATTCCCAAGAAAGGTGATCCAACTGATTGCAGAAATTATCGAACAATATCATTAATATCACACACAAGTAAAATTTTGCTGAAGATCATTCAAAAGCGGCTGCAGCAGTATATCCACAGGCAACTGCCAGAAATTCAGGCTGGATTCAGAAGAGGACTTGGAACCATGGATATCATTGCTGATGTTAGGTGAATGATGTCAGATGACTCCTGGCTGAAAGCGAAGAATACCAGAAAGATGTTTACTTGTGTTTTATTGACTATGCAAAGGCATTCAATTGTGTGGATCATAACAAATTATGGATAACATTGTGAAGAATGGGAATTCCAGAACACTTAATTGTGCTCATGAGGAGCCTGTACATAGACCAAGAGGCAGTTGTTCGAATAGAACAAGGGGATACTGCGTGGTTTAAAATCAGGGAAGGTGTGTGTCAGGGTTGTATCCTTTCACCATACCTATTCAGTTTGTATACTGAGCAAATAATCCAAGAAGCTGGACTATATGAAGAAGAACGTGGCATCAGGATTGGAGGAAGACTCATTAACAACCAGTTTATGCAGATGACACAACTTTGCTTGCTGAAAGCGAAGAGGACTTGAAGTACTTACTGGTGAAGATCAAAGACCAACCTTCAGTATGGATTACACCTCAACATAAAGAAAACAAAAATCTTCACAAGTGGACCAATAAGCAACATCATGATAAATGGAGAAAAGACTGAAGTTGTCAAGGATTTCATTTTACTTGGAACCACAATCAACACCCATGGAAGCAGCAGTCAAGAAATCAAAAGACACATTGCATTGGGCAAATCTGCTGCAAAAGACCACTTTAACGTGTTGAAAAGCAAAGATGTCACTTTAAGGACTAAGGTGCACCTGACCCAAGCCATGGTATTTTCAGTTGCCTCATATGCATGGGAAAGCTGGACAATGAATAAGGAAGACTGAAGAAGAATTGATGCCTTTGAATTGTGGTGTTGGCGAAGAACATTGAATATACCATGGACTGCCAAAAGAATGAACAAATCTGTCTTAGAAAAAGTACAACAAGAATGCTCCTTAGACACAAGGATGGCGAGAAGCAAGGATGGCGAGACTATGTCTCACATGCTTTGGACATGTTATCAGGAGGGATCAGTCTCTGGAGAAGGACATCATGCTTGGTTTAAAAGTACAGGGTCACTGAAAAAGAGGAAGACCCTCAGCGGGATGGACTGACACAGTGGCTGCAACAATGGACTCAAGCATAACAAGAATCATGGGCATGGCACAGGACTTGGCAGTGTTTCGTTCTGTGGTACACAGGGTTGCTATGAGTCAGAACCAACTCGACGGCACCTAACAACAACAACAACAACATATATTCACATATGGAGCCCTGGTGGCTCAGTGGTTAGTAGTTCGGCTGCTAACCAAAAGGTCAGCAGTTCGAATCCATCAGCTGCTCCTTGGGAACTCTTTGGGGCAGTTCTACTCTAGTTCTAGTCTGTCTTATAGGGTCGCTATGAGTCGGAATTGACTTGCCGCTATGAGTCTTGATGGCAACGAGGTTTGGTTATACTCACGTTTTCATACCTACACACGTATATGCCTGCGTATATATGTATATACCTGCACATATATTTTTGGTTGTTTTTGCTGTTGTTTCAAAATTATATATACCATGGAAATTGCCAGCAGGTTCTTTTTTCTTGTGTATACTCGTCAAGTCGTGTACATTTCACCCTCATTCGGTGTTACCTTTCCCATAACCAAAAATAACAAGTGTCTACCATCTAGAGAGAGAATCCCCCTCTACTCACCTTCCCCCATCCCTGGTAACCACTAATGAACATTAATTTATGTATATTTACTTGTTCATGTCATTTCATAAAAGTGAGAACATACAATATTTGTTTTTTTGTGATTGACTTATTTCACCCCACATAATGTCCTCCAGGTTCATCCATGTTCCAAGATGTTTCAGGAACTAACTTATCTTTCTTGCTGAGTAGTATTCCATTGTATGTATGTACCAAATTTTACTTATCCACTTATCCCTTGATGTGCACTTAGGTTGTTTCCATCTTTTTGCTCTTCTGAGTACTGCTGCAATAAACGTTGTTGTTGTTAGGTGCCGTTGAGTTGGTTCCAACTCATAGCGATCCTAAGTACAACAAAATAAAACACTGCCTGGTCCTGTGCCATACTCACAGTCGTTGCTATGTTTGAGCTCATTGTTGCAGCTACTGTGTCAATCCATCTCATTGAGGGTTTTCTTTTTTCCGCTCACCATCCTACCTTACCAATCATGATGCCTTTCTCCAGGGACTGGTCCCTCCTGATAACATGTCCGAGACCAAGTCTTGCCATCCTCACTTCCAGGGAGCACTCTGGCTGTACTTCTTCTAAGACAGACTTGTTTGCTCTTCTTGCAGTCCATGGTATTTTCAGCACTCTTCGCCAACACCGTAATTCAAAGGCATCAATTCTTTTTCGGTCTTCCTTATTCGTTGTCCAGCTATGGATTGGATTGGCGCCCCTCAGTCCTCAAAGTGACATCTTTGCTTTTCAACGCTTTAAAGAGGTCTTTTGCAGCAGATTTCCCCAATGCAGTATGTTGTTTGATTTCTTGACTGCTGCTTCCATGGGCAGTGATTGTGGATCCAAGTAAAATGAAATCTTTGACATCTTCAGTGTTTTCTCTGTTTATCATGATGTTGCTTATGGTCCAGTTTTGAGCATTTTTGTTTTCTTTATGTTGAGATGTAATCCATACTGAAGGCTGTAATCTTTGATCTTCATCAGTTAGGGCTTCAAGTTCTCTTCACTTTCAGCAAGCAAGGTGGTGTCATCTGCATATTGCAAGTTGTTAATGAATGAGTCTTCCTCCAATCCTGATGCCACGTTCTTCTTCATACAATCCAGTTTCTCAGATTATTTGCTCAGCATACGGATTGAATAGGTACGGTGAAAAGATACAACCCTGGCACACACCTTTCCTGATATTAAATCATGCAGTATCCCCTTGTTCTGTACGAATGACTGCCTTTTGGTCTATGTACAGGTTCCTAATGAGCACAATTAAGTGTTCTGGAATTCCCATTCTTCGCAGTGTTAACCATAAGTTGTTATGATCCATGGAGTTGAATGCCTTTGCATAGTCAATAAAACACAGGTAAACATCTTTCTGGTATTCTCTACTTTCAGCCAAGATCCATTTGACATCAGCAATGATATCCCTGGTTCCACGTCCTCTTCTGAATCTGGCTTGAATTTCTGGCAGTTCCCTGTCGATGTACTGCTGCAATCATTTCTGAATTATCTTCAGCATTAAACATAGGTGTGTACAAGTCTGTCCGCATCACTTCTAGGGTATATACGTAAAAGTGGATTGCTTGGTCATATGGCAGCTCTTCCTCTAGGTTTTTAGGAATTGCCAGACTGTTTTCCACAAAGGCTGTACCATTTTGCATTCCCACCAGCAATGGATGAGGGTTCCAATTTTTCTACATCTCTTCTAACGATTGTCATTTTCCGTTTTTTTAATCTTGGTCATCTTAGTGCGAGGAAAATGGTATCTCTTTGTGGTTTTGGTTAGCATTTCTCTGATGGCTAATAATGTTGAGCATCTTTTCATGTATCTGTTGACCATTTGAGTATCCTCTTTGGTGAAGTGTCTGTTCATGTCCTTTGCCTAGTTTTAGTTTGAGATATTTGACTTTTTGTTGTTAAGTTATAGAAGTTTTCTATATATTTTAGATATTAGACCCTTATTGGTTATATTGCCCCCAAAGATTTTTTCCTGGTCTGTAGGTTGTCTCTTTACTCTTTGGATAAAGTCTTTTGATGAACATAAGTATTAACTTTTATGAGGTCCCAGTTATCTATTTTGTTTTCTGTTGCTCATGCATTCGTTGTTGTGTTAGATAATCTATCACTGAAAAAAATTAGGTCCCAAAGCTTTGCTTCTGTATTTTTTTCCAAGAACTTTATGGTTTTAGATTAAACATTCAGGTCCTCGATCCATTTTGAATTAATTTTTGTGTATGATGTGAGGTATGGATCTTGTTTCATTTCTCTGCATGTGGAAATCTAGTTTTTCTAGCACCATTTGTTGAAGAGACTGTTCTTTTCCCATTGAATGGATTTGACATTCTTGTCGAAAATCCATTGGCATAGATGTTTGGATTTATTTATGGATTTTTAAATCTATTTCATCGGTCCGTGTGTCTAACATTAAACCAATACCAGTCTGTTTTGATTACTGTAGCTGTGTAATATGTTTTGACTTCAGGAACTGTGAGGCCTCCTACTTTGTTCTTCTAAGTTACTTTGGCTAATCTGGGTCTCTTATCTTTCCATATAAAATTGAGGATTAAATTTTTCTATTTCTGTAAAGAATGCTCTTGGAATTTTGATTGGGATTGCGTTGTATCTGTAGATAGTTTTGGGTAGTGTTGACATGTTGATTCTATTAAGTCTTCCAATCCATGAGCATGGAATGTCTTTCCATCTATTTAGGTCTTGAGTATCTTTCAGCAATGTTTTATAGTTTTCATTGTATGAGTCTTCCACTTCCGTGGGTAAATGTATTCCAAGATATTTTATTCTGTTAGATGCTATCGTAAATGGAATTGTTCTCTTAATCTCCTTTTCAGATTTCTCATGCTGGTGTATAGAAACCTGACTGATTTTTGCGTGTTGACTTTGTATCTTGCGTTTTTCATAAATTTCTCTACTAGTTCTAGAAGGTTTTTAGTAGATACTTTGGGATTTTCTATATGTAGGATCGTGTCATCTGCAAATAGGGATAGTTTTACCTCTTCCTTTCCAATTCTGGTACCTTCTATTTTGTTTTCTTGCCTTATTGGTCTGGCTAGGACTTCCAGTGCAATATTGAATAGGAGTGGTGAGTATAGGCATCCTTGTCTTGTTCATGTTTTCAGGAGAAAATTTTTCAATCTTTCTCTGTTGAGTATATGTTGGCTGTTGGTTTTTCATAAACGCCCTTAATCATGTTGAGGAACTTTCCTTTTATTCCTATCTTTTTAAGACTTTTTATCAAGAAAGGGTGTTGGATTTCATAGAATGTCTTTTGTGCATCAAATAAAATGATCATGTGGTTCTTTCCCTTTGTTGTATTAATGTGGTGAATTACACTTACTGATTTTCTAATGTTGAACGAAGCATGCATTCCTGGAATAAATCCCACTTGATCATGATGTATAATTCTTTTAATATGCTGTTGGATTCTGTTTGCTAGTATTTTGTTGATAAATTTGGCAACTATATTGATAAAGGATATTGGTCTGTAGTATTCTTTTCTTGTGGCACCTTTGTCTGCTTTTGGTACCAGGGTAATGCTGGCTTCACAGAAACAGTTAAGGATTATTCCTTCTTTGTCCATTTTTTGGAAGAGTTTGAACAGTACTGGAGTCAGTTCTCTAAATGTTCAATAGAATTCCCCAGTGAACCCATCTTGTCCTGGTTTTTTTTTTTTTTTTGTTGGGAGGCTTTTTATTACTGATTCAATCTCTTTGCCTGCTGTGGATCTGTTAAGATTTTCTACTTCCTTTTGAGTCAGTTAAGGTAGGTTATGTGTCTCTAGGAATTGGTCCATTTCATCAAAGTTATCCATTTTGTTGGAGTACACTTGTTCATAGTATTCTATTATGATGCCTCTGGTTGTTAGACTGAGATCTAGACAAAAAGAAGGATTTCATGTGAAACCAGTTTTAAGGTGATTTTTGATCCCAAGAAAGTAGTTGATCTTATCAAATAAATATGCTATTTGTAAATTTTTCCTTTATACTCACACATTTACTCTTGAAATTTACTCAGCTAATATGTTTCTCAAGGAGGCTGAGAGTTCCTAGAAGCGTGTGCCACTAGGTACCCTTGGCCTGTGTATATATTGATGCTGCTGCGTAGGAGAACCTCAGAGACCATTGTGTGTCATTTGCACTTCATGCCCCTCAGATACTGTCTGGTTGAAGACTTACTCTATCTTTATCCTGTCTTCTTTCTTTAAAGGCATTTCCGCATTCCCTCACCCACTATGTCTTTTCCCCATGAGCTATACTATGGTCCTAGTATTAGTGAGTATTCTAGAGTATTCCACAGGTATGTGATGTTCCTCTCTTCTCCTCTTTGTTTAGCTGAATTATTTCTACTTTGTCATAATAAATAACACTTGTACATTAGTCTTACCTCTGTTGAAATATTTTTAGGTTTGATGATCTCATCCACCATGTTTTTCTTGCTGTTCACTGATATCGAGTCAGCCCCTGACTCATGGAGACCCCATGAACAACAGATGTTGCCTGGTCCTGCACCAGCTCTATGATCAGTTGTGGATCAGACTGTGTGATCCATGGGGTTTTCATTGGCTGATTTTTGGAAGTAGATAGCCAGGCCTTTCTTCTTAGTCTGTTTTAGTCTTAATCTTAGTCTCTTCAGCATCATAGCAACACACAAGCCTTCACTGATAGACAGGTGATGGCTGCTCATGAGGTACATTGGCTAGAAATCTAACCCAGGTCTCCTTCATGGAAGGCAAGAATTCTACCATTGAACAACTATAGCCCCAGGTCCGTGTTAAATCTAAATATGAGAAGCAAGTTCTTTCTGTCTTCATTAAATCCTTTATATAAAATGTTGAAGAGAAAAAGGCAAGAAAGGCGCCCTGCCTAGAGAGCTGGGATCCTCCCCCTAGATAGGAATCAATTCAGGATTCCAGTTTCATTGGCTTGGAGCTGTCATTCACCAGCTTTAAAACCACCTAACTGGCTGGGCCACTATACTCCACCTGTACACAGGAAACTGAGAGAGACATTCCCTAATGCTTTTGGCAAAGTCCAGATATTTACGTCCACCACCTTTCCTGATTTACTGTGACTGACATGTAGTAGAGTTCTCAGTCAATGCCATTGGCTTTTACTCTCTCATTTCCTATTTAAAGAAAATGAATTTAGCTTGACCTGTTTTATTTTTAATAAGCCCAGACGGGCTCTTAGTGACCTTTCCATTTTTAAGTGCTTAGAAACAACCCTATTGTTATTATTATTGGCCTGTATGCATATTAATGCTGTCCATATATCATTTTTTAGAATTAAATCTTTTAAATTTCACAGACATGATACAATCCTTGGATTTCTACATGCCCCTTCTTCTGAATATTAAACTGGTAAACTTCGTAAACAGTAGATAAGGTTGGCCATCTATGGAAGTAAGTCTTCAGAAACTTATCTAGTATCTGTATCATGTTCATTGATTTGCAAATCACTGGACTTCAGTTTGCAGAAATTTTTTTGGAAAATAGGAAGGGTATCTGTGTGCTTCCGTTCTGTTGACATGGCTCCTCTTCTCCTAGATTCCTCAAAGACCACCACAGCAATTTACCAATCTCAATTTCACTTTCTTTCAGTACACTAAGTGAATTAAAACCAACCTCTTCTCCAGGCTTGCCTCATTTATTTGAAAATAAGGTGTGCACAAAGTAAGCTTTGCTCCCTTAGCGAGAGCGAACTCAAGCTTTAAAGCTCATTCTAGAGAAAACCAGATGTATCTAATTTATTTGAGCTATTAAAAACGTTTTTTTAAAAAAAGAAATATGCTTTTTTTTTTTTGGCTGGAGGGTGAGAAAAATAGCCTAAAGACCAAAAATGTAAATGAAGAGATAGGGGAAAAAAAACTGGTTTTGAGAGTTTAGAGTATGTGAAGTGTTGCCTGTTCCCGTAACTGCTCCCCTAAGGAAAATAAGGAGGCTTTTGAAAGTAGTGCCTGGTCAGGGCATGCAATGTGGAGGATTTCTGCAGTCCCAGGGGAAAATAGAGATCTATTAAAGTTCTCATGAGTTTTTTATATTTGTCAGAAATTGCTTATAGGTTGTCTGATATTTTCCTGATAGTTTGGGAATTTCCACTGACTTCTATGTCTTTATATTTACCCATTTATTTTCTCTTTACTGCATTCTACTTTCTTAGGAAGATAAGAAGACAAAAAAAAAAAAAAAAAAAAGAAGACTAAGTCTGAAGCAGCCTAGGCTGTGAATAATGTTATTTTAACTGATTAGCAGATCTTTTTTTTCCCTCACAAAAGAGGGAAAAAGGAGAAAATTAATATCTTCATTTAAGTAGTGATCCTTTGGTGGTGGTTAAGTGCTCAGCTACTAATCAAAAGGTTAGTGGCTTGAACCCATCCAGAGGCCCCTCAGAAGAAAGGCCTGGTGATCTAGTTCTGGAAGGTCACAGCCTTGAAAATCCTATGGCACACAGTTCTACTCTGCACACATAGGGTTGCCATGAATCAGAATTGACTTGATACCAATTACTTTTTTTTTTTCCTTTTATTTAAAGAGTGTTAAAGAAAATTCCAAGGGGCTATCAGAATACAGGGATGACTTCAGGTGTTCAGAAGAATTTGGGGAAAGAAGCTAAAATTTACTGAGCATATATCACCACTTGCCACAAACTCTGCTGGTTTTTTTTATACATGTTAGTAATTTTATTGTATCCTCACAACAGCCCTTCCATCTATGTATACTACCCCCATTTTGTATGTGAGTAAATCGAGGCACAGTTAAATAACTTGCTCAGGATTACCCAGACAGAAATTGACAGAGTCAAAATACAGTCCTTTATTTTCTACATGCCCCTTCCTCTGAATATGAAACTGGTAAGCTTCATAAATAATAGACAAGGTTAACCATTGATGGAAGTAACTCTGGGAAATTATCTGTAAACGTCCTACCCTCCAAGGTGCTGGTATTGGTCTTATCTGAAGTCAGATGCACTTACAGAGAGGGTGGTCAGCATGGAGCTATGAACCCGAGGTCAAAGGGGAAGAATGTGTTAGGTTATGCCCTCCCCTGGCCCGGGAAGGGGTTGGTGACAGCCAATAGGAACTCCTCAGTGTGTTTGGCAGGTAGATCTGCCTTTTGGAGATGGTTGCTTCAGGCTATTCTGATTGATGCCAGCAGTCATTAAGATAACCTATAAGCTGAGAGAAGGCAGTATGGATAAGTGGTTAAGAGCGCATGCTCTCTAGGGGAACATGAGTTCCTGATCTCTGCCCTTTGCAACCACCTTGCAGGGAAGATATTATCATTAATATTCCCCAGGGGAAAAAACAGGTTCAGAAAAGTTGTATTTTGACAACGTCAAACAGCTAATGAGAGGTTTCAATTCTAGTTCCAGTTGCTATCGAATTGTCTCCGACTCATGTGACCCCACGTGTGTCAGAGTAGAACTGTGCTCCATAGGGTTTTCAGCGGCTGATTTTTCAGAAGTAGATTACCACACCTTTTTTCTGAGGCATCTCTTGGTGGACTCAAACCTTAGGGTTAGTAGCCGTGTGTGGTAACCATTTGTACCACCCAGGGACTCCTAGTGAGGGCTGGAGGTAGATTTAAACCCTGTCAAGCTTCAGATCTCTTTTGACCACATCATTCTGTCTCCTGAAGTCTTGTAACCTCTAGAATACTGAGCATTAGGTTTCTTTACTTATGGGTTGTTGGTTGTGGAGACCCATCCCCATGGATGACTTGAATTCCATGGAGTGAGGCACTGCCACACCTCCCTGGCTGGTGTGTGCTTGTTGAGGGTCCCCCTTCTTGGAAGACTCATTGGCCCCATGGCATGGAGGCCCACCCGTCTATCTGACAAGCACTGCCTGGGGCTGACTGAGTGATTTTCCGCTGGCTGGTTTCTGGCCAGTGGGGTTACCTATCTCTGTGCTGGTTCTGTGCCTGGCTGTGATATCGAAACGTGTGTAATCGCCATATTCTGAGTCCTAACCCCAGGAGAGAGCCACTAGGTTGTGCAAATGGTTAACTGTGGAGCATAATTCTACTCTGACACACATGGAGTCGCCATGAGTCAGAAGTAACTCCATGACAACTGGGAACCCCAAGGGAGCTGTCAGCACCTCCCGCTCTTTGCCTCCCTGGGCAAATGGCCCTGATTGGAGAGCTTATGTGATATCTATCTTTTGATGGCACCTGGGTGAGACACTAGCATCTAATTTAAAATAATAAAATATGCCACTCTGGGAACAAGAACTTTCAAAAGGAGCTTAGTTAGGATGTTTAGTTGCTTTCCACATGTGGAAACATATTGGTCTAACCAAAGCACGCTTCAGATATTTAAGCATCAAAGCATCCGCGGAGGCTTATTCTTAGCAAGAAAATGCATTGCTTTGTTTGAGATGATTTCATAGTGAAGAGCTTGATAAAGGCAAGAACAGATAAGAACGCTTTATAATTAGTTAGCACTGTTTGAATGTAAATGGATACTTGAAAACAGTTTGCTCTCTAAATATCTTAAATATTCCCCACTGTGATCTTCCATACAGTATTAACTTGTTTAAACAAACCTTTCATTGGTACATAGTGCAAAGGGTAACTTCAATCCAGCCCTTGCCTAACTATCTCAACTCCAAATACTAATGGTGTTTAAATTAACCAGCAAGAATTGAGCTTTCTGTATGTAGTCTTGGCCTCTTAAAACCTCGAAGTTGTGTATAGTGTCTCAACATGGTGTGAGACTAGAAGAATACTTGTTGTTGTTGGGTGCTGTTGAGTTGATTCCGACTCATAGCAATCCCATGTGACAGAATAGAACTGCTCCATAGAGTTTTCTAGGCTGTAATCTTTACGGGAGCAGATCGCCAAGTCTTTCTCCTGCAGAGCCACTGGGTGGGTTCGAACTGCCAACCTTTGGGTTAGCAGCCGAGCACTTAATGGTTGAGTCACCAGGGCTCCTAGGAAGGATCCTTAAGTGCAGATAAAAGACAATTGTATTCTATTGTAAAATATCTCTTTACATAATAAATAACTATAGACTGGTTAAGTTGCAGGTCAGACTCGGCCTTCCCCACCCCTGCCCCATGCACACAGCAGTATATAGAGCAGATTATTATAACGCAGAAAGCGTATTCCCACACTCCAGTGTACCAAACTTCAATACGGAATGTGGAATGAAAGACTGAATTTCCCTTTGTTTCCTAGTAGGACCATAAAGCAGGACGTTTACAATACTATAATTGTATCATTTTTAAGGTCAGGCATTTAAAATGGCACAAACTTTTGATGTGGGCTTAAATTCTGCGTATTATAAAAATTTAGTGCAGAGTGGGGGGACTTCCTTGAAAGGAGCTCTGATCTGTAGGGCACTACTTAAACGTGTGAAGTGCTGACAGTTTGGGATCATTTTTTAATAAACACATCTCAAATTTGGCATGCAAAGCCGGCATTTAGAAAGCAATGAAAATAAGACCAGGCATAAAATATGGCATTAAAAAGGTAACAGAACTTTACAGATGGGCTAGCATGAACAAAGGCTATCTTTTGTTAGGGTGGATGCGGGAGCTTGCAGCTCTTTGCTGCAAAAAATAAGAACAGAAACTTAAGTTGTTTAGTTGTTTTGAAATAACAGCCACAAAGAGGGCTCCTTCTGGTTCATCCATATTTTATTAGAGCAGCAGTTAAAAAATTCATTAAAGACACCCATCTGTAGCTAGCAGCACTCTTGAGGGGGGTTCAGATGGTGATCAGATTTTTGAATAGCACTTTACACGAAAAGGAAAAGACAATCGTTTACAAGAATTAATAGCACAGGAGAGAGAAGCTGCTCAATGCATTTCAGAGCAAACCCTTCCACATGGTTTATAATCCCTTGCTGCCCAACTCCTCAGCTGCCTGCTTCAGCTAGAGAAGAGATCTAGGCATGAAAATGAACGAAAGCAAGCACAGAAAATTGGATGAGGGAGTTGGGCACATCCTGGTGCACAAGAGAGTATGGGTTGAGTGTCCCCCTGACATTGAGCTGGGCGCTGTGTGTGCACACTGATCAGTGTCCGCCCTGGAAAAGGCGTGTGCAGTCAGAGCTGAGGCTGTGCCGCTTTATCCTTGCCTTGAACTCTGTTTGCTCAGTGGTGGCCATGTCTAGGCGGCTCTCCTTCAGGATGATTATTCGTGTCTTTATTTCTGAATAGAAAATAAAAATAGTTACTGAATGATCACTCTGTGCCAGTCATGGTGTAGAGCATTTACACTCATAATCTTACCTAGCAGTTCTACGAGGATGTTAGTTGCTGTCTAGTCAGCTCCAACTCTGGCTGACCCCGTGTATAATAGAATGAAACTTTGCCCAGTCCTTTGCCATTTTCATGATTGTTGCGGCCACTGTATTTTGAGTGCTTTCCAACCTAGGGGGCTCATCTTCCAGCACTTTATCAGATAATATTCTGTTGTGATCCATAGGGTTTTCATTGGCTAATTTTTGGAAGTAGATCACCAGGCCTTTCTTCCTAATCTGTCTTAGTCTGGAAGCTCTGCTGAAACCTGTCCACCATGGGTGACCCTGCTAGTATTTGAAATACCGGTAGCATAGCCTTCAGTATTATAGCAACACACAAGCGCCCACAGTATGACAGACTGGCAGACAGGTCATGGTCTATGAGGTAGATTACCCATTTTACAGACGAGACAGTGGAGGCAACAGAGAGGTGAAGTAACTTGGCCACATTCACTCAGAAGTGACAGAGCTAAGTGTTTAAGGTTAAGTAATCTGTCTCTATAACTCACAAAGTATAGGCCCATAAACTGTGTATGTGTGTACACACAGGCATTTCCTCTTTAAAAAATTTATTGTAATATATATATATATTTAATTATTTATATAATTATCTATACAATCGTATATTAATTATATATGTAATTATATGTATATAACAAAGCATTTGCCATTTTAACCATTTTTAAGTGTACAATTCAGTGACATTACTTACACTTACCATGTTTTGCACACATCACCACTATCCATTTCAAAGGTTTTTTTTATCACCCTAAACAGAAACAGTACCCCTTAAGCAATAACTCCCCATTCCTCCCTCCCCACCAGGCCCTGGTAACCTCTGATTTACTTTCTATCTCTATGCATTTGTCTATACTAGATATTTCATATAAATGGGATCATACAGTATTTGTCCTTTTATGTCTGACTTATTTCACTCAGCATAATGTTTTCACGGTTCATCCATGTTGTGGCTGTATCAGGACTTCATTTCTCTTTGCGGTTGAATAATATTTTACGGTATGGATACTTTTAATAAACTTTTAATTTTAGAAGAGTTTTTAGTTTCCAGAAAAGATGCAAAGATAGTCCAGAGTTCCCGTATACCCTGCGCACAGCTTCCCCTAATGTTAACATCTTAGATAACCTTGGTACATTCATCAAAACTAAGAAATTATCTTTGGCACAATACTATTAACTGAACTTTAGACTTTATTTGGATTTCACCAGTTTTTCCACTAATGTCCTTTTTCTTTTCCAGGATCCAGTCCAGAATCTCACACTACATGTAGCATGTGTGATTTTTGACCCTTAGACACCAAAGTGGAATGTTGCACTGCTGTTGGGCCGGTTAGGGAAGTGAGACTGCTGGGCAGCTGGTGGCCTCCTGGTTCCTGTCTCTGTGGGAAATCTTCTGGGGCCCAGGACTCCCACTGTCTGATCTAAAGCAGAAACCCTGCTGAGGGAGGAGATTTAGAACAAACAGATGGTTGAATGTTAAATACAGACCACACTTTATCAACGTAGCAGTTAGTAGCTGAAGACGCATTTCAAGGAAAAAAAAAAAAGAAAAAGATTGGGGGAGAGAGAAGATTTTGCAAGGAAACAACCTCTCACAGTATTGTGAACTTTCGTTTTATGATGTATTTGAATTCCAAGTGTACTAGAATGTCAAATAGGACCTTCCCCTAAAGCAGAGGTTCCCAAACTTGCCTGCACCCTGGAATCAACTGGGCAGCTTCAAAAAATACTGATGCCTGAGTCCCACCCACAGGAATTGTGATTTATTCAGTCTGGTGTGTGGCCTGGCTTTGGAAATGTTTAAAGATTCCCAGGTGATCCTAATGTGCAGCCAAGTTTGGGAAGTGCCACCCTCAAGTCAGCGTTTCAGCTAGAGAGCTAAAGCTGAGGACAATGAGTGGGAAGTATCCATAGGATGGCACTGGCACACCTGTGTGCATGTCGTGTGACCGCTGTCACATGCCGGACACCTCCAGGGATCCAGTGTAGTTTCTTTAGGTCACCTCTGGGTTCTTTCCCAAGCTCTCTTCTTCACTCTTTGGTAACGTCAGCTGTTCTTCTGGCTTTAACCACCACTTGCACACCCACTTGCTTTCAACCCCTTATCTCTAGTGCAGAGCCCTTGCCTCAGCCAGCCCCCCACCTCTCAGCGCCTTGGACCTGCCCACAGCTCCCTGGTGCACCCCGACTCCTGCCCAAGCTGGACTTCTTCCAGCTGGCTGAACGTGACACTGCCTTTCATACCTCCATTCTTGGGTGCTTACAGCTCCCCCACCTGCCGGTTTGGCCTCTATGGCTTCATCCTTTAGGTTCACTCAAGAGTCACCTCTTTCACGAGGTCTCTGCTGAGATAGAGTCCCTCACACCCTGGTCTGCATCTGTTTATTTACATGACCACCTTCTCCACTGGGCTGCAAGCTCATTTAAGGCAGGGGCCTTGTTCTGTAAAAGTTATAAATATTTTAGGGTTACAAAATTATATTTAGAACTATGTATTTTCTCTATAATCATACACAAGTTTTACATGTACTCTTTAAGAATGATAATATAATAAACACCTGTGTAACCATCACTCAGTTTAAGAAATGGAACATTACCCTTGAATTGCTATATAATTACGCACATTTTTTAGATGTACTGTTTGAGAATATTGCACTAAACACTTGTGTAAACACTACCTGGCTTAAGAAATGGAACATTACCCTTGAGGTCCACCCCCCACCCCGACCCCTTAAAACCGGCGTATGTGTGTTTATCATCCTTTTGCTTTTCTTTATACTTTTAGCACCAGTCTGTCTCCTGTGTTCCAAATTGAACAATCTTGCCGGTGTCATTGACTCAGACAGACAATGCAGCCAGTCGAATTGCGATTCCATGTGGGGTTTATCCCTTCCAGCTTCAAGGCTGTTAGAACCAAGTGGTGTCTGCAGCCCTAGTCCTATGAGACCGAGATCTTGTATTTGTTCAAATTGGAGGCTTATGGGAAAACAGAGTCAGAGAGTTTGTTTTCCACGGAGCTCCTGACAGCCAAAAGGACGTTGCTGTGCAGACCTGTCAGTGTCTGTACCTGCAGCCCATTCAGCTCTGAACATGCCTGAAATGTTAGGGCAGGGCACAGTGGCTTTTGCTTCAAGGGCAACTGATGAGTCATCACACTCATAAAACAACCACCCTTCCAAGGGATGGCTAGTATCAGTTTGTGAATGTGAGATATCAGTAAGCCAAATGCAAGATTCGGTGGCCATTACTTTAGTGACCTGCTAGGTGGGCAGCTTTGAAAGGAATAGGAAGGACTGCTTACCTAGTATAACTGTCTCTTTCTCTCTATGCATATATATATATATATATATACACACACATACTACACAGTCCATATATATGTTTATGTGTATATGTACATATCTCAATTTGCATTTTCGTATATTATACACACACACACACACACACAATTTTCTTCATGCACATAGATGACCTGTTGAACATGTGCTTTCTGCTGGACTTCCTATTTTAGGCCAGATTCAGGTTTAGGTTGTTCAGGATGATGCTGGCTTGTATTGGGTATGGTGGTATTTTATATGGATGTATGAGTAAAGGAGTTTCTGGGTGGTGCAAATGGTTAATGTACTTTGCTGCTAATTGAATGGTTTGGTGTCCACCCAGAGGTGCCTCAGAAGAAAGGTCTGGTGATCTACTTCTGAAAAATCAGCCATCGAAAACCCTGTGGAGCACAGTTTTACTCTGACACACATGAGGTTGCCATGAGTTGAAATTGACGCAATAGTAACTGGTTTTTTGGTATGTATAAAAGTGAGAGATGACAAGTAAAGAGAAAGACGTTGCAGACTAAGTAATTAAAAAATCTAGGCATTTGGGTAACTAGTTGGAGCCCTGGTGGTGCGGTGGTTAAGAGCTCTGCTGGTAACCAAAAGGTTGGCAGTTTGAATCCACCAGCCGTTGCTTGTGAACCCATGGGGCGGTTCTACTCTGTCCTGTAGGGTCACTATGAGTTGAAATTGACTTGACGGCAATGGGTTTGTTTGTTTGTTTTTGGTAATTAGTTAGGATGACTGTCTTAGTCATCTAGTGCTGCTCTAACAGAAATACCACAAATGGATGGCTTTAACAAAGAGAAATTTATTTTCTCACAGTCGAGTAGGCTACAAGTCCAAATTCAGGGCATCAGCTCCAGGAGAAGGCTTTCTCTGTCTGTCGGTTCTGGAGAAAGGTCCCTGTGATGCATCAGTCTTCCCTTGGTTTGGGAGCTTGTCTGCGCAGGAACCTCAGGTCCAAAGGACATGGTCTGCTCCCGGCGCTGCTTTCTTGGTAGTATAAGATTCCCGTGTGTCTCTGCTCGCTTCTGTCTTTTATATCTCAAAAGAGATTGGCTTAAGACACTATCCAATCTTGTATACCTCATCAGTGTAACTGCCACTAATCCATCATATTATTAGATCATAGTGATTGAATTTACAACACATAAGGAAATCACATCAGCTTACTAAATGGTACACAATTATACAATACTGGGAATCATGACCCAGCCAAGTTGACAGATATTTTTGGGGGACACAATTCAATCCATGACAATGACTTAGGAAGAGGGTTCTTTGTAGAGAAACTAGTTGAGAATATCACTTATTTGGTCCCAGAGTACTTGTGTGCCTCATTATTGCTTGAGGTGGGGGTGGGAGAAACGGTGCTATCTGGACGTCATCAGCTGACAGACCTGGGCTCCGTATGTTGTGTTGAACGGAGTATGGTGTAGATGCCAGCAGGGAGTTTTCCTCCTGGCTCAGTGACACGCTGGCTAGTGACCTAGGACAAGTTGCCTGACCTCTGTGAGCCTCCTCTTGCCCCACGTCTGTAAAAAGTCTGGAAAGCTGTGCTTGCTGTGGGCTTACTTTTTCTCCATTTTCATTCTCAGTTCAGCAGCCTCCTAACAGGTCTCCCGGGCCCTGTCTTGCTCCCATTCAGTTTGTTCTCCAGAGTGAGCTCTTATATCGCGTGCACATCTGGTCATTCCACTCCCCACTGTAAAACCCCTGAGACGCTCCTCATCTCTGTCAGGATAGAGATCCAGCTTTAATTGGCTGAGGGGCTCTGCAGCATCTGGCTTCATCTGTCTCCCTGCCCAGGCCTTGCTCCTTGCTCCTTCCTTTCTCAGCTCTTACCCTGGGACTTCAGTTCTTCTCACTCATCCATCAGATCCCAACTCAAATGCCACTCCTGGAGACCTGCTGACAAAGCCAGGTCCCCCTGTCATCTGTGGCTTGGCACCATGAACGTTTCCTTTATCACCCACATCAGAGTTCATCTACGTGGTTCTTTGATGACTGTCTGTGCCCCCTCAAGATGGTGAGCTCAAGAGGGCCAGGGCCACCTGCACTTGCTCTGTGCTTTCTCTGGTACTGTGTTAGTTTGGTTCCTCTGAGCAGCATGCCAGAGACATGTAAGAGGTTTATGGGGGCTAGAAATCAGGAATAGGTAGGGAGAGCTTTCAACCAGAAAGGAGAGGGGAAGTGGTAGAACTGGGGAGGAAGTTTCAAACTAAGAGGCAGTTCTAAAAAAAATTTAACTAGGCTGCTGGGGAGTCATTGAGCCAAAGGTACCTGTTAGCATTGCCCCAAATCCTGTAGAATGGGCCTGCCTAGTACCCCAGTGTGCTTGGTGCTTGGTCTGCAGAATTGGCCTGCACCAGTACCCTACTATGCTCAGTGCTTGGTCTGAGGAATAGGCCTGTCTAGTACCCCACTGTGCTTGGTGCTTGGTCTGAGGAATGGGCCTGCCTCAGTACCCCACTGTGCTCAGGGCTTGGCCCATGGAATGGGCCTGCACTAGTACCCCACTATGCTAGGTGGGTGGGTTCAGAGAGGCGCAGCTGGGACTGTCAACCAGCAGGAGATCTGAGCAGCATATTGTCACAGATGCCCTGGTACATTGTGGGGCTTGGCATTTAGCCTCGCTCAATACATGTTGGCTGAAATAATGAGTAAATGAATGAATGAGTGAACACAGTCCACTCTGGAATTTGCTTTATGACTAGTAAAGTTTAGTGTAAGAAAAAGATACCAGACCTGTTAACAAAATAAATCATTTTTAAAGGCATTTTTTTCACAATCAATAACATTTACATTTCCTTCTTCGTTAGTGTAATTCCTTTCTAATTGTTGCTAGTATTTATTATGTTTTAATTCGTAGGGAAAACAAATGGAAACATAAGGAAACAGTAGGAGAGGTAAGTTTCAGACTAATATCTATCCCCAAATGTCATAAATTATAAAGTAGCAAAGTCACATTCACAGGTTCTGGGGCTCCGTACTCAAACATCTCATTTTGGGGGACACAGTTCAACCCGTAACAATGTGCACGTGTGTGTATTTGAAAACATGGACAATGATTGGTAGATTTGGTATTTTGTTTCTGGTGTTTCTGTGCTGCTTTATTAATAGGAGAGTCGTAGGCTCAGGCCTGTGGACGTTTTATGGGGGATGTTTATGGACTTTCCTTAGTGCTTCTGTGTTCAAACTGAGCAAATCACAAAATGTGTCTTTAAATAAGTGTCCACTGGGTGGGGGCTAATAAGGTGTGGCATTCTTGTTTGTTAAAAGGCAGTGTCTACATTTTTGTTTCTGGTAGAGATTAAACATTTATTTGGGAAAGTCCTCGCTTCTCTCTCATCAAATGCACCACTGTTCTTCCCTCTCACCCCATGAGGTGGAGTTTTGGGTAGCAGTAAGTTGGGGGGTAATCTGGAGCTCATGACGCCTTCTCTTTGATAAAGAGCAAAGATCCATCAGGTTAACCAACTGAGCACACCAGGTTCGCTCCATCAGTGTAATTTCAAATTGGATTCTCCTTCCTCTATGATTTAAGAGGCCCTGCTGGTGCCGTGGGTAAAGCGCTCGGCTGCTAACCAAAAGGTCTGTGGTTTGAACCCACCAGCTGCTCTGCAGAAAAAAGATGTGGCAGTCTGCTTCTGTGAAGATTTACAGCCTTGGAAACCCTATGGGGCAGTTCTACTCTGTCCTACAGGATTGCTGTGAGTCAAGATCAACTCGACGACAGTGGGTTTGGGTCCTCTACGATTGAAGTAGCACATTCCATCCTAATGTAGTTTTTGTGCGCGTGACATAGAGTCCCTGCAACTTGGGGGCAGGGATGGTGTATTTTTCCTGTGTGCCTCTTAGCACAGTATCTCGTGTTCAGTAAGGAATTTTCTTTATTGAAACGTACTGCATGATTAAAATTGTAACACAATAAAGGTTGATTTATTCCGCATAAGGACTAGCTGTTATCCTGAAAACAAGCTTTGCTCAGTAGATGTAATGACCTGAAGGCACTTCAGAATCCTCAAGTACCTGCTGAATTATTGAAGAACAATGAATTTGTGCTCAGTAGAGTTTTTGTGCTTAGTGTGTGTTATTGGATTCTGATTCTTTGAAAACAAATTAAGTCACATGGATGTATGGTTTTTTGTGATTCTGGATCTCTGGTTAACCTGAACATCTTATAAACATCTTATGCCTCAACCATGACAAAGAGAATTAAGTTTCCTTCTATGAAAAGAATATATTCATTTATGCTTCCACTTTACCTAAGTCATGCTTTGTAAGTCTTTATATGCTTGTTCTTTTACTACTATATGTGTACCCAACAGCAGTGTCCAAGTTCCTTTATTTACCCTGCAGGTGACAGACATTCTTTCCCTACCAGACCTTTGTCAAGACCTTCATTGTACTCGTCATTGAGGTACAGGGCAGCCAACTGTCTTGCTGAAGCCCACATGAGCATTTTGGGTAGATTATAACTTTGAGTCTTGGTTTCAAGATCTTCGAAGTAAATTTATGAGTGTTGTGTTTTTTAAAATGATATTATTATTTTTTTTAGATTTTATATTTAAAAATAAATATTATCTGGCCAATGTGTATTTGAATTCCCTTTCTGTGTGAAACACTATCCTAGACTTTTTGGGAGGTATAAGAACCTCAAGGAGTTTATATGTAGCATAAGGTAGGAACATTCATATTCCCCAAAGAATTAATACCTAACCGTGCTAAGTATTAATAATAAATGGGAGAATAGAGAAATATGAACATTTGGTTCCATTTGAGCAGAAGGAGGGAAGTTGAAGCCCCGTGAACTGGGCGGACAGGAGAGGTAGCTGTTGGGGAGGAGGTTTGGGAGCTGAAGAATGGGAAGGACTTGGGTGGATGAAGAGAGAGCATCAGAGGCAGGACAGACAGGATTCTTTCTGGTTTGGCTGATTAATATCGGTTTCCCCCTATTTTCCCCATAACCAAGTAGACAGGTATGTCTGAGCCCTCTACCTGTACTGTAGATAGAGGCCTTTGTCATCTGGGCCTAGTCCAAGCTTCCAGCCTCCACTTCCCTCAACCTCAGAGCTCTCTGGGCAGGAGAAGAGGTGGGGCGGGGAGCGTGTACAAACAGGGACCAGCAGCTGGTCTGTGATAGGCAGAGGAAGGAGGACATCTGCGCTCCTCTCCCTGGAGTCTGTCCTGGAGTGGGAGGCCACGAGGAGCACAGATGCTGCTCTGCTTGGGGCTCCCCTCGCCCTCCTCAGCCGTTCCCCGCCAGGTAGGCAGAACAAAGCCACCTCTCCACCCAGAAGAGAAGGGCACGGGTTGTTTCCCAGACAGATTTTCAAAGCGTGTGCCTGTGCTTCCCAGACCTTACCACCCACTTGCCAAGCTCTTCTTCCTGCCTTCTCGAAACCTCTGTTCCCTCAGTGCTGATTTTGATTAGGTGTTCAGAAGGAATCTTCTCTATAAGGTCTGAATGAATCCTAACACTTTCTTAGCTTCAGAGCATGATGGTGGGCTTTTTTTTTTTTTTAATTCTAAATCTCTTCTTTTTTAAATAGACTTTACATTTTAGAGTAGTTTTAGGTTTACAGAGAAATTTATACAGAAAGTACGGAGAGTTCCTATATACCACTCTGCACCCGGTTTCTCCTATTATTAATATCTGTATTCCTGTGCTACATTTGTTAAAACTGATGAACAAATATTGATACATAATTATTAACTAAAGTCCAGAGTTCACATTGGGGTTCACTGTGTTGTAAAGTCCTATGGGTTTTGACAAATGCATAATGTCGTATGTCTACCATTATAGTATCGTGCAGAATGATTTCACTGCCTTAAAAATGTCCTGAAAATGCCCTGTGCTCCACGTCTTCATTCCCCCACCCCGAACCCCTAAAGCCTGGCACCCATTGATCTTTAGTTTTGCCTTTTCCAGAATGTCATAGAGTTGGAATCATACAGTATGTAGCCTTTTCAGACTGGCTTCTTTCACCTGTCAATACAGACTTAAGTTTCCTCCACGTCTTTTCATGGCTTGATAGCTCATTTCTTTATATCACTGAATAATATTCCATCGAATGAATATAGTGCAGTTTATTTATCCATTCACCTACTGAAGGATATCTTGGTTGTTTCCAGTTGTTGGTAATAAGGCTGCTGTAAACATTTGTGTACAAGTTTTCATGTGGACATAGGTTCACAGCTCATTTGGGTAAATACCTAGGAGCGTGATTGCTGGAGCTTATGTTTAACTTTGTAAGAAACTGCCAGAGTGTCTTCCAAAGTGGCTGTACCATTTTCAATTCCCACAGGCTTGGTTTTTGAGCAAATATAGGAGGTAGGATTTCAAGCAAGATATTTAAGTGGTAATATATTTCTGGTCAGGGATGTCTTAAGCTTCCTCAAAAAATAGAGAAACGGATGCCTCTGGGCCTCTGGTTATGGGGAACTGGGGTCTCCCTAAAATGTAAAGGTTTCAGGATAATTCTAGGTCAATCCGGAAGTGTCCTCCAGATCCCAGCCCTGTCAGCTCCTCTGTTCCACCCTTTACCCTCTCCTGGGCTCCTGAGGGTTAGAATTAATAGTCTGTGGTAGCTGCTGCATCTTGGGCGACCTTCTGGGAGGGACATGGGATGGCTGAGTGCTCAGAGGAGGTGTGGAGCTGGGTTGTCTGTATGTGTGGCCCCTCTGGCCGTTCCTGCTACCTACATTTGATAAACGCTGTGCTTAGGTCTGGTCTTCACAGCTTGTTGCTCCTGCAGCGCTGTCCCGTGACCACAGCTTAGGAACATGGCTCCCAGCAGGGAACTGCTTTGTGCGACTGGAGCCCAGCTCTTGGGTACTTCCGAGTCTTGGTTGAGTGGGTTTAGAAAAGGCTACTCAGGCCGAAGTGCCCGCAGGCATTTGGAAAGAAATTACAAATTATTTTTCACTTAGCATTTTTCTTTTAACTTCCAGAGGGTCATTTGTGTGACTAATAGTTTGATAAATAATAGTTAAATGTCTTTTTATTAAGCCAAAAGACAATATAGCTATTGTACTCATTTTTCAAGATACGGAGTTGTTGAATTGTTTTCCTTTGGTAAGTGAAGTCAGAATTCAGTGTTCCCTCCTCTTCCTTTTGGATTCATGTTTCTTTAAAAAATATTTTGCCAGTTTTATAGGGGTTGTGAGCATTGGTCCTCTCCTGGGTCCCCCTCTCCTGACTTCTGAACTCTGCTGCTTCCCTTCAACCCCCACTCGACAACTCTCCCTACTGGCTAGGTCCTGAGTGCTACAGGGGAGCATTGTGTTCCCAAATGATGAGGTAAACAGAAAAAACCCTCAAACCCATTCCTGTCAAGTCAATTCCAACTCATAGCAACCCTATAGGACAGAGTAAAACTGCCCTATAGGGTTTCCAAGGAGTGGCTGGTTGGTGGATTCGAACTGCTGACCTTTTGGTTAGCAGCCTGAGCTCTTAACCACTGGTGTGATACCTGACAAAAAGGACAGAGACTACCGCTGGATCAGAGCGCATAGCGACCCTGCTTGGCCCATTAATGATTCCTTCTGTATATTTTCATCGTATCCGCTCCCCTGTTCCCTCCTTCGCATGGCCTCTGTCATGAGGAAAAGAGAAATCTTTCATGTTTTCCCATCTCTTTAAGCTATCACCCTAATGGATAGACACAGAGGCAAAGGGAAGAGAAGAGCATGTGCTTTGGCATTAGAAAGGCTGGTCATCTACTCTCTGGGGGCTCTGGGCAAATTAAAGCTTCCTGAGCTTTAATTTTATTAATTTTGAAATGGGAATGGTACCCATCTCCTAGGGTTGTAATATTAGGTGTCTCCCCCCACTTGCTTTATCCCAGCTTCCTCTTACCACCTCTGCATTGCCCTTGCCTCCATTCCTCCCTTCACAGCAAGCTTCCAGAAAGTTTGTGTACATTAGCCCTTTCTGCGTCCTAGCTGTCAGCACGCCCCAGTTGGCAAAGAGCAGGTACCTGGGTGACTATGTCTTGGGCTACCTCAAACTGTCAAAGTCAGGGAACAGGTGGTATGTACTGTAATGCTTGCTCCTCCAGGAAGTGAGAAACTGCATTATTAACCACATCCATCCTAGGGACTTGATGCACTGGAATGTTCAGTGTCTAGCACTTTTCTGTTTAAACATGACCAAGGTCCTGGGGATGGGTGTAGTGCGGGGGCAGAAGGAGGGTGTCTGGGTGTGGAGCGAAGCTTTCTTTCACGTCTTGCCACAGGCTGTGGTATAACCACAGCTGTGTTTAGTGCTTTCTGTCTTTTATTGAGCCCTGGTGGCGCAGTGGTTAAGAGCTCAGCTGGTAACCAAAAGGTCGGCAGTTTAAATCCACCAACTGTTCCTTGGAAACCCTATGGAGGCCGTTCTACTATGTCCTGTAGGGTCACTAGGAGTCGGAACCGACTCGATGGCACATAACCACAATAACGTTTTACTTTTATACCTTCCATCACATTTGACTTGTGGCACAGTAAGGGCACCGTGCAGACTAGTCGAGTCAGGAGACTTTGGCACTGGTCTTGTCTTGGCTGCTTGCAGGGCTTTCTGGAAAGTCAACTTTTCTGAGCCTCAGTTTCCTTAACTATACATGTAATTCCTGATCTGGTTGATTCACATGCTTTTGATAGGGAGAAAATAAAATGACTATAGGTGAAAATGCTTTGTGAATAGTAAGGCACTCTGCAATATAAAAATAATGTCACACTTTTATAACACTTATTATAGGTGGCAAGCACTGTTCTATGCTGTCTACATACAGTAATGTATTTAATTCTCACAACAATCCTGTGAAAGAGGTACTGTCCGTAGCTCCATTTTACTGATACGGAAACTGAGGCACGAAGACGTTAAGTAACTTGCTGTAGGTCACACAGCTAGCAACTGGCACAGCCAGGGTTTGAACCAGGCAATGTGGCGCTAGCTCTGTGCTCTCAGCTGCACCTCATTGCCTCTGTAAGGTATCACCGTTTATTACTGTTACTACTCCTGTTCCATAGCTGGGGTGTAGCTCAGCCAGTGGTTTGGAGAACATGTCAAGCAGGGGCCTCTTAATCGACTGTGTGAGATGGATCGATGGACAGAAACTGTGCAGCTGTCATCACAGCCCCCGCCAGTTCTCTGGGGTCCATGCAATGAGTCAGGCTCTCAAGGATGTGGGCAGGTTGGGTAATTCAAATTCCCAGATTGCTCAATGAGTAGTTAGGATTCAGTCTCATTTCAAGGAGCATACTGGCTTTCTGGTCTCAAAAGAATGTATTTTCTTGGTGCCCTCCGGGATGAAAGAGCTGATGAGCAGGAAAAGGCCAAAGGACAGGATGCTGGCGGCCTTGTGAGGGGCAGCTGAGGTTGTGCCTCCAATTTTTGTGCTGAAGTGTTGGCATGACTCAGTGTGGCCAGCTGCTCTGCTGAATAGAGATGCTGAGATGCTGTGTTTATTTCTACCTGTTCAGGCAAGCACAGGGCTCATTAGAACTGTCATACTGGGTGTCCCCATGACCACCGAGCTGATGGACATGCTGAGGCCCCTGACCTCCTGACTTAGAGATGGCCTCCATATGTGGTCCAGCCAACCTAGTGAGGTGTGAGTGTTCATGGTGCCCATTTGTCTGTTTCCCTAGGCAGCCAGAATTCCATCCCACCTGCAGCGTCTTTTCTGAAGAAGCGGCTGGCAAGGAGGCCAGGCTACATGAGAGCTGCAGCCGGGCCTGGGATCGGATTTCTCCCCCCTGCAGTGGGCACACCACTCCGTGCCCAGCGTGCAGTGTGCGATGAGGAGCACCTTCACTCTGGGTCCAGGGCCAGACCCTGCAGCCTTGACTCAAGCCAGGGGCGAGGCCTCTCCCAGGAGAGCCTGACCGTGCCTTCTGGAGGCCAGCCAGGCCTGGCTCAGAGCCCCAGGAGAGGAGCCTCCTGGTGCTTCGGGATTCAGTCCAGAGCCAGCCCCACACTGCCTGACAGGCTCACTAGCCGCTATAGCCCTGGGCACATGGGGTGCCAGCGAGAGTTTTTACCCATGGACAGTTCTGAGGTCCCAGGCCTGGCCCATGAGAAGGCCTGTGATGAAGGAGCAAGGAGCATCTGGGAGCAGGTGGACAGCAACAGCCACAGCCAGGGAAGTGGCCCCCCGGCCTCCTCAGCCCCTCCTGGTTCTCATGACGACTTTACCTCGAGCTTCAGCTTCATCCGGCTCTCCCTCAGCTCTGCGGGTGAACGTGGGGAAGCAGAAGGCTGCCTGCCACCCAGGGAGGCTGAGTCTCCTCGCCACATCCCCACAGAGATGAGCACCAAAGCTGCCAGCCCAGACAGGCCCCAGGAGGACCTGTGGCTTCTCTCCCAGCCACTGCATCCCAAGGCAATTCAGGGCCTGGGGGAATGTGCCTGGGCCACAGGGAGCAACCCCAGGCCAGGAAGGGAGACACTTTCCTCACTGGACGGGGACTCTGCCCCATCTTGTTCCTTGGCCTCCTTGGTGGCTGGCCCCTCTGGGTCTGAGGGCAGCATCTTGGGGCATGCTCATGGCTGGGACACCCTGCTCAGGAAGTATGAGCCTGCCCTGCGTGACTGCCTGCTGAGCAACCGGAAGCAACTGAAGGTTGGTGTCCCCTCTGCCTCTGGGGCTCCAGGACTGTCAGAAGCTCAGATTAGGGACTGGGCTAAGGGCAGGAAATGACTGGGTGCTGGGTTGTCTGACTTCCCTCCTAGAAGCTGAGCAGCTACTTTTGTGGCCGGCTGCAGAAAAGATGGTCCTGCACTTTGGTTTCTTCTCTCTTAGTTTGAGCACAAATCTGTTTTCTTTTTCTCTTCTCTGTCACTCAGATGCTCACATATTTTCTTTGTTAGGCTGTGGGCCCCTGTGCAGTCCCGGGCCCAGGTGATACATGGTCAGCTCCACTTAACTGTGCTTTGGAACAGGGAATTGGGGGCAGGGGACAGGCTGCAGGGGAGACTGAGCTGGCTGCTGTTCAGAAGGGGGTAAACCAAAAAAACCAAACCCGTTGCCGTAGAGTTGATTCTGACTCGTAGCGACCCTATAGGACAGAGTAGAACTGCCCCATAGGGTTTCCAGGGAGTGGCTGCTGGATTTAAACTGCCAACCTTTTGGCTAGCAGCCAAATGCTTAACCAGTGCGCCACCAGGGCTGGATATGAAATAGTGATGCTCTGCACTGGGGGCGACTCCGATTTTTGTTTGTACTCCCCTCACTATTCCATTCTGCTGCTGTGGAAGTCCTTAGATAGAGTTGGGATGCTCGGTGTCTGTCTGGTCACTAAACCTCTCTGACCCTCAGTTTCCTTATTTAGAAAACAGAGATGACAATACCTCATAGGGTTGTTCTGAGGCTCAAAGGAGCCTGTATGTGCTTTGGAAGTTAGGAAGAACTGTGTAAATGTAAGCTCTAGCATTATTGTATTGTTTTCCACCCAGTTGTCTAAGAGGTCGGAGGAGCTGGGAGTAGGCAGGGTTGTTCCCGACTAAAAAGTTCCCACAATAACCCAGGTAGAAAGACTTTGTGGCTCACCTGTTGGGCTGTGTGACGTATCCTATTGAAAGACAGCGTTTTGCTTCTGGAGTGTGTGTGCATGTATGTGTGAATTGTGTGTGTGCTCTGTGTGTGTGTGCATGTATGTATGTATATGCATGTGTGAATTGTGTGTGCTATGTATGTGTGTGAATTTTGTGTGGTCTGAGTGCATGTATGTGTATATATGCGTATATGTGTGTTTCGTGTGTGCTGTATGTATAGTGCACATATGTATAATGTGTGCATGTGTGTGTATGTGTATGTGGAGTGTGTGCATGTGTGTATGTGTGACTGTGGTTTGTGTATGTGTGTGTGGGGTGTGTGTGTACTTGTATGTGTGTGTGGTCTGTTTGTGTGGTGTGTAATGTGTGTGGTGCATGTCTGTGTCTGTGGTGTATGTGAGGTGTGTGAAGTGTGTGTTTGTACATGTGTGATGTGTGTGCTATGTGTATGCTGTATATGTGTGTGTGTGCGCGTGCATATATGCATGTGAGTGGACACATTGGGCAGGAAAGTAGAATACCCACTCATCGGCATTTAGTAGAAGTATCTGAAAATGTGGAAGTATGTGTTCATTTCCGGAAATCCCATCTCATTCACTTTCCATTCTTTACCTATGATCTGCTGTTCTTTGCTCCTCCCTGTGTGCCCTGCTCCAGCCCTCAGGGACCTCAGCCCAGCCATCTGATTTATCACTCGGGGAGAGTGAAGCCAGGCAGAGAGTAAGATGTGTGAAATACTCTAGTTAAACAGGTCCAAAGCTGATCTCATTATCTTTCCCACCAGACCTGTTCTAAAGTGCCTCATTCTTGATAAATATTTGCTGATTTGACTTTCATAGAATCCATCCAGTTCCTTTGGCTAGAAACCCCAGTCATCATCAACACTGCCCTCTCCTCGCCTCCCCGCATCTCATCAGCCTCTCATTCCTCTTGGGTCTGCTGCTAACGTGCCCCACTGTCACTGCCCTAGTTCAAGTCCTCGTTATCTTTCACCTGGGTTGTACAAGAGATTCTTGGCACATTCACCTTCCTCCAGTTTCTCTCCTCTCCAGTTCACCCTTCACATGGCCAGCAGTGTTATCTTCCTGAAACACAGGTTAGGTGGTGTCATCCCTTGGCTTAAATGCTTTGGTGGCTCAGCGCTGCTCCAGCACTGCATCTGACAGCCAAGACCTTTCCCAGTCTGCTCCCGGCCTGCCTGCAGCGCCTTACCTCCTGCCTGCTCCCACCTCCTGGGGCTGCGTGCCGGTTTCTGTAGAAGCCAGGGGAAGAAAGGCTCAGGCCCCAGTGCCTTTGCTCATGTCTTCCCCCAGCCTGGAGTGACTTTCACATACTTTCCACCTGGTTACTCCTACTCATCCCTTTTGGTGTAGCTACAATGCCATTTTCTCATGAAATATTTCCTACCCCCTCTAGACCAAATAAGGAGCTTTAGTGGCATAGTAGTTAAGCACTCAGCTGCTAACTGAAATGTCAGCAGTTCAAACCCACCAGCTGCTCCGTGGGAGAAAGATATGGTAGTCTACTTCCCTAAAGATTTACAGCCTTGGAAACCCTATGGGGCAGTTCTGCTCTGTCCTATGGGGTCACTATGAGTTGGAATCAACTCGATGGCAACAGTTTTTTTTTTGGTTTCTAGACCAAATGCGTCCCTCCTTCCATTTTGTTCCCATAGCCCTTTGGACATGCCCTATTATAACACTTATCACATTTCATGAAAATTTGTGGGGCCCAGTTCCCCAGTTGACCACAACCCCATAACTATAGGGACACTGTCTTTGTCGTTTGTGGTTGTCTGATGCCTAGTGTACTTCCTGGCCTTTAGCAGGTGCTTGATTAGTAATTTTTTTAGTGAGAAAATTAATCTTGTTAAGATGGGCCACAGATCTTTAGCTGGCAGATTTGGGGGTTGAATGGGAAAATGGTAAGAAGAGAATCTGAGCTCTAGACACACAAAGGACAAATGGCACTGAGTGGAGGTTTGCGTGATTATGTTTTTCCACTCTAAATGTCAATTTTCAACACTTGATTTCAGAGACCTTTTAAAAAAATCGTGGCAACATATCTTTATTTCTCTATCTCAAAAATCTGAGTTTTGACACGTCAGGCAAAAGTTAGAATTCTGTTATAGTTACTAGTTTGTCTGCCTCCCAAATAACCTCACAAAACAGAGACTTGCCTTGGCAGTGCTTCTGCCAATGGTTTCTTCCTTTCTTTCAACTTTTCTTACCAGAATAGGTCACGTCTTTTCTGAGAACAAAGCCTGAGCAGACAGGCGTCTTTGGGGCCCAGAAGTGCCGGGAGCTCACTGGGCCAGCTCTCTGAGCCATCAGATATTTCCAGGGACTGTGGTTATGGAAAGCCACCTTGACTCACCTTTTGGATTTCATTACATTTAGTTTGAAAAAGAAGCAAAGCCAACCCTAAATATCTCCCTTCCTTACCCTTTATTTGTTCAAATACAGCTTGCTTTTAAAACTAGGTAATTGGTCCACTAGGAAGTTACTCCCTGGGGTTAAAGGAGTCCTTTCAGTCTGTGGGAAGAAAGGCAGGGTTGCTGCTGGTCCTCGGTGCTTGACTGTGCACGCACTTCCCACCTCCCAGAGTTCTAGCAGTGAGCCCTGCCACACAGGCACTCCTGCCTGCATGCGTCATCCCACAGAGCCTTGCGGCGGGGCCGGTGTGATCGCCTGGGTGGGTAGCTTGAGTTCCCTGCCCAGCTATGTGCTCTTAGGACATTTGCTTCATCCTTCTGTGCCTCTTGTTCCTGATTTAAAAAACGGAGAGAGCAGAAGTGCCTACCTCATTAGATTGTTGTGAGGATTAAACGTGTTAATGCACATAACGTGCTTCAGTGTCTGGCACAAAGCAAGTATCCAGAATATCCCCCAGTATTAGCATTAACTAAGTAACTCAGATTAACAGAGTGTGAGTAAAAGAAAAATAAGTTCTTCCTTCTCCCCACAGAAGGAGCCCTGATGGTGCAGTGGTTAAGCATTTGGCTGCTAATGGAAAGGTCAGCAGTTCGAACTCACCAGCTGCTCCGCGGGAGAAAGATGTGGCAGTCTGCTTCCGTAAAGATTTACAGCCTTGGACACCCTATAGGGCAGTTCTACTCTGTCATATAGGGTCACTGTGAGTCGGATTTGAAGGCAGTGGGTTTGGTTTTTCCCCACAGTTCACATTAAACTTATATCTGTCTCAAATGATAGGATCTAGACACAGTTTATCTGGAATTTAAGTATCTTTGTTTATGGTAATTGAACACCTGAATAAGAGAAAACATGATTGTGAGCTTCAGTTATTCGAATGTCTGTCATGTGGAAGAGGAATGCACTTTATTCAGTGTAGTGCAAGTGACAGGAAGAACTGTGTCTAGTGGGCAGGAATGGTAGGAAGACAGAATGTGCTTCAATACGGGAAGGAAACTCCTGACCGCTGAGTCCGCGAAGAGGCAGGCTGTGTGGGGTGGTCCTGATTTTCCACTGTGTTCACGCAGAGGCCCCAGGTTGCTTATCAGGGCTGCTAGTGAGGCCTTTAGGGTTGAGGAGGAGTCCTTCAAAAGCATCCTTTAAAAGACTGGGATTCTAATGTTCTGTTGCCCTTTAAATATTATATTCTAATTTCTTAACCTCCTTTCCCTTCTACTTAAATAGATATGCAAATCTCAAGAATTTAGTATTTAACTCCTTTTACAATATGTGTATTTTATGCTTTTACGTATTTAACTCCTTTTACAATATGTGTATTTTAGAAATAACTACTTAGGGACATTGTCAGGGGTTGGGTGGGGCTGAGAAATCTGAGATAAAAGGAAATGCTAACTGGGTGTACAGATGAGGAAGTGGGGAGAGCCCAGTGGAAGCTGGAGAAAAAGGATAGACATTACCTATCACTGGATAGAATATGCCCATCTGAGGTTGTGCTTCCAGCAAAGATAGACATTCAAACATACCCCAGGGCAGTCACTTAAGGGCCTTACCAGGAAAATTGGAGGAGGGAGTAGGGTGGGGTGAGCATTGGCTGTAAGTGAATTTTCTTTGACCTTCTTTTCTGTAGTTCTTTTGCTTTAGCTCTATTATGTGTTTAATGTTATCACAGTTTGAATGTGGTGATGGTAATGCTATAGCTCCATATAGCAATGAAATCACTTACACAGGTTTTCTCCTATCCCTAATATGCAGGACTAAGTTACTGGTAAAACTCACAATTGGAATATGGAATAATTCAAAGACAAAGGGCTTAACGTGATTATCATTCAGAAAGAATTTATTACTAGTACTATGCCTTGTGATAGGCTTTGGAGATTGTATCAGGATAATCTAGTAACAAACAGCAATAAAATATCAAGTTGCATATCTTGTTTATGTTTCATGTTCTACCAGGTTGCTGGGGGCTCTGCTCCACAGAGTTGCTCAGGAACCCAGCCTGTGCCATCTGGACATATTGCCCCCTCAGTGACTGAGACAGGGGAAGAGAACACTGGAGGATCTTATAAGAACAATTAAGTGCTTCAGCCCAGAAGTGACCCATATCACTTCTACTCACATCCCATTAACCAGAATAAGGGGAGGAGGAACATGTAATCCTTCCATAAGCCCAGAAAGAGGAGAGACCAAACAAGGGTGAACGCTAGCATTTTCTACCACAGAGATACAAAATAGCTGTTGACCTCAAGATGCTCAAGGTTGAATGGAGTAAACAGACAAAACAGACAAAAGAAAACAAAAGGTAGACATAATATGGTGTAATAATTACATGTAACTCCATTCTTCCAGTGGCTTAGGTCAAAAACCTTGGCATTATCCTTGACTCCTCTTACTGTCACACCCCACATGTGATTTATTAGCGAATCCTGTTGGTTGTATCTTCAACCGGCCGTCTTCCGAATATATCCAGAATTGGACTACTTCTCACCATCTTCACTGATACCCTACAATCTAAGCTACTATCATCTCCTTTCTGGACTATTTCCATCACCTCCTAACTGGCCTACCTGTTTCCACCCTTGTCCCCTTATAGTCTGTTCTCCACACAACAGCCTGAATGAAAACTTTTAAAACATAAATCAGGTCATGCCACTCTATTGCTCAAAACCCTCCAATGGCTCCGTATGGCCCTCAGAGTAACAACAGAACTTTTAAATTGTCTTTATAACGTGTTCTCCATTACCTCTCTGACCTCATCTTCTATGATTTCTCCCTCAATCTACCTCTCCAGCCACGATGGTCTTCTGGCTATTACTCTGCAATGCCAGGAACACTTCTGTTTAGAGCCTTTGCACTGGCTCTTCCCTCTATTTGAATGTTTTCTTCCAGACAGCCTCATGGTCCACTCCCTTATTAATTTTAAATCTTTGCTCAAACATCACCTTCTCAATGAGATCTTATTTAAAATTGCAACACCCAGCCTCTTCTACAATTCCTGATCCCCCTTACCCTGTTCTATTTTTTTCTTTTTTCATGGCACTTATCACCTTCTAAGATACCATAAAACACATTTATTATGTTTATTTTTTGTATTCCCACACTAGAATGTAAGTCTAGAGGGGAAAGAAGTTTGTATTGTATCCCCGGTACCTCAAACAGTGCCTGACATGTAAGAGGCATTCAGTAAATACTTATTGAAAGAATCACATGAATAGAAGCAAGTACAAGTCACAATGGCAGTATAGAGAAAGGACATTTAACACGGACTGGAGGAGGTGACGCCTAAGCTAAGTGTTGAAGGAAAAGTAGTTGTAAGCCAGGCAAAGAATGAGAGGGAAGGTGTTTTTCAGGCAACAAGCCCAAATCCATTCGTTGATAGCCAGGCCGAGAATCCTTCTCCAGGAAATCCTTGGGCCTCCTGTTGAGAATAAAAATTATAACAGATGAACATACTGGTAACACTCAAACAGGTGATTGGATCATTGACTCTACATGTAGGTCAAATAAGACAATGCCCTTTTCTATAATGGAAAATACATGAACTTCAGGACTTCTTGGAAGGGGTTTGTGAAGTCTTCCCAGTCATTCCCACCCAGGCTTTGGAACAGCCTGCTGAGTTTAAGTTCACGCTGTTCTTCTCCTGGTTTCTCTTGAAATTATGAGGTATTTACCTTCATAACTTTAATGTGATTTTTAGAACAGAGACCATTTGGTCAGGAAACTTATATTCCTTTTCATTACGCATTTCTTCATGCAGATAAGAGCACAGTGTGATACTTTTGTTTAAAATGACATTCTAACTCTTTCTGTGGATTTTATGCTCAAATTACACGTTTTCTTTACATAACTTTTTTTTTGAGAAATCAATGCATCTGGCATTGGAAAAATGTACAGTTTTGTTTTTTTTTCTTTTTAGGAAGAATGAAGTTCAGTTTTGAAGTAGTTTCTAAATGTCTTAGCTTTAGCAAAATAAATGTGCTTGAGTGATATTGTAATTTGCTTTTCATTTTTCCTTCTCAAATCAACATAGATAAAATCCTTAAGATTAAAGCTTCAGAAACTTCAAGACAAAGCAGTTGAGGATGACGATTATGATAAAGGTGAGTTTTAATTTTTTTATTTATTGTTTCTTCTATTTCCCATGATGATCCATTTCTCTTTCCCACCTTACTCATGAATTGTGCAGTCTGCTCCCCTGGTCATCTCTACTACGTAACAGCTGATTATTTTATAGCACTTTTATTTTGTGGATTTCAAAGCACTTTACTAACATTTGTCCTTTGAGTTATAAGTATAACTTTATTGATTGTCCAGAAACGCTTGGAATACTGCACAATACAACTGATATTAACTTCTTATCTACCTGCCATAATTCATTCATTCATCAGAAATATTTGTTGAATGCTTATTATGTGCTAGGCAAGGTGACAAGCAATAGGAAAGTAAGGGAGATATGATATCTTCCCTTTGATGTTTACAGACTGAATCCTTCACGCGCTTTCTGACTTCATACTCTCTAGGACCAGAGTTAGGAAATGGAACAAGTTCAAGAGATGCTAGGCTGTGCCAAAGGGGTCAGATGTATCAAATTCCCTGGGAGTTGGCCCAGAATTTCCAAAATAGAAAGGAGAAGTTACAACGTGAGACCAGAAGATACAGGAATTGGTCAGAGGAAAGAAAAAATATTAAAATGAGGCACCAAAATAAGAGTCAGGGGCCAGAAGTGTATGAGGGCTGACATGGTAGCGAAAGGGATACAGGACAGGTGGAGTCAAAGGCAGGTAGGGATTGCAGGTATGGTTGGCCTGGGAAGAATCTTAATTAAGGACTTTGTATGATGATTTCAAGATTTCTTACCAAAGTCTGCTGGGTGAAGGGAAGAGAGAGGGCTTAAAATGAGTCCAAGTTCCACCCCCTGGCCACCAGTGAACTTGACATATTCCAGGTGATAACCAAGTTTAGCACATCCGGTACTGGTCAGGAACTAGACTGTAGATTTAAGGTAAGAGTTTTTCTGCAAGTTGGTTAGCCGTGAGGCTTGAGTCTTCAACCTTATTCACCTATATGCTGGTATTTCTATTGAGTATATTACAAACCATTGGAACTGAGGCACTATAGGAAAGGGGTGAGCGATCTCCGAAAGAAGGTTGAAAATCCTATTTTAAGAAATATCCCTGCTGGCGTAGTGGTTAGGAGTTCGGCTGCTAACCAAAAGGTCAGCATTTCGAGTCCACCAGGTGTTCCTTGGAAACCCTGTAGGGCAGTTCTACTCTGTCCTATAGGGTTGCTATGAGTCAGAATCGACTTGACAGCAATGGTTTTTTTTTTTTTTTTTTTTTTTTGATGCTATCTCATGTTCTCATTACAGATACCATTGAGGCTGGGTTTAGAACTTGAAGGGGAGTAGGAGGAACGAAGAAGAATTTGGGGAGGAAGGTAGCATTCTTTAAACTCTCCCACACTCTTCCCCTAGGATGTCTTGATTTCATAATGATGCTAGGTGGAGGATGGCTGTGTGTGGAGGCAGGAGATAAATCTGAGGCAAGGAAAATATCCCCCCAGTCCCTGTGCTGGCCCTTGCAGCCAGGGCACAGCTGTCAACAGACTGTAAATGAGCTATTTCTTGGACTGGGTTTCACCCACTGTCTTTTGTCTGTGAAAGACAATTAAAGTGAGTTTTGAAGTTCTGCACTATTGCAGGAATTTATTTTCTTTGCCATGGGTAAGTCATGGTCCCTCCACCTTTAACGATCGAAGGCCCAATTTCTTGCTATAGTCATAGACACAGGTGGGAAACAAGGCCTTCTTTTTCTGTGCAAGACCTGGTGACCTTTCTGGACTTTGTTCTCTCAACGGGCTTCATTAAACACAGACTTTACTTCTTTTGTCTTTTCTCCAGACATCTCTGAACACTTAAGGGAATGGGATAAGATAGAATACGCCTCCTCAAAGAAGCTGAAATAAAGACACCTTTATTTGGTATTTCAGTTTTTTTTCCCCATGCATTTGTATGTCACTGCCTACTGAATCAGAAGTTTTAGGGGTAGGCCCAGAATTCTATGTTTTAACAAGTCTTCCAAGTGATTCTGATGCATGCTGAGGTTTGAGAAGCACTGGTTTATGGCTTTAATCCATGGGCACCCAGACCCTTGGTGCAGTAACCAGCCTGGAGGTGGGATGAAGCCCCTTTCAATCCAGGAGGAATTTAAAAAGTGGGTAAGCTTCCTAAAACCAAAAAAACCCAAACCTGTTGCTGTCAAGTCAATTCCAACTCATAGCAACTCTATAGGACAGAGTAGAACTGCCCCGTAGGGTTTCCAAGGAGCGGCTGGTGAATTGGAACTGCCGACCTTTTGGTTAGCAGCTATAGCTCTTAACCACTGCACCACCAGGGCTCCATAAATTCCCTATTGAGCACTAAACACACTAATTTACATACTACTCTCATTCTATTTGATGAAGATCAAAGACTACAGACTTCAGTATGGATTATACCTTAACATAAAGAGAACAAAAATCCTCACAACTGGACCAAAAAGCAACATCATGATAAACGGAGAAAATATTGAAGAGTTGTCCAGGATTTCATTTTACTTGTTTCCACAATCAATGCCCATGAAGGCAGCTGTGAAGAAATCAAATGACATATTGCATTGGGCAAATCTGCTGCAAAAGACCTCCTTAAAGTATTAAAAAGCAAAGATGTCACTTTGAAGACTAAGATGCGCCTGACCCAAGCCATGGTATTTTCAGTAGCTTACTATGTACATGAAAGCTGGACAATGAATAGGAAGACTGAAGAAGAATTAGTGCATTTGAATTATAGTGTTGGTGAAGGATACTGAATATACCATGGACTGTCAGAAGAAGGAACAAATCTGTCTTGGACTTCATCTCATGTACTTTGGACATGTTATCAGGAGGACCAGTCCTTGGAGAAGGACATCATGCTTGGTAAAGTGGAGGGTGAGCGAAAAAGAGGAAGACCCTTGTCATGGACTGAATTGTGTCCCCCCAAAATGTATATATCAGTTTGGCTGGGCCATGATTCTGGGTATTATGTGATTGTCCACCATTTTGTCATCTGATGTGATTTTCCTGTGTATTGTAAATCCTGCCTCTATGATAATTAATGAGGGGGGGATGGGCGGTGGTTGTGTTGAGGAGGCAGGACTCAGTCTACGGGATTGGATTGTGTCTTGAGCCAGTTTCTTTTGGGATACAAAAGAGAGAAGGGAGCAGAGAGACAAGGGGACCTCATACTACCAAGAAAGCAGTGCCAGGAGCAGAGCGCGTTTTTTGGATCGGGGTTCCTGCGGGGAGAAGCTCCTAGTCCAGGGGAAGATTGATGGAGAATAAACTTCTGTTTGTTAAAGCCATCCACTTGTGGTATTTTTGTTACAACAGTACGAATAGCTAAGATAACTTTCACGGAGGGGGATTGAGACAGTGGCTACAACAGTAGGCTCAAACATAGCAACAATTGTGAGGATGGTGCAGGACTGGGCAACATTTTATTCTGTTGTGTATGGGGTGGCTATGAGTTGGAACTGACTCGATGGCGCCTAATAATAACTCGTTCTATTTAAATTCCCAAAACTCTGCAAACCTGATTCAGTGTGTTGAGAGTTAAATTTTTCTTGTGAAATGTGCATATAAAATGCCTAGCACATGGTAGGCACTCAGTAAATGTTTTGTGAGTGAATTAGTCAGTAACTTAGTGACGGAGGAATCCCTGGGTGGTGCAAACAGTTAAGAGCTCAGCTGCTAACTGCAAGGTTGGAGGTTCAAATCCAGCTAGGAGTGCCTCAGAAGAAAGGCCTGGCAATCTCCATCTGAAAAATCAGCCACCAAAAACCCTATGGAACATAGTTCTACTCTGATACACATGGGGTTGCCATGAGTCAGAATCAACTTGATGGCAACTTTTTTTTTTTTTTAATGCCCGAATGCAAAGACACTATGGAGGCAAGCTAGAGAGCGAGAGAGCATTCTTGCCAGCTGCAAGTTGTGGTAACTTCTCAGCTCATCTGCAATATATGAGACGGGGGTGAAGGATGGTGAAGACCCTTGTAGACATTCGCTGAGTTAAAAAATATCTATTGTGCACCCATTGTATGTAACAGTGCTTCTCAAACTAATGTACATATGAATCACCTGGGTAACTTGTGAAACTGCAGCTTCTGATTCAGTAGCTCTGGGGTGAGGCCGGAGAATCAACATATCTAACAAACTCTCAATTGATGCTCAAGCCGCTGGTCCGAGAACCACACTTTGAGTAGTGATGGAATCTAAGGCACTGGACTAAATGCAGAGTTTAAAAAAAAACACCAAATACTGTCCTCACATTCTTATCTCAACACGTTTATAACCCAGGAGTGGAGATAACATAGTTACACAACAATTATAATACAAGCTGTAAATAATTTGTCTTTTAAAATAAAGACGAAAAGAGTTCCAAAAGGGGAGAAATTACTTCTGCTAGGTGTTGGGGTGGGTGAGGGATCAAAGACCCATGGAAGAGGTGGTAGTTTAGGTGGGCCTTGAAAGATGGGTAATATGTGACTGGAAGGGCATTTTATAGAAGGAACAGAGATGGAAAAGCCACTGTTACTACTAGCCACCATCCAAAAGTTTTGGTTGTCTTGAAATTTTGAAATTTGAAACTGGCTATTGTCTGAAATGGCTCACTCACTGCAGTGCTCAGTGCGTGGACTGACACGTAGTAGGTGATCAATAAACTCTTGTAAATTGACTGCTAAGTCATTAGGAAAGTTTGGTCAAAGTTGAGGCAGAGAATTTATTGTAATGAGATTTGTTGAAATAGTCGAGTAATGTTTCCTAGTTTATCCAGGGTGTCTTAGTCATCTAGTGCTGCTACAACAGAAATGCCATAAGTGGATGGCTTCAACAAAGAGAAATTTATTTCCTCACAGTAAAGTAGGCTAAAAGTCCAAATTCAGGGCATTAGCTCCAGGGGAAGGCTTTCTCTCTCTGTCGGCCTTCTTCTCGTCAGTGTTCCCCTAGACTAGGAGCTTCTGTGCTCAGGGACCCCAGGTCCAAAGGACATGCTCTGCTCCTGGCACTGCTTTCTTGGTGGGATGAGGTCCCCCTGTCTCACTGCTCACTTCTGTCTTTTATATCTCGAGAGATTGCCACAGGACACAATCTAATTTTGTAGATTGAGTCCTGCCTTACTAACACAACTGCCACCCATCCTCCCTCATTAACATGATAGAGGCAGGATTTACAACATACAAGAAAATCACACAATACCAGGAATCATGGCCCAGCCAAACTGATACACACATATTTGTGGGGACATAATTCAATCCATGACACAGGGTTATATTAAAAAAATTAAGAATTGTTGAGATTTTTCTTTACACTCAGATTTTCAAGTCTGTGTGAACTTCCCCTTTCCACTGCTCGGAGCAGCTGTGTAGCGTGCTCTGTCCCAGGGGCAGGGTCATGCCTGCATCTGTGAGTTTGGCAGGAGAAATGAGAAGGCTGACCTTGTCTCCCTCGGCTTTTGTTGCCTTTTTCTCTTTCTTTCTCCTTTTACTCATAAAAATGACTTTGTGTTCCAGTGAAAGCAACAATTGGCACAGAATAGAAAGTTCCATGTTTTTATCTTATCAAAGTGTTGGCAAATTTACCCGCTAATGCCTTGTGGGGAAACCTTCTCAGGGTTCTAATTACATCTCTCCGTCTCTAGGGAAGCAAAGTTAATATTTTCTTATATTCTTGCGTAAGGCTGGGAAGGGTTTGAGAGAAAAAGAATAATACTTTTGGTATTTGTTTCAAGTGTTTCTCCAAGAGGCTCAAAATGCTTTATTGGGTTCATCTCGTTAATGCTTGTCCTGTGCCTGTGGTCAGCCAAGGTGCAAAGAGGAGACTGCTGTGTCCCACAGAGGGAGAAACTTCTGCACAGAGATGGGAAATGAGGGGTCATGGTCGGCCATGTGTCTGGGCCATGTGGCTGGAGGAATGGAGAACGTGGGAGGGAGAAGAAAAGAGTGTGGGAAACGATGTTTGATAGGGTTTCTGTTGTCTCTGCCTCGGTTTGTGGCCTGGCGCATCATCTTGCTAGCTCGTGCCCAGCAGTGAGCTTGGGTGGTGAAGACACACCTGAGGTGAACAAGGTGGAGTTGTGAGGAGGAAGGAGCACAATTTTTGAAATGCAGAATTTCAATGACTGTCACTGATTGTGATAAGTAATGCTGGCATTACCCTGCTTGTTTAGAACTTCTTTCTTAAGTGGCCAGCACTGAATTCGTTTCTTTATCCATCGTTGCAACCAAAAGCCATTATGACAAAATTCTAGTACAATAAAAACTGAGGCATTGAAGGGAAAGTGATCACAGCAGAGGCCAACCATAATCATACTCTATAGTGAGAACCGCTCTTGTCTGAATTACC
>NW_004443957.1:7062531-7082650 GCF_000243295.1 Trichechus manatus latirostris | reverse complement strand
CCTTGGCCCAGGATGGTGAGGCTTCTATTTAAAACCAAACCACAGAATCCATGCATATTGCGGATTCCTGCTCCATGCTGGAGGAATTCCCACTACCCCAGTTTTTCCAAGGAGGTGTGAAGCTGCTCAGTGAGAGGAGGGGCTGTGTGCGTGTACTCTAGCCGCCCTTCTTTGCCTCTCGTCCCCCGAGGGTCTGGAACATTTTGTATCTCTAAGTGGAAAACCGAGCTTTGTAGAAGTTGTGGAGATATACCTTAGTTAGGGAGTTTCTGGATTCTGGAAACTCGTGGGAAATTATTTTTTAGATGACAACTAGGAAAGGAACCGACGAGGGCCCCACTCTGGGAAGCATCAGGAAGCTTTCTACTATTTTATCCAAAAATTAGGCTGTTAGGAAATTAGCATTTGTATTATGTAAGTTGTACTCTTTCACCATTATTCTCAGGAGGATGCTTGCGTGTCTGTCTCCTCTTACTTCAAATAAAAACTTAAAAATGGGAGATGAGCTATACGTTAAAACAAACGCATCCTAGAAAGAGAATATATATAAAATGTCATTTATTTAACTTGGTTGCATTGTCTTAGCTTCTTTTTCTGTTTACAGGGGAATTGATGCTTCTGTCAGTTAAGGGCAGATGTCCTAGCCAATGGTGACTTTTAGCTTCCCTAGTCATGCAGGTTTACGTGCTGGCATTTGTCATACGTGCTGAGGGTGCATGTGGGCTGTGTGGCACCTACTTTAGATTTGAGCTTTGTGTGCAGACCCCCCTGGATTATCTGCATCTGATGCACTTGCCTTTCGTTTGCAGCATGCAGCATGATTTCAGCGTGAGAAGCCTTTCCACCTTGCCATCCCAGCCCCTTCATCTGTCTGGGTGTGGATGTGCGGGCTTTGTGAGATCTTAGCCTTCTGGAGGTAGAAGCACAGTGAAGTGGTTCGTTTCCTCTGGCATTTCCTTAGCATCTCCTCTTGGTGGCCATGTCACTGCGCCTCCTCCAGGTCGGTGAACCTCTCAGGGTGTGTGATAGCTGGGCTTTGCCTTCCTGGTCCTGGAAGATAGCGCCTGTTCTGTAAGAATCACTGAGAGTGTTATCACGGCTCATTGTTCATGATGAAACCTGTCAGTGCCAAGGTTAAACACGCTGCTGAATACAAAAAAACAAACCAGACCAAAAAATCTTTTTCTCCACCTCCTCTCCCTAATTAGGGGCTTATTTGCAAATTGGTGATGCCTGCTTGCCGGCCTGAGGTGCAACAGTTTTTTTAATGCGTGTTTGCAGGAAGTTGTGCTAGTAGTGGGTACAACATCTTACTTTAAAAAAAAAAAAATTTTTTTATTGTGCTTTAGATGAAGGTGTACAGAGCAAATTAGTTTCTCATTAAACAGTTAATGCACATATTGTCTTGTGACATTGGTTGCCAACCCTACGACGCATCAACACTCTCCCCTTCTCGACCTTAGGTTCCCCATTATCAGCTTTCCTGTCCCCTCCTGCCTTCTCGCCCTTGCCCCTGGGCTGGTGTGCCCGTTTAGTCTCGTTTTGTTTTATGGGCCTGTCTAATCTTTGGCTAAAGGGTGAACCTCAGGAGCGACTTCAGTACCGAGTTAAAAGAGGGTCTGAGGGTCATACTCTTGGGTTTCTCCAGTCTCTGTCAGATCAGGAAGTCTGGTCTTCTTTTGTGAGTTAGAATTTTGTTCTACATTTATCTCCAGCTCTGTCCGGGACCCTCTAATGTGATCCCTGTCAGAGCAGTCAGTGGTGGTAGCTGGGTACCGTCTAGTTGTGCTGGACTCAGTCTGGTGGAGGCTGTGGTAGTTGTGGTCCATTAGTCCTTTGGACTAATCTTTCCCTTGTGTCTTTGGGTTTCTTCATTCTCCCTTGCTCCAGCTGGGGTGGGACCAGTGGATATCTTAGATAGCTGCTCACAAGCTTTTAAGACCCCAGATGCTACTCGCCAAAAGTAGGACAACATCTTACTCTTTTTGTCTGTATTTGACTCTGCGAATCTGACTTGATTTCCTCATGCTGTGGAGTCTGGATTATGGAGCAGAATGGTGGGCAGGAAGTATTTGAGAAGACTGATTTTGAAACTGCCTTCAGAGGTTTTCTGTGTTCCTGCCACCCTCTTCCAGTGGGTAACAGGCTGGCTGGGATCCCAGGAGAGCAAACTCCCTGAGGGAGTCCTCTCTGGGCCCCAGGAACTCAACCGCTTGGCAGGAGGTGGCAGACAGGATGAAGCAGCTCACTTGTAAAGAGAGAGTGATCACTATTATTGCAAAATTTACAAAACCCTCTTCTGTGCAGGCTGCTCTTAGTTGCCGTCAGGTAGATTCTGACTCATGGCAACCCCATGAGCAGGGTAGAACTGCTCCTTAGGGTTTTCAAGGCTGTGATCTTTCAGAAGCAGATCACTAGGCCTGTCTCCTAAGGCGCCTCTGGGTGGATTTGAACTGCCAACCTTTTGTCTAGTAGTCCAGTGCTTAACTGTTTGCACCACCCAGGGACTCTAGGACTTTAGAAATGTCAACTTTATTCTCAAAAATTTTCAAGGAGAGTTTCTTCTTTTCTACACATTGAGAACTAGGTAACAGAAATAGAAGGGATGCATTTATGATCGGAGCACAAGCCTAAACAGAACTAAATCATATCATCATTTCAGGCCCAAATTCTCTATTTGGCAAAATAGTTGATTGTCCCCTCACAGGTGGGGCATAAAAGACTCAGGGCAGAACTAAATGCTAAAGATATCCAGGTGTTTCTACAAAAGTTTAAAAAATTTGATTTGACCATTAGATATTTGTTGGAAAAATTAAAAAACAAAACGAACAAGCAGCGGACTTCAGTGACAGCCAGTATGTGGGCTGACCACTCCTTGCCCTGGCCCTCAGAGAGTCTGGCTGCTCTTGGCCTCGTGCTTTGTCCAAAGCTTCCAGCGAGTTCACAGCAGAGCCTGCTCTTAGGCCAGTGCCATGATGGTGCTCCATCGACATGAACAACCACGTATTGAATATTGCCAGGTATACCATGCCACGGTGGACAAAGAGTGTGCAGAAGATGACTGACCTCAAGGAACATATAGGCTAGTTGGGATAAAATATAAATAATGTCAGTATGTAAAATTTTAGTTAACATTGGAATTGATTTTTTTTGTATGAAGTCTCTCCTCTTTCAAAAGGCAGAAACCCCATTTAAACTAGTACCAGCAGAAAAGAAGACCTAATGTTTTGTGTGGCTGGTAATGGCAGGGCCGTAGAACCCAGGGATGACTGGAGTCAGGGGGTCAGTGCTACCAGGACCCTCACTTTTCTCTCTGCATTTGACTTATTCTCTCAAACCACTTGTTTTGGTTATCTACTGCTGTGTGTGATAGGCTGAAAAATGGCCTCTAAAAGATTTCCATGTCCTCATCCCTGGAACCTGTGAGTGTGATCTTATTTAGAAAAAGTATCTTTCCGGATATGATTAAGTTAAGGATCTTGAGATGGGAAGATTCTCCTGGATTATCTGGGTGGGTCTTGAATGTAATCGCAAGTGTCCTTACAAGAGGGAGGCAGAGGAAGACTAGACAAACGGAAAAGGAGGAGGTGGTGTGACCGTGGAGGCAGAGATTGGAGTGATGATGTGGCCTCAAGTCAAGGAATGCTGACAGCCATCAGAAGCTGAAAGAAGCTAGGAACGGATTCTCCCCTAGAGACTCTGGAGGGAGCACAGCCCTGTCGGCACCTTGATTTCAGCCTAGAGAAACTGCTGTCGGCTGTATGGCCTTTAGAATGGGAGAGATAACAAATTTCTGTTGTTTTAAGCCACCAAATTTGTGATAATTTGTTATAGCAACCACAGGAAACTAATGCACTGCATAATAAACACCCCAACAATTAGTACTTAAAACAATGACAACATTTACTTTGCTCATGAATCTGCGGTTTGGGCAGGGTTCAGTGGGGCAGTTCATTTCTACTCTGGGCATCAGCTGGGGCAGCTCAAAGCCTGAGGGCTGGAATCGTCAAAGACTCGTTCACTCACATGCCTGGCAGTTGATGCTGACTGTCTGCTTGGAAGTCATGCAGCTTTACAGCACTATATTCTGTTCATTAGAAGCCAGCCACTAAGGCTGACCCCATACTCGAGGGAAAGGGAATTATACGCCACCTTTTGATGACAGGAGTGTTAAAGAGAGTTTGTGGACAACTTTTTAAAACTACCACAGACTGCCCTCTGCCCTCCAGAATGTTATTATATTCTTTCCACGTGCAAAATATGCTCATCCCCTGGCAAGGCCCCTCACGTCTCATCTGTTAATGGCATTTGGATCAGGCTTGATGTCCAGGATCTGTGTGTCTTGTTCAGGTCCAGGTGCAGAGGAGGCTCCTCAGGTGTGAGTCCTTGAGCACAGCTCCTCAAGTGCAGTTCCTCTCGATTATCTGGAAACCTGTAAACTAAAGACACTAGCTCTCTGCTCCCACAAGCCTAACACCCAGTGGTGGAACAGGCACAGTTTAACTACTGTAGACACTCTGTTCAAAAGGGAGGAAGTGGCAGAAGGGGAAATGGGAGATACAAAGCAGCTGCTGGTTCATGTTGTTGTTAGGTGCCGTCGAGTTGGTTCCGACTCATAGCGACTGTATGTACAACAGAACGAAACACTGCCCAGTCCTACACCATCCTCACAATTGTTATGTTTGAGTCCATTGTTGCACCAACTGTGTCAATCCATTTCATTAAAGGTCTTCCTCTTTTTCATTCATCTTCTACTTTACCAAGCATAATGTCCTAAAGTCCTTCTCCAGGGATTGATCCCTCCTGATAACTTGTCCAAAGTATGTGACGTGAAGTCTCGCCGTCCTTGCTTCTAAGGAATGTTCTGGTGGAACTTCTTCCAAATCAGATTTGTTCATTTTTCTGGCAGTCCATGGTATACTCAATATTCTCCACCAACATCATAATTCAAAGGCGTCAGTTCTTCTTTGGTCTTCCTTATTCATTGTCCAGCTACTGGCATGTGCTGTCAGTTCCTTCATCAGGGCTCGACCCCACTGCCAGGAATGGTTCTCCATGGCCCCTGGTTCTGAGTCATCCTTCCTTTTTTGTAAGAAGTAGCCTGAGTTTGTAGCTGAATAGTTTTCTCAGCCTACTTCCCACCCATACAAGTTTGGGGGTCCAAGTGCCTTTTTTTCATTTTGTAATTTCTCTTTCCCTTTCCAAGTTAACATAATTCTTTTAAACACTTTTTGGGTTTTGTTTCATATAAATCAATACATAATCAACTCCATCAGACAAAAGCTATATCCACAAGTCTCTTCGAGATAGCCCCTTCTCTACCTACTCTGTAAGGCTATTGGGGGACAATACTCTTAAGATTCTTAAAGGGCTGTTTGACTACTTGGAAAGGTCTGTGATGGACTTCTTTCAGTCCTTCTGAAATCTTACAAAGAGTTTTACAGTTTACACTTTTGGCCTCAACTTTTGACCATGTTTTCCTGGCAGAGCTCTGAGTTTGATCTTTGTCTGGGAGCCATTTCTTAATCTTAACATTCTTTGCATCTGGAGATAAGAAATAGTTTTAATTTTGAATCTGGAAAGTTCTGGCTCCTTTATATTTAACAGTTATTTCTTCAGCTTGTCTCTTTCTTCTTGCATTATACTATAGGTAGCGAGAAGAAGCCAGATGATACTTTCAACACAGCCTGGAAATTTCCTTAGCCAGGCCATCTACCTCAATAGGTACATTTTCTATTTTCCACATTCCCTCAGGTGACAGTGTTTCCAAACTTTCTGTCACTACACAAGGGTCTCCTTTCTTTCAGATCCCAATAACATTTTCCCCTCTTTCTTTAAGCCCTCACCAACTGCCTCCTCAAATCTACCAGACTTCTGATAACAGTCTCTTTAGGGCTGTTCCTACTTTCAGCCACTGCCCAGTCCCCAAAGTACTTTCACATGTTTTAAGCTTTGTTTTGGTAGTGGGGCTATGGTACCAAAATCTGCTCCAGTTACCTACTGCTGCGTAACAAATGACTCCAAACTTTGTGGCGTATTACAATGACAGCACTTACGGTGCTCACAAATCTGTTATGGGGGCAGATCTTAGCAGGGACAGCCCTTCTTTGCTCCATTCAGCATTAGCTGGGGTGACTCGAAGACTGAGGTATGGAATCAGCTGAAGGCTGCCTCTCATGTCTGGCAGTTGATGCTGGCTGTAAGCTGGAACTCAGCTGGCGTTGTGTCTGTAATATTTATGGCCTCTCCATGTGTCAGTTTGGCATCCTTGTTGCATGATGGCGAGTGTCCCAAGAGAGACAGAGAAACAGAGTAAGAGAGCGAGCATGCATGTGAGTGTGAGTGTGCAAGAGCACCGAGGAAGCTGTAACACTTTTTATGACCTCATCTCAAAAATCTTGTAGTGTTAATTCCACTACATACTATTCATTTGAAGCAAGTCACCCAGGCTGGCCCATCTTCCAGGGGAGAGGAATTGAACTACCTTTTGATAGGAGGAGTGTCAAAGACTGTGTGGGCATGTTTAAGAACATCAGCTTATTCCTTGTGGCAATTCAATATTTTGCATCAACAGCACTATGACTAGAGAAGAAAAGGGTATTTCTCTTTCTTGGCGCCAGTATGGAAACTTTCAGGTAGTGCTCTGCTCAGGTGCCCACTCCTTGGAGCAACTACTGTAGCCAAAGGGGTGAGCTACTGTAATTACTAAGTCTGGCTGTCTGCCTGTCTCTGGGATAAGATGGGGTACCTCGCTGGTGCTGAGCAGATAAAAATAGTAGCCAGTACACTTACTGCCTAGTTAAACATGTACGCATGAAATAATTAAAGAATGATCAACAGCAACACATGAATAAGGAAACAATTTCAATGTGAGCCATCTTAAAAATGTACAAAGAAGATTAAAATGAAAACACTCTGTATAGAGTTCATTCACTAGTCAAGAAGCATTTATTGAATACTTCCAAGGAGTGAGAAGCAGGGTATTGGTGGTTCTTGCCTCCCATGCAGGAGACTGGGGTTCCATTACTGGCCAGTGTACCCCATGCATAGCCACCACTCATCTGTCAGTGGAGGCTTTTGTGTTACTATGATGCTGAATAGGTTTCAGCAGAGCTTCCATACTAAGACGGACTAGGAAGAAAGGCCTGGCTCTCTATTTCTGAAAATCAGCCAGTGAAGACCTCATGGATTACAATGGTCTGACTCACAACTGATCATGGGCATGGTGCAGGACCAGGCAGCTTTTCTTTCCATTGTGCATGGGGTCGCCATGAATTGGGGGCCAACTTCATGGCAGCTAACAACAATGACAGCAACAACTATTTACAAGCAGTTTGCTGGGTGAGATGGGACACGTGGGTGAATTTGACACAGTGCCTTCCTCCTCAAACCTGGGTCTCACATGTGAGTTTGAAGTTGCCTCCTGCTGCAAATGTTCCAGAGAATTTTGCCCTCATCTTCCCAAGGAAGCAGGTAACCTTTGGTTTGTCTCTGTGGCAGTGTCTAGGGGGACTTTGTGTGTTTGGCTTAGGAGGAACTTAGTCCATCAGCTGATTATTGTGTGTATATATATAATATGGGGCTGATTGGACCACGTCTTGTCACTGAATTAGCTGATTGATGAATTCAATTGACAGAATTAACTCTTCTATTCCTGCATGAAGTGACAATTAGAAATAATTAAGTCTTATTCATCCTGGGATAGTCAGCGTTTGAAAAACATCTTTGGGAGCTGTAACAATTTTTCCTACTTTTTGGAAGTGTTTATTCATTTATATATTCAGTTTTAATTTTCTGTTATTTTTTTAGTTGAGATGTAAATTACATACAATGAAATGTGAAATATTTAATGCCTGTTTCTGCACTGATGGATCGGTGAAGACAGTCCAGCCCACTACAGTGAAGGGTCCTGGGCTGGGGGGCACACATCTGAGAGTCAGTGTGGCCAGCCTGCTTTTGTCCTTTTGTCCATCGTTGAGCTTCAGTTTGCTTCTGGATGAACTAGGAGTAATAATGCCTATCCTGCTGTGTGGTTGGAAGGCTAAATGTGATGATGTATGTGAGGTGTCTGCGCGGTAATTGGTGGCCAGGTATTAAAGAATTATCTGTTCCCTTTTCTTTCTTTGCCTTCTGCCCCCAGCTACTCTATGCTAGAAAACACTGTGTACAGTGTGAATGCTTCCTGATAATCTTCCTGCCAGCATTTAGCATCAGTAGCGTGCAGAAAATAAGATCAAATGATTTGGCTTCTTATTTTCTATTTGGCAGTAAGAAGCTTATTTGCCCATAGCCTGATTTCTTTTGATCTTTAAAAAAAATTGGAAACGAGGTAAAGCAATATCTGCTAAGACATGCAAATTATAATGAAGCATTTAAATCTTGACTACTACTCACATCTTCTTATGGAAAACTACCTTTCTCCTCTGCAGTCTAAATTTTATAACTTTGAGTCTCTTATTCTCCGCCTGATGCTTTGATGCCTGACATTGGGTGACATTGAGAAAATGAAATTGTGAAACCCCACTTGGGCTTTGCAGGAATTGGGTTATTCTGGTTCTGAGGGTGGAAGGAAAAAAATGGAAAGGGGAAGGAGGGAGATGGGAAATACATGGAGTACTAAAGACAACACTGAAGAAGACAAGGAGAGATTGAAAGACATTGTACGTTCTAGTCATTTTTTTGTGGGCCTCTGCTGTTTTGTGACCTGCACTCTCATGGCCAGAGAGGGTTAAGGGGCGATTCTCAGATAGCTATGTAATCTCTCCATTTAGAAATAGATTTGAAAGTGTGGTGTACCTTTCCTCTGCATAATGGCAATGACGTGGTACCATGTTCCTTCATGGGGCTCTTTGTGCTAGGCGCTGCATCACCGGACAGCTAGTTTGTTTTTATTGATTGCCCAGTCACCTGATTAAACCTGCATCCTGTCTAATAAAATAACCAACTATAAATGCACTACTAATACAGTCTGGGTGGCAGAGAGGCATATTGGAAGAACCTTTGAGTGGCTGTCCCCCCTCTAGATTTAACAAACTCTGCCGCTTGTTTTCTGCCTTTCTGTGCAGGTTGGAACCCTAACCGGGTGCCTTGTGGTGGGTCCAGGCTCTCTCTAACAGTTGGTTCTACCGGCTTCTACTCTCAAACCAAAAAAATAAATAAATAAACCCCAAAACTAGTTGCCACCAAGTCTGTTCTGACTTACGGCAACCCTGTGTGTGTCAGAGTAGAACTGTTCCATAGAGTTTTTACTGGCTGATTTTTCAGAGGTAGTTACACAGGCCTTTCTTCCAGAGTGCCTCTGGGTGGACTGGAACTTGCCAGCCTTTTGTTTAACAGCTGAGTGCTTAACTGTTTGCGCCACCCAGGTACTCATGAACCAATGGGGGCTTAAAGTAAGACTTGAATATGTAAGCTGCTCTAGAGGCCCTGTCTTTGGGAGATAATTTGGGACCCATTTTTTGGGTTTTTAAGTTATCTAGGGAAGCTTGAACAGATTTCCTGTAAGAAATGGAAACAAAAATCTTCATGGTGTACAAATATTTGAATGTTTTACCGAGGTCTTCGATTGGGAGGAGGAAGACACTAGGCAAGACCAAAGGGCATCACATGAGTTCTGGATAGAAAGTTATAGAAGGAATTGTTCTCCTCTGCCTTGGTGCTAGTGCTGGTGGCTGGGGTCTGTAGGCTGCTTGTATGACCAGGAGCCTTGATGCAATTTTGAACTTGCCAGAGGAGTCAAGTTTTGCCTCCTCCAGCTGGCTCTTTGCCTCACTGAGCCATTGGTGTGGGGCCCTACGATGGCCGTTTTTGTCAATGGTGGAAAGGTAGACCGAGTGGGTAAAGGTGACAAGGCATTTGTTAGGAGTAGGGACTAAGTGGAGTAGTAAAATAAGAAGCAGTGAAAAATAGAGACTACCTCAGCAATCTTCTAGTTGCCAAAAGTCTACAAACGCCACAAACTGAACACCTTTCAGTTCTATGCATTAGCTGTATTGGCTTCCCGTCATGAGAAGACAGTCGTCAGATGATTCTGTGACCTCCTTGCTTCATTGTGTGTGCTCATCCTAGCCTGAGGATTGCTTTCATATTACATTTGTTTTCTGCCAGTCAAATCTCTCCATTAAGAAGAAAAAATTCCTGAATGTTGCAACCTAAGATCCAAAGACTGTATTTTTCCTACCATCCCTTTATAAAATTCTTGATCTTTGTTACATCTTAGCCTAGCAATTCTTGCTATATTTCCTACTGCAGTGAATGGCACCTGCATTCACCTAGCAACTCAAGCAAAAAAAACTGAGAGTCAAACTGGACTCTCACCTCTTCCTGGATATGGAGCCACTACATCTGGTAGAGTCCATCTCCTAAATTTCTCTTCCTTTTGTCCTTGGTCTCATGCCCACTCTCACCACCTTCGTTCAGGCTCTCATAAGTTTTTGCCTGAACTAATGTTTGTCTTTTAATGGGCCCTTGGCTTCCATTCTCACTCATCTCCCCCTCAGTCCATTTATCTTTCACATTGTAATAACCAGTCTTCTTTTTCTAAAATGCACATAGGATCACTTTCCTACTTCCATGCTGTCTTAGGCTGGGTTCTCTAGAGAAGCAAAACCACTAAATCATATAAATATACATAGAGAGATTTATATCAAGGAAGCGGCTGGTTCTGTGGATCAGGATAGAGGCTTCTCTCGATTCCCGTAGCTGCAGGGGCTGGCAAACCCAAGATTGGCAGGTCGTGGAGAGCAGGGCTCTTGCTCACAAGCTGTGAAGATGGATGAATACCAAGATTGGCAGGCAAGATGGAAGGCTTCTCCTGATTCACGTAGCTGCAGGGGCTGGTGAACCCGAGATTGGCAGGTGGGAGAGCAGGGCTCCCGCTAACAGACTGTGAAGATCTATGAATCCCAAGATTGGCAGATAAGCTGATAGCTCAGGTCCCAAGAACTGGAGGTTAGATGAACAGGAGGCAGCAGCAGGATCCAGAGTGAGCAAAAAAGCCAGAACGTCTGCTTATATTTGGATGCAGACCACACCCCCAAGGAAACTCCCTTTCAACTGATTGGCTACTCACAGCAGATTCCATCACAGGAGTGATTACATGTAAACACTGAGAATCATGGCGCAGCCAAGTTGACACACAATCTTAACCATCACACATGATTAGCATAGTTTTCAGTATAAATGTTAAACTTGGTCTGCAGTCACACCTTCTTGACCTGGCCCTTTACCTCTCTAACTTCATTTCTTGCCACTCGTTCCCCACTCAAAACACTTTCTCTCCAGTTCTTCAGTAGTCCCCAAAGGCAGGGTGCCTTTCCACATGTGCTTTACACCTCTGCCTGGACTCATTCCCCTTCTCCATCTCAGATCTTACTAGGCCTTCAAGACTTGGTGTCAGTGTTTCTTCTTTATGGTGCTATGCATGTCTCCCTACCCTCATATTACTTTGTAATATAACTGTTGGCTGTCCCCTTGACTGAACTGTAAGCTGCCTGGGGGAGAGAAAGAGACCCTGTCTAATTTTAACTTTTATCCCAAACACCTAGCATAGTATCTGGTCAAAGCAGATTACAAGCCGTGATTTTTGGATGAAGAAGTAAATGTTCAAAATACATCTTATTTATAAATGATTGTAAAAATGGCACGGTGAGCATCTGACCTCCTTATTTAACTTCACAAGGGGTAAGAAGACAATCATATTCAGCATTAACAGCCCAAGGCTGATTGCTGTGAGGTGGAGGTCAGACGTACCTCCTTTCTCTAACTTTTGTACCAAGTCTAACACCAACTTTGCTCCCACAGAACTCTACTTGTCTGCTGAGTTTGGTAGTTTGTTGCAATGGCCACACAGAGCTCACAGGTCATACAGTTACTCGGTTTATTAGGGAAGTAACAGGTTACAATTCAGGTTCAAGAATGCTCAGGATACAGTTCTTCAATCAGGACAGCCTCTTCTCAGCCATACCGCAGGCAGGTCTCTCTCTGTCTGTCAGCCCATTGGCCCCTCAGGCCTCTTGGGCCCACCTGGCCTTTGTCCTGCTTGGGAAAGTGTTACAGAGCTCTTTTAGCTCTGCCAATAAGTGCCCAGAGGCACCCTACTCTGCCAGGAAGCCTCCTGCCTGAAGGCATTCAGCTCTCTTGCTCCATGGGTCAGCATACCCACTGTAACTGCCTTGCTTCATGGGCCAGCAAGCCCATCTCTCCATCTCCTGGTTCTGCTGCCATTGCTTCTTGTTGTCTTTTGCCATCTCTGGTGTTACTGCTCTCTCTCTCTGTCTCCTATGTGTAGGGGGTTCTCAGCACAGGGATCCCAGGTCCAAAGGATGTGCTGCACTCCTAGCTCTTCTTTCTTGGTGGTAGTCAGGTACCCTCCTGCTCTGGGATTGGTTCTCTTCTAAGCCTAGTGGGATGGCAAAACTGATCAATCCCCTCTTTAGGGTTTCATACACCTTGTTTGCATGGCCCCACCCTCACAAGGTTACCCTGCACCCTATTTGCGCTATTAGCAAGCTGTGTGGTTGCCCTGGTGGGCCACAAGCACCTTATTTTCATAGTCCCACCCAATCTTTTGTTGGAAGTTATGAGACCATGGCAAGAAAGGCCATATAAAAGTGATCCATCACATTGCAATGATTATCACTGTTATTAATGTTATTAATACTCGATAATACTACTACTAATCGATTCATGAAATATTAATGCCTTTCAGGTCAATATAGTTAAAACTTGACAACAGTATCTGGTTTTGTCATTTACTAGCTGTATAAGCTTGGATAAATTACTTAATCTTTCCAAGTTCAATTTTCCTATCTGTAAAGTGGGATGATAGGGTTGTTTTGAGAAATAAATGAGATGGCCTATGCTATATATTTGGGTTATAGGTAACAGTGAATGAATGTTACCACAATTATACTCACCAGTGAAATATTTAGAAATTATGGGTCTGTTAGGTAGTCTTTTAAGCCTGCTGTCTTTGTGTTTATCTGTTAAAATTGTTTGCAAACAATTGTTTGTCTTAGCAGCAGCAGGGATACCTTAGAGTGCCTAGTTTAATGTCTTTTGAGACTGGAGAAAAATCAGAAAGCCTACAGCAGAGGACCTTCTTAATATTTCACAGCAGACATCAAAGTTTTTTCTCTCACGGACATGTACTGGGTGGAGTGACCTTTAGCAGCTGATGACAGTGATGTAGCGGAAGGGACAGTTTTCCACTTGACCTTTATACAATGCGCCAGCTTGTCTCCCAACACAAAATAAGTTGCAATTGACAGGCTTGATAGAACACTAACCTGACAGAAGCTTATTGTTGGAAGGAGATAGGCATTGAAGCAGCCCCTGTTAGCTATAGAACGTGGCGACGTTCCTATACCCAGGGGTGGCAGAGAAATGACTACTACCTAAGTCACTGCCAGAACATTTAGTGTAATTAGTTCCTCTGGGAGTTTATTTCTAAATGAGATTTGCTCACAGTGAATTTTTAAGGCCATGGACTTGGTTCCTCTGCATGCATCACATTATATTCTTTTGACTTTTCTGTCTGCGTTAGTTCTCTCTCTCTTTTCTTTGCCATTCATCACAGGATGTTTTCTTCTTACCTTTTTTATTGCTTCATATTAGCCTTCCCCTAAACTTTGCCAGCTCCCTTTTGCTTTCTACCAATGGGCTATTTTTCCTTTGAGCCTTTTCTACATGAAGGCTAAAATACTAGATTTTTAAGTTTGCTCCTTTTCCCAAGTAGTTATGGTTCTGGGAAACAGGTAGAAAATGTGTTGCAGCTTAGCTTTGTAGGTTTGGTGGAGGAAACTGCTCCTGAGAATTAGTCACCTTAGATTGTAGTCTTAGTTTTGATATTAACGGCATTGATAACCACAGGTGATTTACTTCACCTGTTTAGGAAGCCAGTGGAAGGATTACATTTTTATTTGGGGTGGATGGCGACCATGGAAATTAAAAATGGGAAATGATCATGTGATTCTGGAGCTTTCCCCACTGATTTCCCGGAGCCATGTCTACCGTGATGAGTGAAATCACATCTTCATCTGTTAGATGGGTGTACTAACATCTACCCTACCCACCTTGCTGAGTTGGTATGAGAGACAAATGAAACAACAGATATGAAAAATGTATTGATTGAAAGGAGCTATGCCTAAATATGTCCGTAAATGGTTGCCTCTGGTTGGAGAGTTATGGCTAAAATTTTTTTCGGCTTTTTAATCTTTCACACTAAAAATATTCTTACGTACACATTACTTTTATAACCTGAAAATGAACAAAAATGAAAAAAAAAAGTCTGAGAGAAAAACTAGAGGGAAATATAAAAAAAAAATGCTTTAGAAAGTTAGAAATCTAATAAAACCTTTAGTACCATGGTTGAGGATTTGGTTTTATGGTCCAAGTGAGTAAATCTCACTGGGATTAGTATTTTATGCGTATCTATGGAATTTGATATTTGCAGACACTTTCAGATCATCAAAAATTCACTTCCACCTTTGAAATACGAGCTCTGTCTGTATCAAAACAGTGGATGAATATGTAAATCTTAGATTTTTCTTAAAGACTTTATAAAGTGAACTGTTCACATATATCATATGAAATTGGGACAGAAACAAAAATCTGGCAACTTGGGACTAGCAATATTTATAGCTCTTCTATATTTTTGAGTCTACATATTTTCTTCAGAATGCCAAAAGACTCTGGTTTTCAAACTGTGTCTGAGGGGTCCCAGAGATGCTTTAGGGAGGATCGCCACCCAGAGTACCTTGGCTTTTATCTGTGGTTAGTATTTCTGTAAGATTTCATCCTAAAAAAGGGTTCCGTTGTCAAAAAACAAAGCAAAACAAAGAAGTAAACAAAAATACTTGAAAAACACTGCCACAGGGATTAAAAAATGTACCTCAGAAACTCTGAAGCCATGTTGAGAGAAAGGAAGAGATTCCTCCCAAATCCAGGCTTTTTTTTTTCGTATTTAATGGATGCTTGGCTGTTTTGAATCCAGAATTAAAGACTGCTGGAGGTGCTCAGCCTAGAGGGACTGTGGTATTTGACTCTAATCAGGTCTGAACAGCGAGGACAAGGACTTCCCAGCATGCTTTGTTATGAGAGGAAGCTAGTTATCCACATGGCACAAGTGCTTTTGATTAGCTCATGCAAGTGTGGCTTTCCAGCATAAACATCAGTGTGCTTCAAACTCTGTTAGTCCCGGTCAAGGATGTTATTCTGTGTCCATTCCATTTAAAGGAATTCATTTTCTTCTTGGCAGCTGGAACCAATTGCTTTGGATCCACCGTGCAAGCCTCAACATCCTCAACCGAACTCCTATTAATGAAACCCCTTAATTTAAATAAAACAAAATAGATAGGTATCTGCACAGAGTCTATCATTACTTCTTTAGACACAGGAAGAGCAAATGAGGGTTCAGGTGGAAGAACATGTTCATTTGAGATAAGGGTGACACCCTGTACCTCCCCCCCTTTTTTCTTCTGGGTAGCAGCTGTTTGGATGCTGGCTGTGGTCCTGAGAAAAGTTAAATGGGCGTTTCTACCCACCCTCCAGCTTCTCCACTAATTTTCCAGTCCTCTGTCGTTACATGGAAAGCCACTATTGTTCAGCATCTGTGTTTGAACAATTAGATTTTAGAGGGGAAAAGAACCCACACAAAAATGAATGGAAAAACATGCCATGATTATTGTCAATTATGGAAGATGAAAATTTGGGAGCCTTTTGGATCATCCTTTAGGACAACATGGTTGTTAAAGTGAAGGGCCAGCAAAAATGAGGAAAACTCTCAATGACGTGAATTGACACAGTAGCCTCAACAGTGGACTCAGACCGATGATCATGAGGATGGCATAGGACTGGTCAACATTTTGTTCTGTTATAAATAAAGTTGCCATGAGTTGGAGCCAACTTGACCGTAACTAACAACAATAGCACCATACCTAAGGAATTGTTCTCTTTTTGGGGCAGCATGTACTAAGTGCAGGCAGAACATCTAGCAGGAAGTGACCTACCCTACAAACTCAAGTCGGTAGCATAATGACCTGAAAAATGTCATTCTTCCAGAAATGTTATTATGATGTAAGATGCAATATAAGTGGATTCATTCTTCCTAGAGGACTCATTTTTGGTCCAGTATAACTGAGAGTCATTCTTTTTGTGTAATCTCATCCTTACATCAAAGGTGAAATTTCTTATTGCATGTTTTATTAAAACCACTTCTCTGATAGTCTGCCCAGAGCGGACTTTTTTTTTTTTTTTTTAAAATATTGGTTCCATTCTGGTGTATAACTTAGTCTATGCTGGTGACTTTATTTTTTTTATTTTTTATTGTGCTTTAGGTGAAAGTTTATAGCTGAAGTTAGTTTCTAATATAAAAATTTGTACACACATTGTTATGTGACTGTAGTTGCAATCCCTATAATGTAACAGCACACTCCCCCTCTCCACCCCAGGTTTCCCATGTCCATTCAACCAGCTCCTATCCCTTTCTGCCTTCTCATGCTGCCTCCGGATGCGTTTAGTCTCATGTATCTACTTGAACTAAGAAGCACACTCTTCATGAGTATTACTTTACGTTTTATATAGTCCAGCCTACTCTTTGTCTGAAGAGTTGGCTTTGGGAATGGTTTTAGTTCTGGGTTGACAGAGAGTCTGAGGGCCATGTCTTCTGGGGTTCCTCTAGTCTCAGTCAGACCATTAAGTCTGATCTTTTTATGTGAATTTGAGTTCTGCACCCCACTTTTCTCCTGCTCCATCAGGGACTCTCTGTTGTGCTCCCTGTCAGGGTGGTCATTGGTGGTAGCCGGGCACCATCTAGTTCTTCTGGTCTCAGGCTGATGAGTCTCTGGTTTATATGGCCCTTTTGTCTCTTGGGCTAATATTTTCCTTCTGTCTTTGGTGTTCTTCATTCTTCTTTGCTCCAGGTGTGTTGGGACCAATCGATGTGTCTTAGATGGCCACTCGCAATCTTTTAAGACCCCAGACGCCACTCACCAAAGTGGGATGCAGAACATTTTCTTAATAAACTTTCTTATGCCAATTGACCTAGATGTCCCCTGAAACCAAGGTCCCCAGACCCCTGCCCCTGCTTCTCTGTCCCTCAAAGTGTTTAGTTGTGTTCAGGAAACTTCATAGCTTTTGGTTTAGTCCAGTTGTGCTGACTTCCCCTGTATTGTGTGCTGTCCTTCCCTTCACCTAAGATAATTCTGGACTACTTTCTAGTTAATGAATACCCCTCTCCCCGCCTTACCACCCTCATAACCATCAAAGAATGTTTTCTTCTGTGTTTAAACCTTTTCTTGAGTTCTTACAATAGGGGTCTCATACAATATTTGTCTTTTTGCAACTGACTAATTTCACTCAGCAGCCTTCGAGATTCATCCATGTTGTGAGATGTTTTGCGGATTCATCATTGTTCTTTATCATTGGCACAGTATTCCATTGTGTGAATATACCATAATTTGTTTATCCGTTTGTCCGTTGATGGGCACCTAGGTTGTTTCTATGTTTTTGCTATTGTGAAAAGTGCTGCAGTGAACATGGGTGTGCGTGTATCTATTTGTGTGACGGCTCTTATTTCTCTAGGATATATTCCAAGGAGTGGGATTGCTGGATCGTATGGTACTTCTGTTTCTAGCTTTTTAAAGAAGCACCAAATCTATTTTCAAAGTGGTTGTACCATGTTACATTCCCACCAGCAGTGTATAAGTGTTCCAGTCTCTCCACTATGCTGATAACTTTTGTCTAATCAGTCAACCCTTGGCCACTGGTCAGTTTTAATTTCAAACTCAGGTTTTCATTCTCCTCTCTTCCACTTCCCCCAGCAGGTGGACTGTGGCAGCCACCAGAAGCTCCTTGTGGTGAGGAAGGGCAAGTAGCGATGTTTCACTCTTCTTTCCTTCTTCCTCCCTCTTTTTTGGAGTGGATGTTGGGGAGGGCCATGTCTGCTACCTGAGCAACCTCAAGTCCTTGTGGCGTGTTTATTGTACCCAATGCTGATGTCTGGACAATTGATTCTCTAGGACAGTAGCTTTCACAGTTTCTGATAGTGACCCACAGTTAAGAAATACACCATGCCTCTATTCATACTGAAACAAAAAAGCAATACACTCTGGTATTTTATTTGTTCTATGCTATTTCATTAAAAAGAGCCCTGGTGGCACAGTGGTTAAGAACTCGGCTGCTAACCAAAAAGGTCTGTAGTTCGAATCTACCAGTTACTCCTTGGAAACCCTATGGGGTAATTCTACTCTGTATTTGTTCTGTCCTATTTCATTAAAAAGAAATTTTGGTCTCCATCATTTAAATTGATATTACTACCCACCAATGGTTGGACCAGCATTTTAAAAAATACTGCTCTTGTTCCTCAGATGGTGTTTAATGTTCATCTGGCACACATCTGTATGGGGAGGCAGACAGTGCTGCTCCCTGGCCATCTCCTGGGATGCCCAGAGGTTCTGCCTGCTGGCCTGGGTCCTTGGGAGATTAGAAATCCTAATTCTTCAGGAAGCAGCTGGGCTCCAGGAGCACCTTTTATCTTTTCCTGACCCCTCTATACTGCTTTCTCCCTGAGGAATTCTGACCATGTTTGAAGGGGGCAGCAGAGTGGGCCTGTGGGCTCTAGAACTTTCCCAACATTTAACCCAAAATGAGACTCCAGTTTGCCCTTCTTGCAGACATCCTCAAATGTCAAGGCAATTTTCTTGAGATCCTTAACGTAGGGGAGAGCAACAGTGTCAAACAACTCCGGCCCCCATGGGAGAGGGGCAGGAAAAGGAGCCCTTCTTGTGCTTGAGCTCTGTTCCTCTCCAAAAGACAGTCTTTTCTTCTACTTCCTTTCCTTGGTCGTTTGTGTATGACACAGGGCAGACTTCTTCTGGATACTTTCTCTGAGCACGTTTGTGATAGGATATTTGGCCCCGGAGTCTGGCCTTAAAAGATGAGGCACCCAGTTCCCTTTGTTCTTAACTGGCCTATCTCCACTGGAATTTTGGCATTGATATGAACACTCTACCTCTTGCCCAAAAGGAAAGGGTCTCAGTGGTTATTTTGCACTCTCAAGATATACTCTAATTTCTGTAGGATAGTTGAATAGGATACTTGTCCAGGTGATTCTGAGCACCAAGTCCTAGCATACGTTTACACTTACACACAAAAGCGCCAACTCACAGTTAACAAGGTAGAGTTGGTTTTTTGTACAGAATCTGGTCCAGGTCCATCAGTGCTACAGGAAAGATTTCCTATTACCTAAGGGTCACTGCCTGTTTCTAGATGTAGTGACCCATGTCCTTAATGCCCTGCTTTGGTTTGAGGCCCTCTGCCCATGTTGCCACTGATCTTGCTGCATCTCCTGAGAGGATTGTAGTGCAAAAATGGGCATTGAGTGGGTCCTAGCTTTGCACCAGCCACAGATGAAGTCCCCATGACCAGGCTTGGTGGACAGGCCGTAGTCAAGGGGAACCCAAGACTCTCCAGTACTTCTCATATTCTTAGTTTACAGGTCATATCCTAGGATAAAGGTGGTATGTTTCCAATTTGCTGGAAAAAGTTAAGTTGGTGCTACCTGAGCTGGATAAGGGTCTTGTAGGGTTGGGATCCATAATTCTGAGGAGGTACTACTGGCCAGGTGGGGCTGGTGTCTTGAAGGGATGAGATGGATTCTGTGATTGTGGAAAAACTGCAAGCTAGATTCAGTTGTTGCTCCTGGAATGAAATGCTCTAGCCTAGCATTGCTAGGGTGTTGCTGACAGGAACAGGAAGCCAAAAGCAGGAAGCTGACAGGAAGGAGCAGGTCTCTTCTTCCTCCTCCAGTCTTGCAGTCTCTCTGTAGTGGTGTCTACTGGCAGAGTCTAACAGGAGTCTGCTGCAAAGTTGGAAATGTGGTTGGTTTGCAGAGGCCCAGCCCCAGCATTCCAAAGCAGAAGATAAAAGGTTGAATTTAGAGTGGAGAGACAATAGTTTAATAACAGGCATAGCCACAAAATAACATCTTGCTTTTAGGGTTGCTATAGGGTCGCTGTAGGGGCGCTATGAGTTGGAATTTACTCGATAGCAGTGGGTTTGGTTTGGTTTTTTGGTTTTCCATGCTTGTGTTATGAACCAGTTGGGTGTCGCAGCGAGC
>NW_004443957.1:7046460-7047506 GCF_000243295.1 Trichechus manatus latirostris | reverse complement strand
ACAAATTTCTTAAACTTTCTAAACTTCAGTCATTTCGTCTATAAAGTGGGACTGACCATGTCTCCCTCGTGGGGTCACTGTGAGGATAAATGGTCGAATGTTTTTATGACAGTGTTCTTGGCACATAACAAGAGCTCATAAAATGGTTGCTACTTTTCTATGTATACAGTACTCATCCAAACAAAAACATACATTCATTTATTTATTTAGCATTTACCAATTACCTATTGTGTGCCTGGCCCTGAGCTAGATACTGTTGAGACAGGGATGAGTAAGGCTCAGTCCCTGCCCTGTGGATCTCATCCCCTGCCAGGGGAGTCGGGCAGATAGATGAGACCTCTGTGTGACTGAGGAAACTATAGGAGCAGGTTCTGGCTTCAGGGATGGCTTCTGGGAAGGATAATAGAAAAAAAACCCTAGATTTTGGCACCTGAAAAAAATCAGTGTTCAAATTCTGACTTTGCTACTAACTCGCTGTGAGGCCTTGAGCAAACTACTTAAATTCACTTAATTTCAGTTTCTGCATTTGTATTCCTACTCTGCAAGTTGTTGTGAAGATTGGCTATGATAATATGTACAGTACTGGGCATGTAGTAGATGCTAAAAAATGATTATTATGCTTGAAGTCTTCGGTACCCCAACGATGGCTGATCTTTATGATAATGAACCTGACAAACTACAGTATTCTGAAATGTCAAAGGCTGGCTCAGTTGTGTTCAGGTGAGTTTGAAATGCATTTCATTACATTCTAATTCCTTGTAAACTGGTCATCTACACATGATGTATATGGTAATGTGGAATTATTAGAATATTCAGCTCTTGATGAATTGCACTTCTTGGCCATTATAAAACTAAAATGGCCATGAAGACATTGATTCATGAAGATTCATGAGGACATTGATTGCTTCTTAACTTTAAAGGAGCCCTTTGGAATGTATAATGGCCATACTGCTCAGAATAAGGTTTGTGCCATATGTTCTGTCAACCCACAGACAGAATGAGGCAGCAGGAATTGAATCTATTTATCAGAATGTCTTTATGTGTTA
>NW_004443957.1:7000532-7045119 GCF_000243295.1 Trichechus manatus latirostris | reverse complement strand
GTTTGTTTGTCTTTACTATTCAGTTATACTGTATTTATAAAATACAACCAAACATTCTAAAATTATTGTTATTCTCCTAGTCGTATAGTTGGTCAACCACATTTAGTCAGCACCTGCTGTGTGTAGCATTCTCCACAGTGCTATGGACTGAAATCAGATTAGCAATGTCTATAGAAAGTTTGCAGAGGATTAAAAAAAAGAAAAGTAAAGTCAAAGAAAGTGAATTATGTTTCCTCAACCACTGGGCCAAACAGAGAAAAGAATAGAAGAGATTTTCTTAAAGGCACCACAGGATTCACCTAAATCAGGGGACATGGATGGAATAGAAAATTCACAGACATAGCATTTGCAGTGCTGTAGTTATCTATTTATAATTTAAACAATAATTTATTTTGAAATAGTCTTGCACTTAACAGAAGAGTTGCACGTATAGTAGGCAGAACTTGCATATCCCTCTCACTCAGATTCCCCAACTGGAAGTACATATCCATTATCATTAGTCTTTTTTTTTTGCCATTTGATAGCAAGCTGCAGACATGATGCCCATTGTCCCTAAATACTCCACTGTGCGTTTCCCCAAACAAGAACACTCTCCTATGTCACCGACCTGCTACTCTCCAAGTCAAGAAGTCAACATTCATACAGTGCCCCTGCCCAGTCTAGAGACCCATTCATATTTCACATACTCTCTCAACAATGTCTCTTTTTCCTTTCTGATTCAGGAACAACATCAAATGTAGTCATCATGTCTCTTTAGTCTCCTCCTAACTGGAACAATTCTTCAGTCTTTCCCTGCCTTTTATGTCCTTGGAAGTTTTAAGGCATATAGACCTTACAGTTTGTTGGACAACCTTCAACGTGAGTAGATTCGGAATGCTGTCTTGACAGGAACAGCATAGAACGTCATAGAAATGATGCTGTACACTTCCTGGTGCATTACATCAGAGGGTACTGAATGTAGATCATCCCCCATTGGATGTTAACCTTGATCACCTGGTCATGCTGGTGGCTTCCAGGTTTCTCCCAGGGCTTTGAACCGTTTCCTTCCAGTTCTAGCTCCTGCTGAGAATTTGCATTTCTGACGAGTTTCCTGCTGAGCATTTGTATTTCTAACAAGCTCCTGGGAAGTTATACACAAGAATTACGGGGAGATCTTGTTAAAATGTAGATTCTGATTCAGTATATCTGGGGTGGAAATGCAAATTCTCAGCAGGGAACTTGTTAGAAATGCAAATTCTCAGCAGAGGTTTGAACCAGAATGAACTGGTTCGAAGCCCTGGTCTCCACCACAAAGTTGTCATTTTTTCTTTGATAATTGTTAGTATATTGTAGGAGAGATATCCTTACATTACACCAATATCCTGTTTCTCATCAAACCTCCATTCCATAGGTCCTTTTTTAATAGTTGGCATTCTGTTAACACGTTTCTTAGTTTCCTAGTGCTGCTGTAATAGAAACACTGCAAGTCGGTGGCTTTAAACAACAGAAACTTCTATTTTTGCAATTCAGGAAGCTAAAAGTCTGAATTCAGGGTATCCTTCATTGTCTATTTCAGCTTCTAGTAGCTGGCAATTCTTGGGAGTTCCTGGGCTTGTAGGTACATCTGCTCTGTGTGTCTGTCTTCATATGGCATCTTCCCCTGTGTGTGTCTCTGTCTATTCTGCTCTTTTTATAACTCAGAAGTGATTAGGTTTAGAACCCACCTTACTGGGGTATAACCTAACTGACGTAACAAAGAATCCCCTATTTCTCAATAGGATCATATCCATAGGCATGGGGGCGAGGACTTCAAAACATATTTTTGGGGGACACAGTTCAATCCATAGCAGCATGGACTCATGGATTCCTGTTTTATTCAATGGATTGTACTTCATTATTATTGATACTTACTTACTTGATTCTCAAATTATCCCACATTTGGCCAGTGGGAACTCCTTCAAGTTGGCTACTGTGTTCTGTTAACATGTCTCTATCAATTTTTGAGCACTCTCTAATTTTTTTTAGCATAATGAGATATTCTACACTCATCTTATACCATCCCTGCCTTAGCCATAGGATCAGCTATTCTGCAAGGAATTCATTTTATAGAGGATAGTACTTAGAAATCAAGATCTGTGTGCTCATTGTTACTGGAGTGTCATTGCTTCTAGGCCTTCTCAGTGGATACAGATAGACAATATATGTAAACACACACATGTACATCTATAACTATTTCCTTATCTCTCCGTGAGTACATATATTAAAAACCATTAGTTCATGCCAGTACTTCAAGTTCCAATACAACACATCTAAGTTCTTTTAACCGTCCCGCTTTCCATGATTGTAAATGCATACTCCAATATCAAGAAACGTAGCTGTCTTTATTCTCAATATACTTACTTGTCTAATCATTTTATTTATTTCTCAGTATAACCTGTGTCCCAATCATCCTGGCTATCTCTACCACTGCTGCCCCTCCCCTCTTAGTGTATCGTATCAGACACTGGTGAGCTTATCACTGAGCATGCCACCTGGAGGCCTCTGTGTGGCCTTCTACTCTCCCTCACCTGAATTCTTAGGTGCTGGTGGGTACATTGCCTGTGTGCTTCTGCATGGCTGCCCACCTTACTCATGGTGCAGCTCATTGCCAACTCCTCTGCACAGGAACAGAAGATCTATTTATAATTTTGATCCCTGTCCCCAGTCACTGAGTTCCACAAAGCAGGAATGTGTCACGTTCATCTTTCAGCCCTACAACCTAGCAACTTTGAGTTCCCAAAGTTTTTTGTTAATTGAATGAATTATGAAATGATAAGTAAGCACGGCGTTTGGAGGGTGAAAAAGACCTATTTTCTATCATTTTCAAACACTCTCCCTTCCCAGTGGTACCATTTTTCCATACCATTTGTGGTGAAATAAGATCCTTTATGTGGCCTTTTGTCTTAGTTCTTTAGAAAAATGACTTGGGAGATTTTCCCCCCTAAACCCTGAGGAGTTAACATTGTCCTAGTTCTTTGGAGAAGCAACTTGGGGGGGTGGGGCTCCAAGGTTGTTTTTTATCCAGAGGGTTTGTTACAGGGGATTCCCTGTGTTGTTGATTGACATTTCCTGGGTAAGCTGTGAACAACTTGATGGCTTGATACTTTTTGTCTGGGCCTGGGCTACAGTTTGCTCCATGATTGTTCTGTTTTACGCATCTTGCAGGGATTGTTCAATTTACTATACAAATAGTGGCTTGAAAATCCACCCAATAGGACTGAGTGACTTGCAGTCCACCAAGGGGATTGGTCAGTTTGTGGTCTGCTGGGAGGGCCATGCCTTGAAATTGACAAGGAGTTTGCTTATAAAAGCAGCCAACCCGACAGAGATTTTTCAGAGAAGGGAGAAGAAAGCAAAGAGAGAGAGAGAGAGGAAGTGAGAAACCTCTTAAAAGAGCTGTAATATGCACCAAGGACTGTAACACTGAAAACAACACGAGAGGTCTGGAAGGGGCTCTGTGGCTGTGATGGCAGAAAGCTGCTGCTAGGCAAGCAGTAAAGAGTGCTGAGCAAGCTGCTGCAATGGTTACAAGTTGGGCCAGTTAGCAGCAGGAATGCTGAAGGCAGAGAGGGCGGCACATCTGAAAGGGGGCATGCATGGCTGAGAGAAGGGCCTGCTAGTATGCCTGAGAGAAGGGCCTGCCAGTATGGCTGACAGAAGGGCTTGCTTGCAGGGTTGAGAGAAGGGCCTGCTACTGACAGAGAGCAGCTAAGAGAGCTGTCCTGGTTGGAAGATGTCCTGCACTGAAGAAGGGAGTGATGTGCTCTCCACCTCGGGGGAGCCTTCAAAACCTCGCCTATGTTCTTCCTAATCCTGGTCCTGAGTTTTTACTGTTACTTACAGGTTGATCCTGATCCCAAGTTGTAGACTGTTACTTCCCAAAAAATCATATGAGTATGGTCTTGAGTTCTTTGTGGCCTTTGTGATGAATTATCTAACCCAGCAGAGAAGTAGAGAGTGCCATGGGGGAAACGGCTGGTGTCAGAAGTTGGAGTGTAGAAGTATGTCTGACCTTCGCCCTATAGAAACTAGCTTTGTGCTGATCCTAATTATTATTGCTCAGGAAATTAGGCAATTTCTGACACTAGATTACATCATCTATGTCATATGGGTAAGGTGAGCTACACTGGTTGAAGCTTTCCCTTTCCCTCTTTGTCTCCAATATGCCTCTTTATTATTTAATAACAACTATTATTTCATTGAACACCTTATAGAGGAATTATTCCCATTTAGCTGGTGAAAACACTGAGAAATAAATGGGCAACTGATTTGGCAGGTATCATATACCAAGAAGGCCTGGTTGCACAGTGATTAAGTGCTTGGCTGCTAACTGAAAGGTTGCTGGTTCGAACCCACCAGCTGCAGGAGAAAGATATGGCAGCATGCTTCCATAAAGATTTATAGCCTTGGAAACCCTATGGGGCGGTACTACTCTGTCCTATACGGTCACTATGAGTTGGAATCCACTCGACAGCAGTGAGTTTGGTTTTCTTTTAGTTAATGTCAAAGCTGATACTAGAATTCAGGTCTCCTGATTTTTGGTTTTGTGGTCTCATGTTCTTTCCAATAGCATACTGCTACAGCACCACCAGGTAGCAGAGTGTTAGTGTGGGAGGAGAGAGAGAGAGGCTGAGCAGAATTGCTAGTGGTCTTGAATGCAGGCGCAGAAGTTTGGACTTCCTCTGGAGGCCATGTGGAGTCCTCCAGGTTGTTGAGAACGTTTGGTAACAACATATATGGAAGTGCTTGGAATGGTGCCAGGACATAGCAACTGTTCCTTCATTCCTTTGTTTATTCATCCCTTTATTAGCTTGTACAAGTCTGAGTTGTAGAATTGTTGCTCTGTTAGCAATGTGTAGAAATGATGGAAGAGAAGAGAGATTAGGCAGGGAAGTCATTCTTCCATGCAGAAGGTGATGATGACCTGGGCTAGACTAAAGTCAGTGGGAATGGAAAAGAAGGCATGAGTGTGATGGATACCACAAAGGAGGATCACCAGGAGGTGGAACACAGGACAAAGATGAGTCAAAGAATATGAAACTTTAGTCCTGGATGATGGAGAGAGGGATAGTATCTCTGAAAGAAAGAGTAAATCTTGGGAGGCAGGCAGTGAATCTGGTTTTAGACTTGGTGAGTCTTATGTTCCATATTCACTTATTTGCCGATGAAAAGGATTTTAAGAGCTCGGCTGCTAACCAAAATGTTGGAGGTTCAAACCCACCAGCTGCTCTGTGGGAGAAAGATGTGGCAGTCTGCTTCTGTAAAGATTTACAGCCTTGGAAACCCTATGGGGCAGTTCTCCTCTGTCCTGTAGGGTCTCTATTAGTCAGAATTGATTCTATGGCAGTGGGTTTGATTTTTTTTTTTTTTTGGTATGAAAAATATATAAAACAATACACAAAAAAGAAAATCTAGTTTAATTGAACACATTTTTGTGCAGCACTTAATCTGTAAGGCAGTGTCCCAGGTGCAGGTTATATACAGTGATCACCGTGGTAGATGTTGTTCCTCTCTCATGGACGCACGTGCTACTAGGGTTGGGGGCTGGAGAGACCTTCACAAGTAGAGGCAGGTATGATAAGCCTTGTGAAAGGCAAGTATGGGATGTGCTAGTGAGAATGTAGACCAGGAGCCCGGGGTGGGGTGGGTGGGGGGCCAAGGAAGGCCTCCATGTGGAGGAGACACTTACGCTATGGTCTGAAGGATGAGTAGGTTTAGCCAGGGAAGATATGAAGAGAGACATTTCTGGCAGAGGGAACAGCAGATTCCTCCATCTCAGATAAGGGTAACTTCATCCTTCTGGTTGCTCAGGCAAAAAACTTGGAGTCACCCTTGATTTCTTTGCTTCTCTTGTTTCCTACATCCAAATGGTCAGAAAATATTGTGGGCTTTCTCATCGAAATATATCCAGAATTCGATCACTTTTCACCACCTCTACTTTTATTTGTATGCCTTGGCCACCATTAGATGTTGTCAAGATGACAGTAATAACCTTGTGAGTGGTCTCGGTGCTCTGCCCTTTACACCTACAGTCTTATCACAGCAGCCAGAGTGATCCTGTTTTAACACAAGTCCTTGTACTCTCCTCGAAACCCAAAACATAGCTCCCATTTCCCTCAGGGTAAATGCCAAAGTCCTTACAGTGACTAGGCCTTGATGATCAAGCCCACTTTAGAATCTCTGTCCCTTCTCTCCTTCTACTCTCCTCCTTGTCCACCCCACGGACAAGTGCTCCTTAATCGTGAAACGTGCATCCACCTCAGGGCTTTTGCACTGGCTCGGAGTTCTCTCTGCCTGGAATATATGATAAGTGAATAGGGGTGTAATTTGGGGGACCTAGAGAGACTCTAGGAAAGTTGCTGTGTCAGCAGTGTGTAGAAATGATGGAAGGAGTGTGAGAGATTGGGCAGGGAAGTCATTCATCCATTTTTTTTTTTTTAAAGCAACATGTTTAATTGGATGATTTCCATAAACTATGTACGAAGTTTCTAACCATCACAATTCAGTACAAAACATTAAGTTACAAGCTGTGGGAACAGAAGGAGCACAATGGTGGCACCTTCCAACCCTGGTTGCTCTGGGGGTAGGGGGTGGGGAAGGTCTTTTTTTAAAACCAAGCCCCTCATTTCAATGTACAAAAGAATTACTCTGATTAATATTAAATTGTATTGAAAGAAAATGGACTAAAAAGCAAATGCTACCACTCTGTGTTGGGGTAGGCATGGGAAGAAAGAATGAGTCCTTCGAAGCAGGAGGGGAGGCAGGTGGAGGAAGGTGCTGTGGCTGTAATCCCAGGTGGTCACTCACGCTGCTCCTTTTTACTTTTGGTGGTCTCAAGAAGGTCCAATTTTTCTATTTTTTCTTCCCCTTTGTGTTTGCTTTCGAATTTCGTCAGCTATCCACACAACCATCTCGACTTTCCTCAAAGTTTTTCTGCCACTCCCTTTTGTGTTTGGTTTTTTCTTGAGCTTCAATCTCTTCTTCCTTTTGTCACTTCCTTTCATACGTCTCTTTGGCTTCTCTTTCTTTCCTTTTAATTTCCAGTTCTGCAAAGAGTTTCATGGTCTTTTGTACAAATGGGATAGTGTTGTTGTTAGGTGCCGTGGAGTTGGTTCCGATTCATAGCGACCCTATGTACGACAGAGCGAAACATTGCCCAATCCTGCACCATTCTCATGATCATTGTTATGCTTGAGCCCATTGTTTGCTTCTAAGGAGCATTCTGGCTGTACTTCTTCCAAGACAGATTTGTTCATTCTTTTTGCAGTGCATAATATATTCAGTAGTCTTTGCCAACACTGTAATTCAGAGGCGTCAATTCTTCTTCAGTCTTTCTTGTTCAATTGTCCAGCTTTCACATGCATATGAGGCGATTGAAAATACCATGGTTTGGGTCAGGCGCACCTTAGTCTTCAAGGTGACACCTTTGCTTTTTAACACTTTAAAGAGGTCTTTTGCGACACATTTGCACAATGCATTGCATTGTTTGATTTCTTGACTGCTGCATCCATGGGTGATGATTGTGGATCCCAGTACAATGAAGTCCTTGACTACTTCAACCTTTTCTCCGTTTATCAGGATGTCACTTATTGGTTCAGTTGTGAGGCTTTTTGTTTTCTTTATATTGGGGTGTAATCCATACTGAAGGCTGTGGTCTCTGATCTTCATCAGTAAGTACTTCAAGTCCTCTTCACTTTCAGCAAGCAAGGTTGTGTCATCTGCGTAAAGCAGGTTGTAAATAGGATAGACTGGACCCTAAAATCAGCCAGAACTGATGGTGCACGTTCTAGTGGAAGTCCTGGAGCTAATAGTCAAGAGATGCTGGAGTAAGAGATAAGATAATTTAGAAATTAGAGAGAATGATTGAAGCACTAAAATTGCTGGTGACTTTTCTGATGGGCTTTTTAAATCATAAAATAAAAAATAACTTTAGTCACACTTGCAAGGAAGGTAGCAGCACAGAACATAGCTAATTATGATATTTCCTGAGATAATTTTTTTTTTTGGAATTCATCATGAATGTGATTTTTGGCCCTGAGTTACCATTTCATAGGGCACTGGTGGTACAGTGGTTAAGCACCTGGCTGCTAACCAAAAGGCCAGTGGTTTGAACCCTGCAACCGCTCAACGAGAGAAGGATGTGGCAGTCTGCTTTTGTAATGATTTACAGCCTTGGAAACCCTATGGGGCAGTTAGTTTTATTCTGTCCTGTAGGGTTGCTATCAGTCGACATTGACTCGACGGCAGTGGGTGGGTTTTACCATTCTGAGTGTTTTATTTTGAAGGATCAGCTTCTCTGAGGACTTCTTATCTGGCAGTGGGAGGGTATAGTTTAGAACATGGTGTAGGCAGAGGAGACCAGACTGGGTTTTAAAATTTATTGTGAACACTCTCAGGCCAGTAATTAACACTGGTACTGCTACTAAGAGCCAGTCCTTTTGGATACTTAGTAAGAGGCAGGCATGGTCCTATGTGCTCTGCATAGATTATCTTATTTAATTCTCAAAAACTCTATGATGTAGATACTATTATTAACCCCATTTTTACAGACTGGGAAGCTGAAGCTTAGAAAGGTTAAGTAATTTGGAGGTCAAACAGCTAGAAATGGTAGAGTTTGCAGTACAGACTCAGATTTTTTCCTAACCTATATGTAATAGCATCTTGACGCATCTTTATCATTACATTATGACTATATTGATGCGTTATTTTAGAGCGTATAAGGTAAGAACTCTATTGCTTTTTTTGCCAATGCTTTGATTTTATACAGCAACAAAGTATTAAGGAATAAATAATAATGTGTTAAAAAAGATTAAACTTTGAATGTTTGTTGTTAAGGAACAGATACATTTTAGCGTTATCATAGGAGATTTGTCGGACCAGAATCCACTGTGTATTTTAAGTGTGGTGTCTCAGTTAATCCTAGCTATAACTTCTGAAGAAGGTAGCATAATTGAGAGCCTTGGCAGTTATTGTGGGTTGATATTGAACAGTTAAGTAGATGACATTTTCTGTATAGTTAGGTTGAATTCTAGGTAAATTCTCCTAATAAATTTCTGGCCATTGGTTTCCAATACATATGGAAAATTTATGGGAAAATCTTCCACTTGACATCTCCAGACATACAGGTTTGCTGCCTCAGAAACGTGGGCCCTGCCTTTCATCTGCCCATGTTTGCTCCTTGGGAGTGGGTCAGTACCAGGGCTGAGGCCACTTTAGATTTATCACATCGATAAATAGTGTTAACTTTTGGAAACCCTGGTGGCGTAGTGGTTAAGAGCTATGGCTGCTAACCAAAAGGTTGAGAGTTCGAATCCACCAGATGCTCCTTGGAAACCCTATGGGGCAGTTCTACCCTGTCCTATAGGGTCACCATGAGTCGGAATGGACTCGATGGCAGCAGGTTTGGTGTGGGTTTTCTCTGATGGTATATTATAAAAAGGTTTGTTCAAAGCATTTTGTTCAAAATAATAAGCTTGTGAAAACAGTGTTTTAATTTAAAATTGAGTCTTATAGAAATGGCCTGTTTGGAAAATGGCCTGTAGGGCCACAGGAATGTAAAGGAGTTTTGCGATCTAGGCTAGGGTCACCAAAAGGTTTTGTTGTCATGGCACATGAAGAAAAGGATGTATTTGCAAGCAGTAGGCCCTCAGGACCTTAGGCTGCCTCAGGACCACCTACCGCTGGGGTGGATGGGATCACAGTCTCCCACACACATTAGGAGCACACCAGCCCAGCCAGGACCACCAGGAGGGAAGCTCTCTGGATGGGATCTTTAAAACTAGTTGTTGCATTTCTGTAAAAATAGCTTTCTGGGAAACTTTGCTATTCTTTAAGTATTTGATTATGACAGTGTCTTGATGCGTGCTTATCTGAGGGGATTTCAATTTCTGCAGTTAATTCTGTAAAGAAAAATTGTTTTATAGTGATTCTATATTTATACCCTGTCCTAGGAGACCTGAGTCTTCCTACTTTACTGCAGAAGTGGATGTCTACTCATCTGTAGCATGATAGAATTCGAACGTTGCTTCTATGACTTTCATAACTGTGACTGCTTCATCTTGATGTACAGTCTTTGAGGAAATATTCTTTTTTGTTTGTTTTTTGATTTTATTGTGGTAAAATAAATGTAACACAAAATTTGCCATTTTAACCATTTTAAGTGTACAATTTAGTGATGTCAGTTACACTCTGTCTGTTGTGCAGCCATCACCACTATCTATTTCTAAATCTTTTATCACCCCAAACAGAAAGCTTAGTACCCATTAAGCAATAACTCCCCATTCTCCCCTCTCTCCAGCCCCTACCATCACTACCCATTGCCGCTGAGTTGATTCTGACTTACACCGACTCTATAGGACAGAGTAGAACCTGCACCATAGGGTTTCCAAGGAGCTGCTGGTGAATTCAAATTACTGACCTTTTGGTTAGCAGCCAAGCTCCAGCCCCTAGAAATCACTAATTTACTTTCTGTCTCTATGCATTTACCTATTCTAGATATTTTATATAAGGGAGATCATCCAATATTTTTCCTTTTGTGTCTGACTTATTTCACTTGATATAATGTTCTCAGTGTTCATCCATGTTGTAGTGATGAAATATTCTTCGAATGAACACTTGGGTGCTGATTTTTTTTTCCAACTGATTATATATCATCCGTCAAAATTAGCAAATTTTCTCCCAAATGATCACCATGGTTTTTAAAGAAATTGAGTATTCCTCTGTGTGATGGTCATAAACTATAACCTCTAAGAGACAATGAAAGGTAGGAGGGCTGTACTGTTGGTACAAAGACAGAAGATTCTTCAAAGCACCAATTGAGAGATGAAAGTGCTGGCCTAGAAACCAGTTACCTTTGTATTATGCCATGAAGGTAAAGGTGGATGAGAAGTAGAGCTAAGAGACACTGGATTATCTATTTTGAGTTTCATGGTTCTTTTTTCCCCTCTCACATCCTCTTGGATTTCTAGCTGAGAAGTTGAAACAAAGATTAGAAGACCTGGAGAAGGAGAAAAGCACCCTGCAGTTTCAGCTTCCTTCCCGGCAGCCAGAGCTCAGCAGCGTCCTGAACCAATTGGGAACGCAGGTTCAGGCTGCCTTGCTCTGGGCCACTCACAAGTAAGTACTGAGGTGACCACCGCTTTACACTCTTGCTTCTTCCTCTCTCACCAGCTCCCTTTTTGCAAAAAGCTGAGAGGGACTTAGCTGAAGAGGCCCTTAGCTGCTTTTTCCTGGAAAAGGGTCGCTTTGTTGCTTGGGCAGGCAGGGGTTCCTTCAAGAGTTGAGGAACCTGGTGTGGGTCATGCTCCCTCAAGAGGCCCTTTCTGCTAATTGACACTCAGCAGTGTCCAGGAGAGACCCTCTACAGGCCATGGCCATAGTCCGGGGATTAAGCTTGCTCTGGAGAGAAGGTGGGTGTGGATTTTCTCTTGTCAAGGGCAGCCTGGTCTCCTGTAATTGTGTTTTCAGCCTGTAAGATCCACAGACGGCCCCTTCTTGACGGAGGGATGAAAATATGTCCTCCTACTACTCTACCTTCTGCTCCTGAGCAACTTTCATTGTTTTTGCTGCTCCAGGGTGTCCTGGGATCACTCCCATAGAGAGAGGAATAGTTTATCTCTAGTCCAGTGGCTTCTGATCTTGGCTGCACATTTGAATCACCTGGTGAGCTTTTAAAACCATGGCTGCCCAGGCTCCACCCAGGGGATTCTCATGGGCAGCTGAAGCTGAGTACTGCTGCTCTAATCCACCTGCTTGTTACCATTCTCCTGCTGAAGGCTTGTGAGTGAGGGAAGAGATTTTTTTAGGAATGCTATTAGCCTACTCCCAGTTCAGGTCTACTCAGATATAAACATGGCTACAGCAGTTACATTGCATTTCTGACTTCCAGTCGGCCCTGACAATCACAGCATTTTCTGACCTGTTCCTATTAAGTGTACACATCATTATACCATCAGTTTATCTTGGTGCCCCCCTACAGCCTGAGCAACGAAGTCAATTGTTTTATTAGGTGCTTGCTTTTCAGTGTCGCTGGTAGAGTGCCTGGCAACTAGTGGGTGCCTCCTGATAAATGTTTGTTAAAAGGATGTTCACATGGGCCTCTTAAATATCGTGTGATTTCCACCTCCCCATTTCTCTTCTCATCTGACACTGAGATGTCACCTCAACTCCTCTTCCTTTCTCACATGAGGTCCTTCCCAACTTGACTTAATTCTTCTTTTTTGTCTTTGGGATTATTTCTTGTCCTCCACACCAGTCTTGGATCATTTTTAGCATCTATCAATTATTGTGTTTTTATTTATTTAACAGACACTTGCATAATAGTTTTAAGTGCTTAAAGAAGTAACTCATTTAATCTTTATGATAATTCCAGGGGGTAGTAGTATTTTACATTTCGACATCTATATCAATATAGATATTGATATCCACAGCTATATAATCTATAGCTATATCTATAACCAAAAGGTCAGCAGTTCGAATCCACCAGGCGCTCCTTGGAAACCCTATGGGAAGGTTCTACTCTGTCCTGTAGGGTTGCTATGAGTTGGAATTGACTCAACGGCAATGGGTTTTATACCTGTATCCATATATCTGTATCAATATTGATACCATCTATCTGTATATATTTATATTGATATCTATATTTAAAGATGAGACATTAAGGCCCAAGAGAGGGTAAGTGACTTCCCCAAACCACACTAAGTGAAGCCAGGATCTAAACCCAGGCTGTAAAGCTCCGGAGCCCATGGTCTGAACTAGCATGCTGTGAACTAGCACACCTGTTACCTGTCTAAGTCTGAGCTTGCAGAGGCTTTCTGTTAATGTCTATTTACCCGTACATGTGATTTGTATGGAAAGCAGTGCTTTTGTTATGATCTTGGCTGAATTTCTCCTAGAACATGATTAACCGAAATAAAGGCATTCTCACTCAATTATATTAAGTTAAACCATATGAAATTTCTTATATTTGACTGTTTGTGACCTATAAAAATAGCACTTCCATTTGGTTCAGCCTGATATGTTCCCCATAAAAATATAGCTCTTTATTAAACACTTATGAAGCCAATATAAACTACTGGCTTGCTTATTAGCTATTATTCTTTCTCCTTTTCCTCATGGGAGTTATCTGTACACTATGTTTTTATTTCCTATTCACTTTCTGAGACCAATATGATATGATTTCTATCTCACTCCCCAAATCTCTACCAAAGTCAACAATAATTTTCTATTTGTTAAATTTAAAAGACAGTTTTCAATTCTTCTACTCTATTTCACTGCAGTGTCTAGAACTTTTGACCAAATTTATTCTTAAAATCCTCTCTCCTTGGCTTTCGTGATTCCACTTTTTCCTGGTCTTCTTGACATTCTGACCATTCTTCTCAGTCCTATGAGCTCCTGTTCCTCTTCCTGTCTTCTTAATATTGATGTTCCTCTGTCTTCTGTTCTAGACTCCACTCTCTTCTCACTGTATGTACTCTTTCTGGGTGATCTCTAACACTCCTTTACTTAGGTACCATTTCTGTGCTAATTTTCCCCAAATTTACATCATTGGCCCTGATCTCTCTCCAGAGTTCCAACCCACAATCAGCGTTCTCTTGAACATCTCCCTTACCTAATCCATAGGCGCTCGTATGTCCAAAGCTAAATTTGCTGCCTTTCTCCCCAGGCAGCCCCTTCTCCTATATTCCCAATCTCAGTGAATTATACCACCTGATTACCCAAGCAAGAATCAGAGACATCTTTGGCTTTTCCCTTTTACTTACTCCCCACGTTCTTTGGTCATCAAGTCCTGTAGATTCTACTGTCTACCTCTCTCTCATTCCCACTCACTTCTCACCTGTAAGTCAAAGCCTTAGTTCTGGTCTTTAAAAATTATAATCCGCATCATTGCAATGGTCTCCTTATTGGTATTTCTGATGCCACTATTATGCCCTCTCACTCATGTTCCACAGTGTGACAGGATGGAAGGATCATGTCCTGCTCAGTGGCTCCCCGTTGTTTTCAGGATAAAGTCCATGCTGCTTAGCATGATGTTCAGAGCCTTCATGATCCAGCCCTTCCCAGCTGCCCAGAATTTAGCCATCACCGGCACGTTCTGTTCGACATTCAGAAGTATTAGAAGTTGCCTAGATGATCTGAATGTTTCTAATTTTAGATGATCTTGCCCAGGCCTCAAAAGTCCTGCTCCACTGGTGTTACCAAACTCGTCTTTATTCCTCAAGACTTAGCTAAGGCACCGTCCTTGCAATGCCTTGCCCATCAGTCACGCTGCTTCCCCTTGAATTACTGTAACCCCATGAATTACCGTGCCTCTGTTCCAACCGCCCATTTTAGCCTGTGATATTTGTCGTCAGTGGAGTTGATCTAGACTTCCCAAACCACACCAAGCCCGTTGCCATCGAGTCGATTCCGACTTCCATAGTGACCCTATAGGACAGAGTACAACTGCCCCGTAGGGTTTCCAAGGACCAGCTGGTGGATTCAAACTGCCAACCTTTTGGATAGCAGCCTGAACTCTTAACCATTGTGCCACCAGGGCTCTGATCTGGACTGCAGGCCTCCCCAATGAGCTGTTTCTCTGAGGCTGTTACTGCAGTTCTCACAGCAGCCACCAGGGGGACAGTGGTGCCCAGAGCCAGAACAGAAATGTTTCTCACCAGCAAGGGGCTCCCTCTGCTTCTGGAATGAAGTGTACATTTCCTGTAGAAATAAAATAGGTGTATTAACACAGAAATTTTTCAGTACCAATTAATAACACAAATAAGTACCTCTTAACCTTTTTGAGATCAAGTATTTTCTTTGAGAATCCATCACAAAACCACATATGTACATACATGCCAATTATTGCACGCAATTTCAGGAGACTCACAGATTCCCCGAGGCTTATCCATTCACTCTTTAGGGGCCTTTGGATCCCAGGTTAAGAAAATTTGGTTTAGGATAAGATTGAAGAAAATGTAAACACCAAGGTACAGTCAGGTACTTTTTTTTTACTGTCACTTTGTTCTTAGAAATCACTGTTGTTAATTCAGCCTTGTAAAAAGCACTGTTTAATTCTCTGAGCTCATGTAGAGAACCACCCTGAATCAACCACTCTTGAATAGCACTCTTCCATTTGTTCAGGTCCTACTAGCAGCCTAAAGAGTTTAGCTGATAGTGGATACCAGTACTCAAAGTATTTGGCCACTCAATGCCTCTCTTTTTTCACATTGCTCAGTAATGTAACTGGTTCATTGAGGTCTCTCCACTCAATGGGGATATAAACATAAAATGGTGCTATTTTTTCTCCAGTCTCCATTTTGCTCTGTTGAATCCACCTTTCCCATTTCTTTATGATATCTTGGACAGATTACACAAATTTCTGGTCATTTTCAGTTATTGATTTTCACGCAGTCCTGTCCAGTTTGAAACTCAAATTATATATCCCATTCAAAGCTTCCCCCATCCCCAGCTACACTTGTGACCTAAGGAACTTGGTCTGGGTTGTGGGGATGTTGTCCAGTCTTTTGATCCTGTCCCTCCCTCTTTCAAGGTGGTGGGGAGGGGAGTAACAAAGTCAGCATCTCTCAGCTCAGCCAGGTGTTGTAACCTCTCCTTGTTGGCCATCGCTGCTTCCCTGGCCAACAAAGGCATCTGCAACCTCTGTCTCCAATGTCTGCATGCTTACTCCTGTGGAGGACATGTGTGAGCTCTCCAGAGGGCATCAAGGGCTTCCTCATTGCCTGGATGTGACCTCAACTTCGTCTGTTCCACCTTAGCAACCACCACTTTCCATGTGATCATAGCTTCTTTCTGTGGAGGTCTCCTTGCCCAATGGTTGCACTTGTTGCGGGAGTACCAGCAAGATGGATCCAGCCCAGATAACGTTTGTTATGCCCACATGATCCATGAGAAACACACATAAACTTGGCACGCCAAAGGGTGGGCATTCAGTCTGCCCCATTACAGACCTCTCCCTCCGACTAAAGGAGCCCTGGTGGAGCAGTGGTAGTGCTTGGCTGCTAACCGAAGGGTCACTGGTTTGAACCCGTCAGCCACTCTGTGAGGGAAAGATGTGGTAGTCTGCTTTCATAAAGATTACATAGGAAACCCTATGGAGGCAGTTCTGCTCTGTCCTATAGGATCGCTGTAAGTCAGAATCAACTCGACAGCAATGGGTAAAACTCCCTGACCAAGTGCCTTGTCTCTCCACTTCCTTTTCCCTTGCTCAGGGGATACAGTGACATATCAGAAAGTAAATTCCCTAAGCACATATTGTGATAGACAAGATTGGTGCTCTGGGTCACAATCCTGTGGCCTCCCTCTGATTTCAGCTACACCTGTGGAAAGTCTTGTGCTTACTGGTGGCTTTCCACCTCAGGCAGCCAACCAGTATCTCAGTTCATCTGCACAAGGCTTTCTCTGAAGCTGGGTGAGGAAGGAGTGGGGATGGATAATGCCCCTGAGGACAAACCTCAACCAGTAGGGGAGGGAGTTGGTAGATAAATGCCTCAGCTTACCCAGTCTCTGGGGGATGACAGTTCTGAAGCATGCTCTGTACATTTTTTTTCCAGAAGGTTCCTAGGGAGGTTGAGCCCCAGTTGCCCATATGGTTGCTCAATAATGCACTTTTATTGGCTTTTCCTCGTTCCCACACTCTCCCTCCAGTTTCCTGGAAATCACTTCTCCAAAATACAACCTGCACTCAGTCTCTTGTCTCAGAGTCTGCTCTTAGGAGAGCACAAACTCAGACAGCTGTCTGTGTGGGAGGGTCAGATGTCAGTCTTCCTGCTTGCGGGGCACCCCAGCCTTTAGAGGTGATTCTGTTGGATTTTTTCCTGCTTGGTTTGAGTAGGGAAGTTGACTCAGTCGTTGCCTTCAAAGGGAGGGAAGAAAAACCATCTCTGTGAATACTCCGTTTCCTACAAGGCCAGTGGGCAGGTGGGTGTTGAGAATGTGTTTGTGGCAGCGCTGCTTATGCAGCTTGTTGAGTAGGGCGCCTACAGTGGTTAGATCTTTAAAATGGAACATACTTAGCCCTTGTTTGCATCAGCTTTGATTTCTAATTCTGAGCGACAGGAAAACTTCACCCCAATATCCCTCACAGCAGCAATCAGAGAGAACAGAGAGGCAGCTATTCCTGCCAGCTCTTTCCCGCAGTCAAAAGCTGTTAGTTTTCCTTTTTCCTAGGAGAGGAGTACGGCCTACTACGACACATTTGACTGACTGATAATTTTCTGATTAATACTTTGCATTTCTCTGACTATACATGCTATGCGTTTTCCCTTTGGATCATCACCAAGGTCTACATTAAAACTGGTCACAACTGTAACCTAAATTGTGTATGTGTGTGCGTGTGTATGTGCATGCTATGTGCGTGAGTGTGTGTGCACAGAATGTCCTTTATCAAAGACCCAGTGGATAACTTAAAACACAAGTAAACAAAATACAACTAAGTTTAACAATGAAGACCTGCAGTGGTTTTCCAACAGGGCTTGTCGAGGCAGAGCTCTGCTTGGCCTGTCCAAATATTCCCTGCTCACATGCCTCCTTTCAGACGGAAACAGGAGGGATAAATGCTGCACAGCATCATGGTGTTGCTGGACTGAGTCATTTTCCTCTGCTCGGTTCTTCCTCTGTTCCCTTTGAAACATGTGATTCTTTCTTTCTATTTAATTGTCATGTAGGGACAAGCACAGACAGCACAGAATTCAGTGACAGTCAGCTCCGAGTTCACAGATTGGAGTGAAGATAGACAGTACAAGACCAGAATATAACTTTTACAGACACATTTTATCAGAGCCATAAAACTAGATGTCTGTGGTATGACATAAGATTATCATTACTGTCAATGTACCAGGTATATTTCTGAGCGCTTAATCAGAGGTGGGGAGCCAAAAGGGGGAACTAGTACAGTATGGGCCACTTCCCGCCCTCCTGCAAACCCTGGTTGCTCGGTCCTCCTTTGCCGTTGCCTAGCCCAGAGAAGCGCAAGGGAGAAGGGAAAGGAGGAGGAAACTAAGCTGAAGTGACCCAAAGAGGGCACCTTTACTTGTTTAAGAATAAGTGGATTATAAATAAAAGCTTCCAAATAAAGTTCTCCCATGCCATCCTCTTCTTTCAAATTCTGTCCTGAGGCCAAGTGGCACAGGGCATATCTATTATAAAACAAGTAAATATTCATGTGTCCCTCTTGCAGGGGGAAAAGAACTGTATAAAATGATGATAATCATTTTCCTGAGGAACATGACTTCTGCTCAATTCCCCTTACTTTTTAGACCCATATCGTATATGGAAGAAGAATTACAAAGATTTAAAACAGACTTCAGTGGTTAGAGGACTGCTCCAAACCACTTCTTTATCACTGTCTCCCCAAAGAGGGAGAGATGGAAATACATAAGCCATATGACATAAATTTGATTGGATAGTTATCAACAGGGAGTAATGATGGGCAAAGCTATTCAGAAAAGCCATGCTCAACTCTTGTTCCAGATTGTCGTCTGAACAGAGGTATCTCCCCTGCGGACCTCATTTTCCTAACTGTGACAGTGAGAGCGTTGGACTCCATTATTTTTGGTCTCTTCTACAATTAAAATTCTCTGACTCCAGCAGTGGCACAAAACAGCAGTTTTTTTGGCACAAGACTGACATTGCTGACTGAGAAAGCGACCCTCTGTGCTGTACACAAAACTTTGTATAAACCACACCAGCTGCCACGGATGGCTTGCTGTAGGGGAGGCAGCACCCACGTGGATTCATCTCAAGGCACTCACTTGTTAATAATCCAGCTCAGAAACCACTAATATCCAGATGACTGTTTAATTCTTTTCAAAAAATAACTGAAATATTCACTCGGAATTCGTCCCCTGTGCAATTTGGAGCTGAAATTTTTTCAGTGGTGTAGGATCTTATTTGACGAATGGATTTTATCTTTCAGTTTTTTTTATGGAAAAAGACAAAAATGGAAAGGCCAGATTTTTCCAGTGCCAGGCAGGCCCAGTTGGGGGTTTGCTTGACTGGCCTGTAGCAAGCCTTGGTCTGGGAGTGTGGGATCTCAGACACACTCAGACACACCACAGTCCCCGTGGTGCTTGAGTGCTGGTCTAACAGTCTAATCCTTGTGTTTTTAATTCTTCCCCTGAGGGACTTGCTCATTTTACATACTGATTAGTTTATAGCAGCCATGCTAATTTGCACTGACATCAGGGATTACACATTATTAACTATAAAGGGAACAGCATTGTGAGAAGGAAAAGGGAGTATGACTCAGAGGACTAAAGCTTGGAGGGGAAAGCGGTCCCTTGCTTCATTACTGAGCTCCAGTGTGTCCTGTAGTGCCTCCTGCGCTGGGCTGTGGCCCCCTTTCTACACCCGGAGTGAGTGCATGAGAGGCAGAGCGAGGAGTTTTGGTGAACCACAGGGGCTTTTCTTATGGATTAAGTAATGAATGTGATTAACGATAAATATAGAGAATTCCCAGTTATCCACCTGTAGCTCCTCTGCAGCTAATTTTCAATTCAGTGTTAATTTCCTTCAATAACGCCCATCCTGACCCAGATGGTATTTATTTAGGAAATTTAGGAAACTCTTAATATTAGCATAAGCAGAGCAAATTGGGAAATAAATTAATGCAAAGAAATGATGTAATGCATGCAATAGGAGAGAGAATATAAATGACTTCTGGATCTTCTGGGCCATGGACTCATTACTTCATTCAGCAAATGTTTAATGAGCCCCTCTCTGTGCTGGGCACCTGGAATGCCCACATGAGGTGGACTCAGCTTCTGCCCTCCAGAGGCTCACAGTCCTGCAGGAAATATAGCCCTGGGGCAGCATGCTGGCGATGATTTAATAACAGAGACTTCTGGTGCATTTAAAGGTCCTCAGAAGCCTTTCATCGTTAATCTCCTTCCTCTGTATAGGACAGCACGCACATGGGTCATGAGGGCAGTGCTCACTTTCCCGATGCAAACGTGGAGACGTGATGGAAGTTAAACCAACAGCTTCTGAGGCAGGCGGGTTGCTCTGTCTCCTCCTTGCTGTACTCCAGTACAAGTGCAGGGGCAAGTTAACCAGTAAGCAAAGTATGCACGGGTTTACTTGTGTTTATTTACTAATCTGTGGTGAACAATTTCACATGGATTTCACCAAGTATGTGGTGAAATCCATGTGAAATTGTTCACCACAGATTAGTAAATAAGCACGGGTAAGCCTGTGAGTAGCTTGCTTATTGAGTAATCAGTCCCTGCTCGGGTGGGGCCCACACAGTCGTGCTCAGTGATCATTTGTTGAATAAATTTGATTTCCATAGTCGACCCTATTTTGCAGGGGCCTGTCTACAGAAAACAAGCCTGTGGTGATTAGTTTTAAATTGCTGAACGATCTCTCGAACCTGCTGATAGAAACTGCAGTGGCCAACAGAAACTGTTCATTGGCACCCTTCCTCAGAGCGCATGCCCTACCTGCCATACCTTAGGGACAGCCTCTGCGGCTATTTGTTGTTGTTATTAGTTGCCACTCAGTTGGCTCTGACCCCTGGCGACCTTATGAATGAAATGCTGCCCAGTCCTGCACAACCCTCATGATCCTGAGTGTGTTTAAGCCCATTGTTGCAGCTATTGTGTCAATCCATCTCCTTGAGGATTTCCCTCATTTTCACTGACCCTCCACTCTACTAAACAAGATGTCCTTTCGTAGTGATTGGTCTTTCCTGATGATGTAAGCCGAAGTTTTGCCATCCTCACTCCTAAGGAGCATTCTGGTTGTATTTCTTCAAAGACTGATTTGTTCGTTCTTCTGCCAGTCTGATATAGTCACTATGCTTCACTGACACCACAATTTGAATCCATCAGTTCTTCGGTCTTCCTTTTCCATTGTCTAGCTTTCACATGCATATGCAGTGATTAGTCATTATTATTATTATTCTTGTTTTAAAAATGAAGTTCAGAGAAGTCAGGTGACAGTCCAACGACACACAGAAGAAGGCAGGACTAAGATTCAAGTTGTGGTCTTCTAACTCCATGTGCTGTGCTCTTTCTGTCATTCTCTACTGCCCCTTTTGAATATTGGGGGAGGTGACTAAATAAACAGATGTGGGTCAAACAAGGAGGAAACAGACGTTTACAATTTTCCTGAGAACCTAATGGTAGTGTGGTGTCTGGGACAGGACTTGAACTTGGAATTCAGTCTGCTCTGCCCGTGATTCCTAAACTTTGCTTCTTGCACTCTGTGAGGCCATAGGCCAGTCACTTAATCTCCCTGCAACTCTGTTTCCTCATCTGCAAAACTGTAATAATATTTTCACCTTAGATCTGTAATGAGAAGTGAGTGTGATAAAAATGATAATGTCCAGTGTGTAGTAAATTCTCAATTTGTAGTTCGTTATTGTCAGTTTGAAAACTTTTATTGCTAGTACTGTTATTATTTGCCTTTAAGCATACAAAACAGAAAGCTACATGTCTTAAAAAAACAAATTCTGAATTGGGTGGTAAGTTACAATAAGTGAATGGTTTTCAGTATTATTTAGAGAATCTGAATCTGTGTTAGGCCCAAGGGTAATAGTTGGGTTCATTTTTCTGTAGTTGCTGCTTTCTAACTTAGAAAAATGGAGGTGACATATCTTCTAGTATTGTTTCTAAAAATATTAGGGTTACTTCATTGGAGTGCTTGACTGGTTCACTTATTTTGTAAGTGCCATGCTAAGATTTAGGAAGTAGAAGAGTCACCCCCACCTTCAAACTTCTACAGCAATTGGTTTGAGCCTTGGATTGAGCATTTATCCCATGTCTTTGTAGGTATCTGTTGATGTGTTTGTCTCTCCTGCTCTGTGTAGGAACCAAGTCTTATTTACTGCTGGGTCCCTAGGACCAAACCAGTTTGGGGCACATCCTGGGGAGATTAATAATGTTTTTTCTTTTCTCTGATTGAATGAAATGGGGTAGGAGTGAAAGGAGATGAACAAAGCCACAATGCATTAGGATCAGTTGCTCATATTCTCGTTTAAGAACTGTGGAGGTCACGAGAACCTGTGCCAATACAGAAACACGAACATCATACTCCTGGTAATGAGCCCTGACGTAAATGTGAAGGTGGCTGACGAGTCTGAGCTGTGTGGAAAGAGATTCCAGGGGAAGAGGGGGAATGTTTAATTTGGCAGTTTTAGGACACTGAGTTTATGCCTCTGTCAGAAGCTACAGATGCCTGCTCCTCCGCAGGGGAAGATTCCCTTGATGGTTAACTTATTAGTGGGATTTATTTAAAACAGGGGTTACAAGACAGGTTGGCTATGTTAAAATATTTAACTAAGTAGTGCAGCTACTTAGGGTATGTGGTAGAAAACATCTTTTATTATAGTTATAAGAATAATACATGTGCACTGTAGAAAATTTAGAAAATAAAAAATCGGCCGAAAGAAGTAATTCTACCAACCAGAGATAAGAGCTATTAGTGTTTTGGTGGCTCTTTTTCCTGTCTTTTATTTTGTATCCATATTATTTTTACAATAGTTGGTTTATATTACACCTATTTCCAAAAAAGCCTGCTATAAAGAATAGCAATATACAGTGAACATTTTTCATGCCATTACATCTTCTTTTACGAGCTAATTTTTCATGACTGCATAGCTCTTCTCTGTGTGGTTGTACGATAGTTGACTGAACTAGTTTCTCATTTGGGGCACAGTTAGGGTGTTCTCAGTTTTTGGCTACTAAGAAAATGTGCTATTTTTGTAGCTTATCTTTGTGCACCTCTGTGATTATTTACGTATGATAAATTCATAGAACCAGGAATATAGGCTCCGACATTACATTAAATTTTAAGTCTAATTCTTATTCCCTAAACTTACCAAAAGGATTATGATATTAGAAAACCTTTGCCAGTTTGATAGGTGACTAAATATTTTTTGGTTGTTTTAATTTATGTTTAAAACTATTTTTGATGATAAATGCTTTAACTCTTTGTAATTCTTTTTTTTTTTTTTGGAATTTCTGATTGTGCACCTGTCTTTTTCTTACTGATTTGCTAGAACTCTTTTTAAATTAGCAATACTATCCCTTTGTTTGACACATATGTTGTAATATTTCCTCCAACTTCTTACTTGCCTTTTCAGTTTTTTGGTGTTTTCTTAGACATAGCTTCCTTGAATTCTTGACCTAGTTTTACTAGGTTTAATGTTTTTCTGTCATACTGAATTGCATTCGAAATCACATACTATAAGGATGAATTGATCATCCTTTGATGATAAATATCTGCAAGACTACCGTAAAGTCAGCTCACTGATAAGCAAGTTGTGTCTGCATTTTCATGAGTATTGCTTTAATCAAATATGTCAACTCCTGCAAGAATAAGAGAAGGAGCCAAACAGATTTTAAGTGGTTTACAACAGTCTTTCAGCAAATCTTTTTGAGAAGCTCTGACCCAAGTACGTACAAATCAGTCACACCTCTCCTTTTAATCTTTACACCCAAGATTAGTCTTGGAACTTGGCTCTGATTGGATGGTCCAAGGCAGTGTTGGCCAATGAAATATAATGCGAGCCACATGTATGATTTTAAATTATCCAGTATTTTTGTTATTGTTGGCTGCTGTCAAGTCAACCCGCGACTCATGGTGATACCATGCACAACGGACTATTGTGATCCATAGGGTTTTTACTGGCTGATTTTTTGGAATTTGATTGCCAAGCCTTTCTTCCTAGTCTGTTTTAGTCTGGAGGCTCCGCCGAAGCCTGTTCAGCATCGTAGCAACACACAAGCTTCCACTGACAGACAGGTGGTGGCTGTGCATGAGGTTCATTGGCTGGGAATCAAACTTGAATCTCCTGCATGGAAGGTGACAGTTCTACCACTGAACCACCACTGCTCCCAAATTATCTAGGAGCCACATTAAAAGAATAAAAGGAAGAGCTGAAATGAATTTTAACAATATATTTAATTTAACCCAATATATCCAAAATATTATCATTTCAATATGTAATCAACATAAAATATTAATGAGATATTTTATACTTTTTAATACTAAGTCTTTAAAAGATGGTGTGTATTTTCATAGTACATTTTAATTTGGACTAACCAAATTTCAAGTGCTCAGTAGCCATATGTGTCTAGGGACTATAATGAAAATTAGGCTAGAGAAAAGGAAAAAAACCTTAACACATTTAAATTAAAACAGAAACTTACATTAGGTACCTCATCCCTATGACCCTCCTGAGGATGAGAACAGCCAGGGACCATTTTGGGAAATTTCTTACTCTTAAAATTCTTGTAGACCTGAGGATTTCAGTTCTATGGTGTTTTATTTTTAGGGCCGACAGTGAAGACACCCAACCTGTGCTCAGAATAGAGCCAAAGCTTCTGGAACCTACTGCTCAGGACAGACTCCATGTGTCCCTCACTAGGCGAGACTGGCTTCTTCAAGAAAAGCAGCAGCTGCAGGTAAGCAGATGAAGACTCTTCAAGAACTAGGGCAGTATTTTTCTTACCCATTTAAGCCAAATGTAACAAAGTGGGTCTTTGCTTTCTTGAGTGTAGCAATTAGAGCTTTAGCTGTCAACCTGTAAGGTATAAAAAGGAGGGATTGCTGGGGAATCGCTAGAGTGGTTGTATGAATCTCATTACAAATGAGAAGTTGAAAGCTCAGCAGGTTTGGTGCCTGTTTTTGATAGTCCTCATTACCTCTTGAATATGCTTCCCTTGTCTGCCAGGCCAATTTGTCACCTCTTATCATTTTGACCTTTAGAAGTTTCTTTTGCAAGGCAGAAAGGAATCTGTACTGTGAAAATTCTTTAGGGAAATTTCTGTCATGGTGGACTGTGAGCAGCAGTATGTGAGGAGGCAAAGTGGTATGTCCAGACTCGACAAGGCAAGCAAGTCTGAGAACGTCTAGCAGCAGTACATGGAAACCCAACGTTGGCCCAGGGCAGAGGATGAAGGTTGGCCAAGAGTCACCCAGGGGCTAGAAGTTAAGGTCCAACACTGTGTTAAAGCCAGAAGGCAATCAGGAACTCTGGAAGCTGACATGGCACCCCAGAGGTAGGGGACCTTGAGACTGGGTCCCAGCCTACTGCAGCCTGGATGCCTTGAGGAAACAGTGGGAACCAATGAGGAAACACCAATTAGAGATAACATGACATTGTGGAAAGAGCATAGATCTTCAATACCTGAGTTCAGATGCTGTCGTAGGCTCTAAATAGCTGTGTGAGCTTAGGTGAATTATGGGAGTATGGGAACTGGCCAAGTTACTGGAACACCTGCCTACATCTGCCAATGCAGAGTAGTATTGTTATCTGAGTCTGCCCATCCAGGTCCCTGCAATAGCAAAAGGGAAGCAAAAGTCATCATAATTTGAAAACACTCCCCAATAAACTGAGCACTTATACATTCAGTGAGCATCATTGTAAAGTTTGGATAGCTGAAAATGTGAAATTTGGTGTTTGGTTTTTAACAATATTCGCCAATTTAAAGGTCTGCAAAATTCCAAATAATGTCAGAGCATACAGAAAATAATTTTAGCCCAAAGGGAGCATTCATGGTCACACTCTGGGGGAAGGTGGAGAGTCATTTATTCAACAGATGTTTATTGAATGCCTACTATGTGCCAAGCACCGTTTAGAATGCTTGGAATCCCTGTGGAGCTTATGCTCTAGTGGGACTGGAGTCGGGAGATAGCAGAGCAGATAGACAATAAATGATAAACGTAATAAATACCTGAATTATGTACACAGTATGTTGTAGGGTGATAAGGAGTCCCTGGGTGGTGAAAATGGTTAAGCGCTAGACTACTAGCTGAAAGGCTGGTGGTTTGAAACCCCTCAGAGGTCTCGGAAGCCAGACCTGGTGATCTGCTTCTAAAAGATCACAGCCTTAAAAACCCTATGCAGCAATTCTACACTGCAAACATGGTATTGCCATGAGTTGGAATCAACTCAGTGGCAGCTAACAACAACAGAATGATAAAAGCTATACTGAGTAGACCAGGCTATCAGGGTAACGGGGTCTCCAATGGGAGTGTTCCAGGCAAGGAGTAGTTGGTGTGAAGGCTACATTAGGTGGAGTGTGCCTTGCATGTTCCAAGGGCAGCCCAGAGCCCAGTGTGGCTGGAGTAGTAAAAGTAAGGGGGAGAGGAGTATGGGGTGAGGTCAGGGATGAAAGGGGCCTGTAAGGCCTTGTAGGCTTGTGTAAGGACTTGGGTTGAAATGGAGAGCCATTGCAATGTTTTAAGCAGTGAAGTGACATGACCTGGCCACATTTTAAAGAATCATTTTGACAGCTATGTTAAGAATTGTTGCTGTTGTTGTTGAGTCTATTCCAACTCATGGAAACCCCACGTGTGCAGAGCAGAACTGTGCCCCACAGAGTTTTCAAGGTTGTGACCTTCCCGAAGCAGATCGCCAGGCGTGTCTTCTGCTGCACCTCTGGGGGAGAGTTAGAACCACCAACACTTTGGCTAGTAGTTTAGTACTAAATGAATAATTTCTTTTGTAAGGATCGGCACAAAGCTGGTTCCTATGAGGCAGAGGTTAAAGATGTCCCAAATGTCCAATGTTTCCAAACGGCTGTACCACTCCATCATCTCTAACATCAACTACTTTTCCTCCCCTCGGTACTCTCCTTCCTGTCTTTGGGTTCTGTAATTTGCTGCAACGTCTTACAGAACTCACGAACTGTATCAAGGAGATGGCTCACATGGTTGTGGAGGCTGGGAAGTCCCAAATCTGTGGGTCAGGCATAGGCTTCTCTTGACTCACGTGGCTGCAGGGGCTAACGAGCCCAAACTGGCAGGTCAGACCATAGGCTGCTGGCTCACAAGGCTGCGGAAGCTGGCTAATCAGGTCAGACAATAGGCCGCCAGCCTATGGGGCTGCAGAAGCCAGCGAATCCCAGAATCAGTAGATCAGATAGCAGACCTCTGGCTCAAGACCCTAAGCACTGGAAGTCAGAGAGTAATGAACTGGATGCAGGATCCAGATGCGGAGAGAGCCCCGTCAGGGCACCCATATATATACCTTGGATGCAGACCACACCCCAGGCAAGGACATAACTTGAGTAAAGGTAGGACTTGAGTCACACCCTCCTACAAGGCTGTGATTCAAGATACACCCCATACCAACCCTGCCTCATTAACATGTAGATATTAGGATTTACAGTACAAAAAATGGAGGATAATTACATCAGATCACAAAAATGGAGGACAGCCATACAATACTGGAAATCATGGACTACCCAAGTTGACACTTAACCCCAATCATCACAGGGTCCATATACCTTATTTGCATAGTTCCACTAAATCATTGTGTGTGAGTCACAAAGACTATGGCTAGAAGGACCACATTAAGTAATTCATTGCACCACAAACACTTAACCATTTGTGCCACCCAAGGACTCCTGTGTTTAGAGTATAAGAGATTGAAGGTGGAAGTAGGGAGACTGGAGATTAGTTGGGAGACTCTGGCAATAATACAGTCATCTCGGACCAATGGGAGACACTGAGGCATTATTTTCTGCTTAGAATTTCTTTCTCTATCCTGTTAGAAATGGGTTTAGCAGGGAGAAGTTGTAGGGTATGTGTGCCTTGAAGTTATGAGATGGGGAGACATCCAGGATTAGTGCTGTGTTTATACCAGCCAGAAACCAAAGCATGGACCATGTAAGTATGCTGATTTAAAAGGCCTGATTTTTAATTCCAAAGTCATGTGGTGAGCTCCGATGCTGTGCACACAATGGGTGCTCAATTACCTGCTACTTCTTTTATTTATTGACCTCAGGATGGTATGATACTCTTTGGATCCCTTGGATTTTGAGTTGTTATATTAATGGAAATTAAATTTATTTAATATTTTTATGAACCTTAGACCGCATGACACTATCCATAGCTTCTACTTGTTCTCTCGGTAATGCGGAGGACGTAAGATAAAAAATCATGATTTTTTGTTTTTCTCTACACACTACATTCTTAGGTTTAGAGAGAGACTAACAAAGGATTGTTTGCCTGTCTCCTTTTGGTCTGTGGCTAGTGTTAGCTGCTTAGATAGTATCTGAAGTGCAAGATGCTGTTGTCCTATACCTAGCTCTTCCACCTAACATGAAGTAAGTCATTTATACATTTGCTGGGGTATTCAAAGTCAAATTTTTGGCTCCTCCCATAGTTATTTAATGTGTGGGAGGGAATGTTTTTCCTTATGCCAACTAATGGGAAATATAAAGCCGGCATGATTTTTCCAGTTCTGCTAACCTCCAAACACCTGCCTGCCTCAGAAGGGAGCCTCACAGTTCTGGTACCTATGGCTGACTCACATGCGTTGATGTCAGCTGAGCACTGTGCCGCTAGGAGGTTCGTTTATAAAATCTGGACTTCCTACTCTCTACAGAAAGAAATTGAAGCTCTCCAAGCAAGAATGTCTGTGCTGGAAGCAAAAGATGAACAACTGAGGAGGGAGATAGATGAACAGGAGCAGCTGCTACGGTGGCCGGGCTGTGAACTGGCTGTGCTGGCGGGCACACTGCCCCTGGGCGAGCTGCGGGAGATGGGCCGGGCCCTGGATGACACCCTGGCCTCGGCCAATCAGGTTCTTCTCCTTGTGGAGCCACCAGAAGCCATAAGGAGGTATTTTTGACTTCCTAACTGAGTTTGGATCGCTTTACCTTTTTTTTTTTTATAAGTTTATTGGACTGATTTTGTTTTTGGTCCCTCATACACAGATATTTCCCAAGCAGTGCTATATTTTCCAGTGGAGACACTACTGGTATTTTGGGCGGGAAAAGTCTTCATTGTATGGGTCAGTCCTGAGCATTGCAAAATATTTCACATCCTGGTCACCTCAGCAGCAAAATGCCAGTACTCCTCCTCATTGAAATATGCGCCCCTCCCCGTTTCCAAATAGCCTAAGGGTAGCCACTCTTCTTGTGAGAACTTTTGGAGACCAATGGGCTAGAGATTCTGATTCCAACCTTTGCTGAGAACGATTGTCTGGAGAAAGATGAACTATACCTCTCAGCAAGGGAGAGGGTGAGCCCTTAAGAGAGGGTGTCCAAATTGATGACAATGTTTCCATCTGAAGAATGAATTATTATTAGTAATAGCTAATATTTATTATATGTCAGGCACTGTGCTAAGCTTTACTTTATGAGTTGCTTCTATTATTATATTCATTTTATTATTTTTAAATTAATTTTGTTTTATTTATGTTTGCTTGTTATTGTTATATCCATTTTACAGATGAAGAAAATAAAGCTTAAGGAGGTTAACAATTTGCCCAAAGTCCCAATTAGATAAGAGGCAAAACTGATACTTAAACTCATGTTGATTAATTCTGAAGCCTAGTTTTTTATCCACTCTGCTGTGGAGCAAGAATGTTCCTCATGTTCTCTGTTGTGGAGTATCCAGAAGATGTACTTCTAGTTCTTGCCCTGAAGGTGCTCATAATCTCATTTGAGGGACAGACAGAGCACATGCTTACATGTGTTGGACAAAAAAGTGAGTAATACCTGAAAGAATATATAGATTGGTTGTAAGGGCTGCAAGGGCTATGAGTGTGGAGCAAAGAGGGATTTGTGCTCTGCTCAGTGATGATGCTGAAGAAGGTGTTTAATAAAATCCACGACTTGTAGTGGCTGATACCTCAGTGAGATGGATTGATACGACAGCCACAACAGTGGACTTGAACATACCAATAATCATGAAGATGGTGCAGGACTGGGCGGCGTTTTGTGCTGTTATACATAAGGTCACCATGAGTTGGAGCTGACTCGATGGCAACTTACAAAAACAACAACGGTGGCTGAGAACATGGACTCCGGCATTTGATTGTCTGCAATTGAATCCTAACTGAACTGCTTATTAGCTGATTTGGGTGGAGGGGTACTTATAATAATACCTACCTTATAGGGCTGTTACAGAGATTAAATGAGTTTATACATATAAAACTCTTGTAACAGGGTCTGGACTGTAGTAAGCACTATATAACTGCTTGCCATTTTTATTATGGGAATTCAGTCTCCTGAAGACCTTCTGTGATAAGCCTTCAAACTGCCTGCCCAAATGCATCTTGGACTATTTAGTTAGTGACTGTCCTGTCTCAGACCTGCATCACATGCTAGCCAGCCTATAAAAGCAAGCCACAAATGCTCTTCTAGGGAGCTACTTAGGATCTCCTCCCATTCCCCTTCCAACCCTAACATTACCCTGCAGAAATCTAACCCCATAGCTCATTCACATGGGGAAGGCAAAGAGGTTTAGATTGTTGCTAAAATACAGCAAAATGGAATTTTTCACATTGGTCCTTGACTGTGCCTTGTGCTTCCCTCCCCCACCTTTATACCTGCCCTTCATCTATCACCTCTGCCTGTAAGGATCTCTCCTACTCCTGCGTTCCTTGTTCTGTGGAAATCATTCTTTCAGCCTCAACATATATACACATACACAGATGCTCATTTTTATATTTTCAAATGTGCATATTTGCATATGCAACTTAAAATGAACTTGTTTTGGTTCCACCATCCAAATGTGCTGTATTTGTTTCTCCTTTTAACAGTGGAGAGGTGTGTTACGATCCTCCCATCTCGCCCATGTGCTGATGGCTCTTTGAGGGAAAAACCTTGGGCATGTCTAACTTAGAATCCACTGCAGTACTCTACAAAGCTGCCATACATTTGAGTGGAACTAATGGAAAATATTCATGCTGGTATTTGTACGGAGATGTATAAAATTTCTTTTTAAATTGTACTTTAGATGAAGGTTTACAGAACAAGTAGTTTCTCATTAAACAGTTAGTACACATATTGTTTTATGACATTTGTTAACAACCCCACGACATGTTAACACTCTTCCTTCTCGACCTTGGGTTCCCTATTACCAGCTTTCCTGCCCCCTCCTACCTTTTAGTCCTTGTCTCTGGGCTGTTGTGCCCCATTAGTCTTGTTTTGTTTTATGGGGCTGTCTAATCTTTGACTGAAGAGATGTATAAATTATAGAGCGTTTTCTTATGCATTAACTCATATGATTCACACAATGATGTGTGGTAGGGAAGACTGCTCTTGTTATTCTCACTTTACAGTTGAGGAAACAAAAAACCTGTAAAGTTTCCCTGGTGATGCAGCTAGTGAAGAGTCCATCTGTGTACATCTATAGTTGTCTTTGGGTCTGAACCTGTAAAAGGATGGTTTCCTTCCCAAGGCCTGAAGAAGATATTTATCTTAAGAGTCTAAATTCTGATGAGCTGATAGAGACAGGCCTAGAACTCAGTTCTTATTTGTAGTCTGTTACTCTGCCCATGTATTCTCACTTGCCTTTTAATCAACATGAGGACTCAAAGAGGTAATACGTGTGTGATGTTTGCTCAGTAATCTAGTGCTTTAACCAAATGGATGGAATCTTGAAAGACTTCCAAGGCGTGGTGATCTGATTTTATGGCGCCATTGGAGAGACTGGATGTGAGGGTGGCCTTTGAATAGGGTGCACTGCTGTCTTGGGCTCTTCTGGGGAGGACGCATCACCCCCAAATCCACGTTTCACCTGAGATTTCCAAGTTCAGGACAGGCGCAGTGTTTCGCTTTTCTTTGTGCTGAGGTGCCTGTAGAAAATCTGGAACTATCAACAACTTTCACAAACCACGTGGGCTTTGTGTAGGAGGAAACTGTAGGAATGCCAGGACTAAGAGGCGCACAGGAGAGTAAGAGGGAAAATACAAGGGTGGTTCAAAGATAAAAGACACGTGGGCAGCCGAGTGACTGGTTGATAAATGCGCTTTCTTCCTGTGGTGAGGGTGCTGTGCAGTGTGTTCAGCTTGGGATGCTCATCAAGAGCAGAGTGCTGCCTGCACTGGGCGGAGCTGGTGCTGGTGGGGCAGATGATCGAGGGTGACCACCTTGACACATTTCAGTACTCTGGGTGAGTCTCCCTCTTGGCATTGACCTCATTTACTGAGTGGTGCATCATGGAGTGGGCTTTCCATCTGGGGAGGATGACACACCATATCCAAGCTAACAGGCTGCAGCATGGACTCCCAGGAACGGCTGTTGGAAAGAAGCCTGATGAAGCCTGAGCCTTAGGGCTCAACAGATCAGAGAGATTGTTTGGTCCAATATTTGTAACAAACTGTGGATGATCCCATTAGCTTAATTTCTGCTATGGAGTTTTGGCTGTCTTTTAGAAAATGCTGACTTGGGGGCTATATTCTCTAGGTAAAGAGCCCATCTTATAAACATCAATAGCTGCCTTTGTTGTTTATGAGAATAGTCTCTTCTTAGACCAGACAGAGAAACCTAGACAAATTGTGAAATAGAAAAATCATGGAGTCTTATGAAGAGAGGTTGCAGAGACTCATATTGTTATAAAAACCTGGAGAAACAGATGACTCAACATCGTAGCTGTTATTATCGTCATCCACGAAGGTCCTCATAGAGGCCAGCTATAAACTCAGGCTGTGTCTGGGAGAAGCTGATTCAGATGAACTTAGCTCAGGAATGTGCAAGTTCAAAGGAAAAGACATGCTTCTTTCCCTGGGTGAACGTGTGCCTGGTGGAGACTTGTGCACTTGCTCAGAGGCCTTCGATTCTGACCGGGGCGTGTTGGGAGTCCTCTGGCTGTTGTTAGAGAAGGGTAGTAGTAGGAGGAAGGATGCTGGGATGAGGAGACCCAGTTGATTTTTATTTGGGCATTAAAATAGAAAGCAAAGCAGCATTTGAATTTTCCAATATCTGTGCTTTGGATCGAGTAGCTTGGCAAGATGGGATGAAGTGCTGCCTTCTCAGAGACATCATTGTTGTCTTGTGATTAGAGTCAACAAGCATGGTTTTATTCTGACAAACAAAAGAAGAACGTTTTTCTAAACACCTGGGGAATCAGGAAGGTCCCTATGTGGCACAAATGGTTTGCTCTCAGCTACTAACCACAGAAGAAAGGCCTGGTGATCTGCTTCTGTAAAGATGACAGCCAAGAAAACCCTGCAGGTCTACTCTGTAACACATGGGGTTGCCATGAGTCAGAATTGACTTTACGACCACAGGTTTGGGACTTTTGTGAACGGAGGGGAGAGGAATCAGATACTCAACAGTATGGTAGCTGACAGAGCAGGAGTTGTGAGAAAGGACAGAGTTAGTTACAACATACGTTCATTTTAATTTCCCTCCTCCCAGGAACTACAACTCCTCTACCTTAAAATGAACTCATTGTTTTGTTTTGCAAGTTCTCCCTTTGATGGCCAGGGCCTATTCTATGAGCAGGAGTCTCTTCCCACATTAAGCTAGTCTCTCCCACTTCCATTCCATGCCTCCTCTGCTGCCTCTTTCCCAATGGTATTGGGGTGCCGAGGTGGGGTTCGGGAGTAGGAGGGTGGGGAGGAGGAGGGATTAGGGGAAGGGCGCAGTTCTGAGGTTAGCTGTGGGTCGTGTCCCTGCATGTGGAGCGTGAGGTGTATTTCTTTGGCGGTGATTTGCAGCTCCTCTCTCCAGTGCCAGGAGCTCAGCCTCCAAGGCATTTTGTCATTTAGAGATGCCTGGCTGGCTCGCATTGGCCTGTGGTGAGTTCTTCATTCGTCAACTCCTGGGATTTTTCATGCATCGTGTGAAATGTACTCTGGCAGCTCATAGATGAGTTGTCCCTGGTTGTGTATTTGGAAGAAATATGTCACATCTTTTTACAAACCATTGGCACAATCTGTGAAACGAACTCAACCCCTGGACGCAGCGAGCTGGCTGGGCCATCATGGGAGGCTCTGGGAGCCCCCCCGCACCCCATGGTGGGTGGAGGGGTGGCAGCTGTAGGCCAGGCTGAGCAGTCTAGGCTGATGTCAGGGCTCCTTTCAAGAGAGATTTGAAATAATGAAATTCAGCAGCTCACAATCGACTGGAAAAAAATCAATAGTCCCACCTTTTGCCTAGATACATATCTTATTAGAGCAAGGAGACCGTGAAAGAGCTGGGCCTGAATTAAAAGCAAGACCCTGCTGGGGAAGGAGCAGGACAGATTGGGGCGTTTGCTTGGAGGCAGCTGTGGGTGAGACCTGTTAATGCACCGGTGACTATGTGAGCTGGGCAGACTTGAGGTGCCAAAGTGGGGTGGTGCAGAGCCTTCAGGAGAACCGTCTCTGAGTAGTCTCCAAGCTGCTTCTCCATTTTTTGGTTATTGTGCTTTAATCTCCACTTCTGGTCTTTGTTTCTCTCTCTGCCGTGTCTTTGCCTTTCACCTGGTTGGTTTGTCGAAAACAATGGCTTTATGGGACTAAGAGCCTTAGAAATCATCTGGAGGAAGAAGGGAGCTTTGTGTTGCAAAAACTGCTGCCTGAGATTTCTGTCCTTTCGCTTTTTAAAGCAGACACTTTGCTTTTGCCAGGAAGTCACAAGGCAGATAAATATTTGCCCAGAAAGTTAATGCAGTGAGAGAGTTAGTGTATGAGAAACGTGAGACCACTGAGTCCTTGGAGTGGGGTTACATTGGTAGCCCTCTGTAAAGTGCCTCCTCAATTCTCATATTTAGATTCGTAATAATAATGATATATTAATTTTAATACCACTATTGTTTACAGAGGAGCCCTGGTGGCATAGTAGTTCAAGCGCTCGGCTGCTAACTGAAAGGTCGGTGATTCACAGCCCCTCTGTGGGAGAAAGATGTGGCAGTATGCTTTTGTAAAGATTTACAGCCTTGGAAACCCTATGGGGCAGTTCTACTCTGACCTTCAGGGTCACTGTGAGTCGAAATTGACTTGATGGCAGTGGGTTTGGTTTTTGAATTGTTTACAATGACCAGCCATCTGTCAGTTTGTCTTGTGGTGGCTTGTGTGTTGCTGTGATGCTGGAAGATACGTTCAGTGGTGCTTCAAATACCAGCAGGGTCACCCATGGTGGACAGGTTTCAGTGGAGCTTCCAGACAACAGAACGTTGTCAGACCTTCTTGCTTTGGACATGTCATCAGGAAGGATCAATTGCTGGAGGAGGACATCATGTTTGGTGAAGTAGAGGACCAGCAAAGGCATGGGAGACCCTTGGTAGGATGAATCCGTGCAATAGCCGCCGTGATGGACTCACACATGCTGACAGTTGTTTGAGGATGGCACAGGATCTGGCAGCTTTTCTTTCTGTTGTGCATATGGTCACCGTGAGTTGGAGTCGACTCAATGGCAGCTAACAAGTGTTTACAGAATGCTCATTTTTGCTCACAGTAATTCTATGCGGTAGACAAGGCAACTAGTTTTATGCCCATTTTTCAAATGAGGCTGCTGAAGGTCCAAATTCTTACAGTAGTGAGTGTCCTAACATCTTTTGCCAATTCTTGATAAGGGAGATTAGAGATGGTTAACACTGACGGGCCTGGGAGAGACCAGGGCTTGGCATTGAATGCCTCGCCAAGCAATGAAAAGAAGTCTAACCAGGCAGAACATGGGATGGCATGGATCCAAGAAAAAGACACTGAGTATTATTCCAGTCAAGCTGTGTTTATCTCTGTGCAACGCAGACTACCTGGTATGACTTGAGCAGGGGAGGTTATCAGAGCAACCCGCTGCCATTGAGTTGATTCCCACTCATAGCAACCCTGTAGGACCCTAAAGGACAGAGTAGAACTGCCGCATAGGGTTTCCAAGGCTGTAATCTTTATGGAAGCAGACTGCTACATCATTCTCCTGCGGAGCTGCTAGCGGGTTAGCAGCTGAGCGCTTAACTACTGTACCACCAGGGCTCCTTTATCAGAGCAAAAACAAAAAAACGAAAACAGAAACAAAAAAAAACCTGTTGCCATCTAGTCAATTCCGATTCATAGGGACCCCATAGGGTTTCCAAGGAGCGGCTGGTAGATGCAAACTGCTTGCTGACCTTTTGATTAGCAGCCGTAGCTCCTAACCACTGCAGCACTAGGTAGAAAGGGGAAGAGCAAGCAGGCAGTTGGTTCAAATTAGAGAGGTCTGTCAGCAGTTTTAAAGAAAGAAATTTTGCCTTGTAGGAGGAATAGAAGCTAAAGAGAGCAAGGCCTGGCACCAGTACTAGACGAACTGCTGTTACTCAAATATAAAATGAGGGGTTAAACTAGATGATGTTGAAAGTCCCTTCCAGTTCTGAAATGCTTTGCACTTTGGATTTTATAAAATAAGTTAAAATAAACAGCTTTAAAAAGCAACAATTCTGTTCCTAATAACCAAAAATAAGTTTCACTGAAAAGTCCATTGAGTAGGCTCTGATCTGTCTGTAACTGTTATCCCGTGACTGTTCTGCTATTGTATTTTGAAAGCAAATAACTTGTTTTCGAGTTTCACATGTTCACAGATGGAAGAAATTTTCCCCTAGGGTGGGTCATGCTTAGCGTCTCATACATATCTGATTTACATGATGAGATTTAGTACTTTTATGCTGATAAGATTTAGATGAGATTTTAGACTTAGAGTTGATACTATAATGGGTTGAGACTTTTGAGGATGTTGGGGTGGGGTGAAGGTGTTTTGTGCACAGAGGGGCATAATTTTGAGGAGGCCAGGGGGAGAGCTCTAGTGGGCTTAATGGTGTCTCCCAAAAAGATATGTCCATATCCTAATCCTCAGAACTTGTGAATATTAACATATGTGGCAAAAGAGGTGATTAAGAATCTTGACAGGAGGGGCTTATCTGGGTGGGTCTGAAATGCAATCAGATGTGTTTTAAGAGAGAGGCAGAGGGAGTTTTGAGAGATACACACAAAAGAGGAGGTGGTGATGTGGAGATAAAGGCAGAGATTGGAACAATGTGGCCACAAACCCAGGAATGCCAGCAACCACAAGAAGCTGGAAGAGACAAGGAATGGACTCTGCATGGAGCCTCTGGAGGGAGCCCAACCGTGCCAACACTTTGATTTTGGACTTCTGGCATCCAGACCTGTCAGAAAATAAATTTCTGTCATTTGAAGTTACCAAGTTTGTGGTGATTTGCACGGTAGCCGCAGGAAACTAATACAGTCCTCAAGAAAATAGGACCCTGACTTCTGTTTTTCATTGAGTAAATTTGAGAAACTCAAGGGAGGTTTCCTATCCTACTTACAGACGATAAAAAAGAAGGACTTTACTTTGTTTTAGAATAAAATTTACTATGAATTTTTCAAGAAACAGGACAAGGGAGGATGAAAAAAGTGAGTATATGTTTTAAATATTGTATGCTCGTTTTTATGAACTCTGTGCTTGTTTTCTTCAAGGAATTTTCTACATAGGTCATTATTATTATTTGGTAGCTCTTCTCTGAAGGCTTGTAATTTGTCCATTCTTCTTATATAACTTAGGTATCAGATTAGTTATTTTCCAACTAGAGCCTCATGCATTCTCAAAAATGGATAATACCCAAAAAACCAAACCCCTTGCCATCGAGTCGATTCTGACTCATAGTGACCTTTATAGGACAGAGTAGAACTGCCCCATAGAGTTTCCAAGGCACGCCTGATGGATTCAAACTGCTGACGTTTTGGTTAGCAGCTGAGCACTTAACCGCTATGCCACCAGGGTTTCCAGATGGATGATAGTTATCTTAAAATGATGGCAGCAGCTAGTTCTCCTAATAATGTGGGCTGCAGGTCAACTCTGGGCATTTATGAATGAATGTGGCCTAGTTTAAAAGTCTGTCTTCTGGTCAGTTTCAATTTTATTTTCCATTAGTGAGTTCACCGAGAGGTGCCTTCGAAGAAAGAGCTGGCAATCTACTTCTTAAAAATCAGCCATTGAAAAACCATATGGAGCACAGTTCTGCTCTGACACACATGGGGTCACCATGAGTCGACAACTTTTTTTTTTTTTGCTGCTGATTTCTAGGCTTCTGAGATGACCTGAACTGGACAGTACCTCTAGATTACCTTTACATGCTTGCAGGCGCCCTATGCCTTAAATGTGGGAGTCTTTTTTTTAAATGTTCATCTTGGCTGCCACTATAATTACTACCCTGTACTTTCATCTTGGCAAATTTCCTCGGCTTCCTTTCTGAGTCATGTTGTTACTGGTGTTTGAATTCCTTATTCAGAATGTTACTTGTTTAGTCAGCTGGATTTTTTTAGCTTTTCATTCATTTTGTTTATCAATGGTCTATTTTTGTATTCCTTTGCCAATAAAGTGTGTAAATTTTTAATTTACCCACTGAAAAATTTTAGGAAACTAAATTCTTTATATTCCCCAGTTTCAGGAATCAGTCTGATCTGTTGCTTTGTCAACAGATTTGAAAGAAGCTTGAGAGAAATGCAAAGTTAAAATTGCTTCTGCAGACTTTAGCTTTGCATATGCTTGCTCTTAACTAGATGGCAAATCATTATAGAGGATTCAGAAAAGCAGAATAAATCCAAAGGAAAAGTAACCTTTCCCACCAAACTTCATAGTTATGGAAAGTATACATGTTTGGAAATTGAGGACAAATAACGTATGTTTAAAAAATTAATATTAAATAGAAATGGAAGCAGTCAAAGGTATTTCTTTAAAAACTCGAGAGGGAGATTGGACATTATTTATTACATTATCAGGATTTGGGCGGCAGTGATTGAGTGTAAATCTGAAGTTGCCTTTGGATCACTTTACAGAATAAACCTGGATGCAGTATCATTTTCCCCTTGGATGAAATTGTAATGTCTCAAGGATTGAACTTGCAGGAGTTTTGTGGAGAAAAGCTATAGAACTCAACTACTGAAATTTTGTTTGATTGCTCAAAAGTATTTGGGTTATGAGAGTAGTTGAAAATATAAAGCCAACTTGGTTATCAGTCTTCAAAAAATAAGAGGCCAGTAATTTGCTACGGGATGTAAAAAGGTATCACTGCATACTGCACGTGTATTGTTTGTAAAAAGGAAGGGGTAGAAAGGAAAGTAGTTACATGAACATAAGGCCCTTCATATTTTTGACTCCTGCTCCCATTTCTTCTTTATTAAATAACCAAGCTGTCTTACAGGCAAAATGTCTGTAAGTCAAAATGTTTTTGGCACATGAGTTACTCTAGTTTCAGTTTGGAATAAGACAGTTTGGGAGGCAATGAGAAAGATCTGGTTGAATTAACACTTGGTGTATTTGGACAAGGCAAATACCAAGATAATCAGTTAAAAATAAAGTTGTGAGTTAGTTGAAAACTGTGACTGTAATGTCAGGCAGTCTCCCAGTGGGAATGGGAATCGGCAGGAGACGACATGGGGCAAGGGTGTGTGTGTGTATGCTGCCTTACTTGTATTGGCAAATTTGGAAAATTCAGCAAATCCAGTAAATTCAGTTTGAGGACTCCTTTCCTCTGCTCTGTATCTGGACATCAGCCTCCTGTCACACAAGGTCTTTTTCAAGGAGAGATCAGAAACCCGTGTGTGTGTGCTCTCTTTCTTTTTTCCATCCTTTTTAGGAGTATTTATACCAAGTACATAGATGCATTTTATTAAAAAAGAATTCATGATTTTATAAAATATGACCTCTTATTCTGGTTTGCTAAGTTAGTTGAAGAAGTTGGGCTTTACTAAAAATACACACGAGTAACAGAGTGTAGTTACATTTCAGACATGTGATCCCAGAAATTCAGCGAAAGATCGGGTAAGGATGTAAGTCAGTAATGTGATTCGTATCCAGAGAAAGAATGAAAGGGTTAAAAGTTTAAGTATTTCCCTGGCCGGGTGTGCTTTGCTTCTTTTGTTTAATCTCTTTTGCCTGGGCTGGAGAGGAAAACATCAAAGGCATTTACTTCACGTTAGTTAAAAATGTGTGTGCCTGATTTGTGTCAGATTATGCTAAAATATTTTCCTACTGCAATGCAGGTATGATATTAGTATGAATGATTTTTAAAAGAATCTTTATATACTTTATTCCCTCTAAGATCCCCCAAAGACCTACTACTTGGGAAGCACTATTGTGAGTTCCTGTAATGTGCCCAGCATCACTGTCTGGCCCTACCCTGCCATTGATTGGAAGAGATGGAGTGATTTGCCAGAGGTGTCAGAGGTGCCGGAGCTCCACCTCTTGGTACAAGGCTCTTTCCACTACACCACACTGCCTTTCCCGAGTAACTGTTGTATATAACCAGATAGAGCAGTTTTTGCATCCACATAAGATGGCTTGCTTCTGATGAATGTCTGCGCTGTATGTCACCTTTATCAGATCATCTGAAGGAGCTCTCGGCATTTTTGTTATCCGTTGCTTAACTAATAATCTGTGCCTTATGTCTCTCCCACTGGTGATTTGTGATATTATCAGCTGTGAGGATTGAAGGGTCCAAGGAAGGAAGAAAGCCAAGTAGATAAAATCCCGCATTTCCTAAAGCTGATTTCACTGTCACTTTCTTGTCTGTGTGCCCTCCAACAGAAGGTTAGCGGACCGAGCAGTAATTGGCAAGGCTGTTAATGTCAAAGGTGGTTTTCTTTTTTAATTCAAGACCTGAATAGCGTCTATTCTAGGAGAGCTGTCATTTTGCTCTTTCTATTTGCTTCAGTAACAACCTCTCATTCTTAAACTTATTTTTACTAAATAAGAAATTCGGGGGATGGAACTGGGAGTGGGGGAAGGAAAGAAGAAGAAAGTGGCTGTATTTGAGATGAAATGATATTCTTCCTCTCCCATGGATTTTTGCTAAAATGGGACTTAGGCATACGGTTACATATCCACAAGCAGGAAGATGGATGGGTAGCTGTCAGGAGACAGCAGACTTCCTACAGAATTCAGTTCTGAGGGCTTACAATGCAGCATTGCTTAGTAAAAATGACTGGGATCTGTCCTATATTTCTGTCTCTATTACTAATGTTATCTGGCACCTTACATAACCTATGTGTTTTTAGCTTCTCTAAATCTCTACAAATAAAATGATGTTAGTAAATGGATCTTGAACAGTAGAACTAGAAGGTTCTTAGAAATAATCTAGTCCAACTTCATTTTGCAGGTGAGGAAATGGAGTCCCAGAAGAAAGGGACTTGTTCAAAATCTTGCAGAAAGTTATTGGGGGTAATGGTGGTGGTGTAATTCTCTTAGTGTCATTAATATGCTTTGGGAACCAAGATTCAGATAAAAGTAGAAACAGAGTTCATTCTGCAAAGGCTTATCTTTGGGGCTGGTGCACATCTGTCATCCTGGGTATAACTCTAATGCTGACAGCCACAGCCTTGCCTCACAGTGCCTGGTGTTAAGGGTAGTTACGACTGAGTACTGGTGGTTGAAAAAGCAGCTAAGTGGCAGCTAATGAACTGCAGAAGAGCATATAGGACAAGAGGTAGATTCTTTAGGACATGAACATAAATGAGTCCATCCAGGCCTGCCTGACACTGTGGAGCAAGAGGATACATGGAGGCCCCCACCTGTCTCCCCAACCTTGAACCTGTCTTGTACCAGCGTGGGTTTTACATGCACACGTGACCACCTAGCCTGCATGTCCTAACTCTGCACATACCCTTTAAAATAGCCACTGCTTGACCACTGCTTGAGCCCAGAGGTATGCCTACTGCAGTGGAGCCCACGTTTGGGAGGATGGCCCTTGAGAAGAGGCCCTGGCAGGCCCTGACATGGACTCAGGATTCTCTGGGATTTACTTCAGGTCTTGGCTACCTAGACCAGTACTGGGTAAGCATGCACTTTGACTCTATGGACTCTTCACCCCAAGGGATAGGAGAATCAGAGCAGGGCCCTCTAACGTAGAGGGCCTAGGGAAGGATCCCTCTCACCTAGATCTAAGGGTGGTATTAAAGTATTACCAGAGAGGGTGCAGATTCAAGTTTATTTTAAGACTCTTGAGTTACACTTTCCTAAGTGAGAGAACCTGGGGAAACGAAGTAAAATGCTGGTTAGTTCTTGTTTGACTGGGGCATGGGGCTCTTTAACCATGGTAAATGCCTAGTGTAGTGATAGATTTTAAAATTTTTATTGTTGTAAAATATATATAACACAACATCTGCCAATTCAACATTTTTCAGGCGTATAATTTAATGATATCAATTACATTAATCGTGTTGTGCAACCATCACTCATAATTGTTGCCAAATTTTCCATCACCATAAACAAAAACTCACTGCTTCCTAAACAATGGCTTCCCCTCTCCCCCGCTCCCATTCCTGGTAACCACTGATAAACTTTGGTTTCTATACTTTTGCCTATTTTTGTCATTTCTTATCAATGGGATCATACAATATTTATCCTTTTGCGATAGACTTATTTCATTTGTTTTCAAGCTTCTTCCCTGTTGTAGCATATGTTAGGACTTCATCTCTCTTTATGGCTGGATGGTATTCCATTATGTGTATATATCACATTTTGTTTATTCATACATCTGTTGACGAGCATTTAAGTTTTTCCACCTTTTGGCTATTGTGAATAGTGTGCAGCGAAAAGTTTTTGAGGACGCATAGCAAGATGCCCCAAGCACAATCCTTTACATATTATAAAGTGGCCCCCTTCCTGGCAGCACATAAGCAGTGGGACTCACTTCGCATTGGCTAGAGGCCAGCTCAAGGCGTAGCCTTCCTGGGTGCCCTTTGCCCAGGCTTATACCTTATTTCCAGCCTTCTAGGTCTTACCATTCCAAAGAGTAGGAATGAGCTGTCCTCTATAGGCCTCCCTTCCCGTGCCGGTCCATGAAAGGAGACATTCTAGGAGATAAAACAAAGAGGACAAGATTTCCAAGAGATGGGATTTAAAAAAAGGAAAGCTTTTATTGAGTAAACTCTGAGTTTTTAACCTCTTTCCTCACTCACACAAAACTCCACCCTAGCACTTAATAGCAGTTACTGCCTTTGATTCTCACTCATGCTGGGGCAGTAGCGGGAAGTGGGGATACAAAAAGAGCCTTTCATCATTTTTGTTGTTTGAGCACGCTTCTAATAGAGGTGAAGATACTCTCTCCACACCTGTCTGTTTCTTAGAAAGAAGACAAGAATGTGAGCGTCATTCGTTAAACACACTTTAATTGCCTACTATGTTTTGGAAACACTGGTGGCATAGTGGTTAAGAATTCAGCTGCTAACCAAAAGGTTGGCAGTTTGAATCCACCAGGCATCCCTTGGAAACCCTATAGGGCAGTTCTGCTCTGTCCTATAGAGTTGCTATGAGTCAGAATCGACTCGATGGCAACGGGTTGGTTTTTTTGGTACTATGTGTTAGGTACTTCTCTAGGCAAAGGTTGTTGCCCTTGTGGAGCTTTCTTTTTAGTGGGAGAAGGCATCATTTTAATTACCAGTATACCATCATTACCCGCATTAACTTTCTGTAAGATTTTGAACAAGTCACCTTCTTAATACAGAATTTTCTTATAGCCACCATTCATAACACTATAGACAAAAACACTGATGTTCTACGCACATTTATTGTTGTAGTAGCTTTCAGTCTCCCAGTTGGGTGGGTTGAAAAATGAAACCATCTGTTAGTCGAAGCAAATAAAAGCACAATCTTCTCTTCTGTTGCCTAGCTGCTACCATGTGGAGTAAAGATTTTCCGTTATTCTTAGAATCTGAGCACCAGTATGCAGGATCTTAATAACACTTATAATTAATTGTACTATTAAAAATTGAAAAACCCACAGTGAGCTAATATTCTTTGTTCACTTTGAGGGTAGGGTAATTTTTCTCCCGAGTACCATGATGTCCTGAGGCCCCCAGGGGATGGTTGCTTGGGGAGAAGCATCAATGAGGGAGGGTTATTTCTTGAGTAACTGAAGGAAGCACATCTGGTTACTCTACCTGGGGAACAGACTCTTTTCTCTGAGGCAGGAGGCAGGAGGCAGTGATTCGTCCTCTCTGCCATCAGTCCATGATTGAACCATTGTGGGACATCAGGAGTAATTTAAAGATATGGGACTCACTCTTGAACAAAGTCATCAGAAGTTATGAATCCCATGGAATGTTGTTATTATCAAGACAGTCACTTTGTCTCTTCCAACAATGTCTCTTCCATTACTCAAATCATATTTGGAATTTCTCATTTGGGTTTGTATTCAGAATCTGCAGCAAAATTTTCCCTCTCTTTTGTTTATTAAGGAGTCCCAGGGTGGTGCAAATGGTTAAGCGCTGGGCAACTAACCAAAAGTTCGGTAGTTTGTACCCACCCAGAGGCACCTCTGAAGAAAAGCCTAACAGTCTGCTTCCAAAAGGTCACAGTTATGAAAACCTATAGACAGTTCTACTCTGCACACATGGGGTCATCATGAGTTGCAATCTACTCAACAGCAAGTGGTTTGGTTTGGTTTTGGTTTCTTGTTTATTAGGGCATTAATCACATACATGGGGCCCTGGTGGCATAGTGGTTAAGAGCTCGGCTGCTAATCAAAAGATCTGCAGTTCGAATCCACCAGCTGCTCCTATGGGGCAGTTTTACTGTGTCCTATAGGGTCGCTATGAGTCGGAATCGACTCGACAGCAATGGGGAATCACATACAATGAAATTCACCAAATTTAGGTGTAAGTTTGATGAATCTTGGTAGTTATGTACAATCACGTAACCACTATCATAATGAAGACGTAGAATAGTTGTCTCACCCCAAGTAGCTTCCTTGGAACCCCATACCCTCCATCTCTTCCTGTAGTAGCTGGCTCCAGGCCCATCCACTGCTGATCTGCTTTTTCTGCAGCACATTCTTTTTTTTTTTTTTATTGTACTTTAGGTGAAGGTTTACAGAGCAAATATTTTCTCATTAAACAGTCAGTACACATATTGTTTTATGACATTGGTTA
>NW_004443957.1:6971143-6990631 GCF_000243295.1 Trichechus manatus latirostris | reverse complement strand
TAGGATTGTTGATTCTCTGTTTGGCTTAGTTTTTCGGATCTTTGTTGTGGAGGGACGGCGTGGTGTTTCTGCCTAGAGTGCCATCTTGCCGGAAGTCCGGACCTTTTTTTTTTTTGCTGAAAATATACATAGCCAAAGATACACCATTTCAAAAATTTCTACATGTACAATTCAGTTACGTTGATTACGTTCTTCCAGTTGTGTGCAGCACATTCTTATATATAATCTCAACTTTTTAAGGCTTCATTTGTTGAGGATGGATTTCGATGATATGACTTGAGCACCAGTAGTGAGTGACAAATAATGTGTGTTTACGAAGTAATGATATTGATTGTATTATAAATTTAACATAGTTCTAAAATAGAAGTTCTAGAAACCAGTTTGGATAATGACAGTGTCTTTGGAATAAGTATACAGCTTCTCAGGAGAGCTAGTATAGTTTAGTGGTTAGGAGAGCAGATAGCTAGACTTCCTAGGTTAGTGCCCAGCTTCCCTACTTACTGCTGGTTAACTCTGGGCAAGTTACTTAAACCTCTCTTTGACTGAGTTTTTGTTTTTTTATCTGAAAATGTGGATAATTATACTACTTACTTTGTAGAGTTATAATGAGAATTTTAAAAGCTCCTATATGTAAAGAATTTAGAAGAGTGCCTGGCACATAATAAGTGCTTAATAAATGTTTAACTCTATTTTTCCAAGAGTAATTGCTTTGAAGGAAGACACTCGTTGAGTAAATTAGGTGTGACATGTTTGCTAAAACATATCTGCTATTTTGTGAGGAAAACTTATGTATGTCCAGGGTACAGCTTAATTTGATCTGAGAGGCCAGTTATTATTTGTCATTAACAATATGCCAGCTTAAAAGAAACATGAGGATTAGTTTTAATCATTGAAGTATATGTCACTCTTGTTTATCAACATATAAATCGTCTACTTGGGTGGTTTTCAATTTGTGTTCCTGCTCATGGAATTATGGTTTGGAGACCCCAGTGGGATGGCGGTAGCATTATGAAGAGAGGGTGTCAAGGTGATGTCCTTTGTACCCTATACCCTCTACCCACTTCAATTAGAACAAATCTACCATGACCTGTTCTGTATATTACAGTTCTGTGTAAATTTTTTTTTGGTGAAAGAGTTCTATTGCTAAAAATAGTTTGAAAACCACTAGCATAGTATATCGATTATCCATCTCCTTCTGCCCCCCACTGTTTTCATTCTGTGTATACCCCAGGGATGCAACTAATGCTAATATTAGCCTGAGCAAAACATAATTAGGAAGGTAAATCTACTGCAAAAAGTAATGTAGCATAAATTAAATATAAGTCAAATCAAATATAAACAATGCATTCAATTATCTGCATCATTGCCTTCCTCCTCTAACATGGATATTTGAGAGGAGACTATTTTTCTTCCCGGGATAGGGCCAGATCAAAGCTAGGATCAGTGAGCTGTGTCAACCCCTGGAAAGATGGTGCTTGACCTACTTTTTAAAATTTTTTTTATTTTTGGTGAAAATATGCCCAACAAAACATACTTATTCAGCAATTTTTGCATGTACAGTTCATTGACAATGGTTACATATTCACAATGTGTAACAGTTCTCCCTATCTCTGCCCATATTGTTTCACCACCACTAACTTAGACTCTCTGCCCCTTAAAGTTCTCACCTATGTTTTAGAGTTACTGTTGTCCACTTAATCTTGTATAGAGAATACTTTAACAAAGCACAATACTCAAAATGAACATTCTTGATTAAATGCGCTAAATTGTTTGGTTTAAAGATGACTTCATGGGACAGTTTCAGTTGAAGGCTTAGAAGTTGTTTCCAGGCAATAAATTCAAGTGTTCTTCCAGTCTTGATATATCCAGTAAGTCTGGTTTCCAATAAGAATTTGAAGTTCTGTTTCACAATTTTTCCTCCTTTTGACCAATATCTATTTATAGGGTCCTTGATCAAAATGTTCAGTAGTGGTAGCCAGGCACCATCCATTTCTTCTGCTTTCATGGTAATAGAGGTAGTACTTGTTGGAAGTAATTGGATCCTCAGTCCATTTCCTTCTCCAATTCCTGGGTCATCTTCTTCCTCTGTTGCTCCTGGTCAATAGAGAGCAATTGTATCTTGGGTTGCTGCTAACACACTTTTAAGACGCTAGGCACTACTCACTGAACTAGGAGGTAGAGCAAAAACTCTACAGACAATATTAGGCCAATTGACTGGAGAGGCCCGTGAAACCATGACCCTAAACCTTCGAACCAAGAAAACTAATCCCATCAGGTGTTTATTTGTATTTATGTAGTATCAACAGCTGCAGCCTTTTTTTTTTGACTGCTGTTTCTGTTGTAAAACTACATATTACTTTCTATTTGTCATTTCACCCCGCCCCCCGCTTTTTTTTCTAGTATACAAATTAGTGATATTAGTTGCAATAGTCAAGTTGTGTAACCATTACCCTTAGTCAATGCCAAGTTTTCCATCTTCATAGACAAAAATTCAGTACTTCCCAAAGAATGATGCGTCTTCTCCTTCCCTCCCCCCTCCCGCCCCTGGTAACCGCAAGTAACCATTGGTTTTTTATATATTTACCTATTCTTATCATTTTGTATAAGTGAGACCATACAGTATTTATCATTTTGAGATTGACTTATTTCGCTCAACATAACCCCTTCAAGGTTCTTGCATGTTATAGCATATATCAGGACTTCATTTTTCTTTAAGGCTATGTAGTATTCCATAGTATGTATGTACCACATTTTGCTTCCACCTTTTTGCTATTGTGAATAGTGCTGCAGTGAACATTGGCATACATATGTCTGTTCATGTTCCTACTTTTAGGTCCCTAGGGCATATTCCTAGGAGTGGGATTGCTGGATCATGTGTAGCTGTATTTCTAATTTTGGGGGGAGTTGCCATACTGTTTTCCACAACCATTTTACTATTTTACATTCACGTCAACAATGGATAAGAGTTCTGATCTCCCCACATCATTGTCAATGTTTGTTATTTTCTGTTTTTTTGATCATTGCCATTTTAGTAAGAGTAAGGTGACATCTCATTGTAGTTTTGATTTACATCTCTCTAATGGAAACCCTGGTGGCATAGTGGTTAAGAGCTATGGCTGCTAACCAAAAGGTCGGCAGTTCAAATCCACCAGGCACTCCTTGGAAACCCTATGGAGCAGTTCTACTCTGTCCTTTAGGGTCGCTATGGGTCGGAATCAACTTGACAGCAATGGTTTGGTTTGGTTTGGTTTAACGGCTAATGGGAGCCCTGGTGGCACAGTGGTTAAGAGCTTGGCTGCTAACCAAAAAGGTTAGCAGTTTGAGTCCACCAGCTCTTCCTTGGAAACCCTATGGGGCAGTTCTACTCTGGCCTATAGGGTCACTGTGAGTTAGAATCAACTCGAGGGCACTGAACAACAACAATGGCTAATGACAATGAGCATTGTTTCATGTGTTTCTTGGCACTTGAATATTCTCTTTGGTGAAGTTTCTGTTCATGTCCTTTGCCCATTTTTTGATTGGGTTATTTGTCTTTTTGTTGTTAAGTTGTAGAAGTTTTATATGTATTTTGGATATTAGACCCTTATTGGAGTTGTGGTTCCCAAAGATTTTTTTCCCAGTCTGTATGTTGTGTTTTTACTCTTTTGATAAAGTCTTTTGATGAACATAAGTATTTAATTTTCATGAGGTCTATTTTTCTTCTGCTGCTTGTGCACTTGTTGTTGTATTTGATAATGAAACATTAAAAAAACTATGTCCCATAATTTTGCCCCATGTTTTCTTCCAAGAACTTTATAGTTTTAGCTTTAACATTTATGTGCTTGATCCATTTTGAGTTAGTTTTTATGCTTGACCTATTTTTTTATTCACCATGGCAGTACTCTTTAGGCATTCGCTAAAAGTACTGCCATTTTGATCAGAGAAATTTTCAGTATCAGTAAGTGGACTCATTATTTATATATCTATCTTAATTGTTAATGCATGAACTAGTCTTTGTGTGTGGTCGTGAGCACCCACTCATAATATATTTATAATATAGTTTTAAATGCTCATGTAGGCTCAATTTTGTTGTGGGCTATTTATTTAAAAAGTTATTAGTTAAACTGGGTCCCATGAACCTGGCAAAGGAGAATGCATTTCTGCCCAAGAAAAGTTTTAAGTTTAGACAACAGATGTCAACAAGTCGAAGCTGGTGCTGCTCCTAAAACCAGAGGAAGAACTACTACAGGCCCGTCTCTGATACCCTCTATCCTCATTTTCTACATGGCAGTGGCTTGGTCCTGCTCCTGGCTATCCAGCGCTGTCTATGCCAGCCCGCCATCATACTTACCAATTGCCGTTCAGCTGGTGTCTAGAGTTTTCCAGGCAGGATTCCAAACATTATTTTCCATTGTTCCATCATGTACAGCAATTTCTGTCAGCCAGTGACTCCTGAATTCAGAAAAATCTGGTGCTGCATGCTGTGTCCTTTGTCAACTCATCTCCTCCATTTGAGTTGAACTCACCTAGACTGGGAAACTCTTTTGTTGAAAGTAGGTCTAAAGTGTGCATGACTTTGGTTAGACTGTACCTGCACCAGTGTCAGAGTATTTACAATTGAAGAGAGTTTGCTAATACTCAGAAATCACAAATTGGTGGTGATGATAACTTTCAAAAATAGTTCTTACAGTTGAAGAACAACAACAAATTAGCAAAGTGACTGCTTAGCGCTGATAGTTTGTGACCTCTGCTATAGCAGCTTTTCCTGGTTCACATACACACCAAGATATACCAGAAAACTTGACCTTTTGCAGGCTGCCATTTTACTAAGGAACCACTCCTATAACATTTTCTCACAGTAAGCAGTTGAGGGCAAGGACCGTATCTTTATGCTCCAAATTCCTAACTTAATAGATACTCAACAGATATTTGGAGGATAAATAAATTCATGAATGATTGAATAAATGAACATCTTTATGTCAGATGTTCTCACTGTTTTTCAGCATCAGCTAAGTTGGACTAAATTCTAACCCTGCATTAGCTGTACTAGGGTGGGTATTGGATAAATTATTTATTAAAAAAAAACCCCTTTGTTTTCACACATTTTGTTTCTTCATGCTGTAAAATAAGAAAAGGCATAATCAGTCATTTTCTTAATCAATTGGCCTATGTGGCTCAATTCCCCTTTTCCCTTTTAAATCAGTGTTTAAATCTCACCTATACCATCATTGGCCAGAATCCCTTAAGGTCTAAGGCAACAACATATACCTTATGGATTTATTGCTCTTCCTGGTACCCTGCTGTGCCCTTCCAGGCTCACACACCAGGGACCGGGGGCTCGATAAGTGATGGCTGAGGGAACTGGAGCCCCAGAGCAAGGGCAGAGTTCATTTCTGTACTACCCATAGGAAAATGCTATTGTTGTTCTCTTTCCAGATTCTGGAAAAGTGTTCTGTGATAGACTATGAATTTTCTTCATCGATTTAGAAAATTTCAAATGGAACTTTGAATTCATGAAACTTTTGAAACCCCTGAGTTTGCAGAATTGCAACAGGCAGAATTGTGTATAGATTTTTTTTTTTATGTGCATGCATAGATTTTTAAATTTTTATTTTAGAGATTACTCTTGTCAGAGATAAATGCTAATTCCAAAGATTACAGAAGCAATAGGGTCAAGCTCACACCCATCTGATGTATTGTCAGTGCTTGGTTACATTTATACGTCCTTTCCTTTCCCAATTTTTGGCAGAGAAGTAAAGACAGAGTGTGCAAACCTGCTGATCTGAATTTCCTAGAACGTTGGCAAGGTTGCTGTGAAATAATTGAGCAAATTAAGTGACCCAAGATTACTGAATTTTATAGTCACCTAAATTAGAACTTGAAGTCCCTGGGTGGTGCAAATGGTTACCTTGCTAGGCTGCTAACCAAAAGGCTGAAGGTCCACTCAGAGGCAACTCAGAAGAAAGGCCTGACAATCTACTTCTGAAAAATCAGTCTATGGAGCACAGTTCTACTCTGACACAAATGAGGTCATAGCCATGAGTCACAATTGACTCAGAGACAACTGTTTTTTTAAGTTAGAATTTAATGACCTTGAGCCTGGAGTTCATTTTTCACTGACTGTTTAGGTGTCCCCCCAACCCCTGCCCCGCTGCTTTATGTTTATATTGATATGCAATTATTCTATTACTCCTTTGTGTTAACCACTGACTCTATGAACATGTGGTCTATATCCTTGCTATTGAAAGTGTGATCTGTGGGCTGGAAGCATCAGCAGCTCCTGGGAGCTTGTTAAAAATCAGAATCTCAGCCACCCGAGAACTATTGAATCAGATCTGAATTCTTAGTTGTCTAAGATATTTCCAGTTTCTTCCTATCAAAAATAATGCAGCATCACTTTTTAAAAACACTTGGCCTCTAATGCCTCCATGGCCCTCACTGTCCTGTTTATTTCCCTCTTTCCCCCTTAGAGGTCCTCTTTCTGTAGTGGGAATTCCCATGGTTCAGTCCTTGACCCCCCTGCTCTTCTCTCTTACCTTGTTTCTTCAGGAAATAGCCCCACTCTAAACTTCAGCAGTCACCATTGGGCAAATGTCTGCAGAATCCCTGATCTGGCCCTGAACTTTCTCTACTGCCTTCATTGATTGCACTTTGCCCATGGTAGCAATGGTAGGCATTTTTTTCCTGGAAATGGACCATCTTCTCTCCCAAACTTGTTTCCTGCCCTCCCGCCTCCTTCCTTTGCTTTCTGTGAAGCCCTTGGACCTCACAACTGGATTATTGCTGAAGGTCCCTGCCTGGTTTTGTTATGTTCAGTCTTTATCCTCCAAATCATCTCTCATAATGCTGCCTGACTAATTTTCCAGAAACACCATTTCTTTCCTAGTATTCTCCTGCTCGAACACTTATTGATTCCCCACTGCCTGTGGGAAAAAGCTCAGAACGCCTTAGCCTTGCATTCAGAACTGATTATAGCTTGCCCTTGATATTCCTTTAATAATGATTTTTAATTATAAATATTCCAAACGTACTAAAAATCTAACAGATATTCATCTTCGTTCCACCCAGATTACACCAATATTAACATCTCCCCCATATTTACTATGGTTCTCTTTCTCTAACTAAATAAATAAACATTAGAGTCATAGGTAGGTCCCCACCTCTATCCTTCTTTTCTTTCTTCTAGAAATAATCATGCCCCTATTAGCTTTATCTCTCAAAACTCTCCTATGGGAACTGTTTGGTCCTCTTAGATTCACCTTCTCCCTGGAATCTCATCCTTCCTCCTTTTTCCTTTGAGACCCAGTTCACTTTCCACCTCTTCCCAGGAGCCTTCCTACCATGCCCCTGGTTTCTAAATTGCCACACAAGTTATCTCCATTGTCCACTTGGAGACAATATTCTGCCTGTGACAGTGTTTATGCAGCAGTTTTCTCTTAGCGTTTGGTTTCTATTCCTCTTATAGTAACTCTTTCATCTTGCTTTATACAGTGTTTATGCAGCAGTTTTCTCTTAGCATTTGGTTTCTATTCCTCTGATAGTAATTCTTTCATTTTGCTTTATACTATAGTTGATTGTCTGCATGTATTTCTCCTCCACTAGATAACAACCACTTTGAAAATCAGATCTGAGCCTGAGGTACATTTTATTCATTCATTGATACGTTCTATAGAGACTGCTAATAAGTGCCAGGAATTGTTTTAAGCACTAGGGATATAGGAGTGAACTAAAGAGACTGTTGTTGACCTTATGGAACTTCTGTTCCAGTGGGGGGAGAGAGAGAAATTACATGAATAAATGAACATATCAAGAGTGAATGGTGCCAAAGAGAAAAATGAAGCAAGCAAAAGCTATTTTAGATAGAATTTAAATATGTATATCTTCTATACATTCTACCTCAATACTAAATGCGGAAGACACTCAGTAAATATTTGGTGAATTGCACAGTGTACTCATATACAGAAGATTTGATTACCTGCCTGGGAAAGAGTACCCTGGGTAGATGGTCCTTCTAGGAAGGTGGTTATAGGAACACCAGTTTTAATCCTTTGCTGCCAGGAGCCCATCTGGGCTGTTCCTTCCCCCTATCAGTAGATGTGCACTCTGGGAATGATAACAAATTTTAATACTAGCTTCAGTAAAGCATGGTTAGGGAGGAGAATCTACTTCCCAGCACCACATTAATTTCACATTTAAATGGGGATCAGTTTGGTACAATCTTTCCCACTGCTCTTCTTCAACCATTTGGCTGGTGGAGGGCTCCCTGTTCACAGCGCTCCTATTCCTATGCATGCTGGTATCCAACTGTGGTTGCCCAAGAAGGCCAATGTTCTCTTTTTCATTCTTTTAGCCTCCAGGATAGGATAAGATCCCTCAGCTTGTCCCTTAAAGAAATCACTGCTAAGGTAAGTACCTCTACACTCCCATTTTTAAAATATGTCTTGAACATTGTCTTTTGACTTACTTTCATGCCTAAATCACAGAACGCCTGACCCCTGAATGCTATGTTGACTTTGTAAAGTCAGGTGCAAGGGCTGCTCCCTGTGATTGCAGTTCTCACTTGCGAACATCCTGGAAATGGATTGGTTTGGCCTTTGTTTCAGAAAGAGCTGTCAGTTTTAGGAAACGGGAAGGGACTACTGCTGTGAACAATTGAATGCCTTTGCTTAAAAAGACTTTCGGGATGACGTAATTATAAGAAATTAATTACTTTTCCTCCCAGGAGAGCAGGGTTCACGATCCTCACAAACAAGGAAATACTGTAGCAAGTGATGGTTTTTGTTTTTTAGTGTTTTTCATTTGACTTGAGAATCGTTTTGCCTATTTTACCTGTCATTCATACTTCCACACCAGGACCCTGGTTTGTATAGAGATGGCACACTTACTTCTTCACTCTTCCCTGAGAGCACATAGTCAAAGAAATTATACAGTCACCGTCTTGGTTAGTTAGAATAACCTCAGTTAACACAACAAATTCCCTTCCCTGTAGAGATAGTTACACCAGACTGAGTTATTGACAACTGTGAAGTAGGGTCAATTACTCTGAGTTATTACATCTAGACTAAATTTTTTGGCAGAGAACTGGGCATCAATCATGAATTAATTGCATTAGGCCTTGGAACCAAAGGTTCCAAGATAAGATGCTTAAAATGTAAAAAGAATAGGTTGATGACCAGAGAGTACAGCAGCCGAGCTCACACTGGCCACACCTCCCAGTTCAGGGAGACAGGCCCAGTGTCTGCACATCACCACAGCTAAGCTTAAATTGGAAGTGTATTACTGGCAAAAAAGGTCAGCATTTACTCTGGCTGTTTTCTCAGTTTTTCTATCTAATACAATTCTGAAAACAACAGTCCGTGATTTTGCTGAACATCACACAGAGCATTAAGCTTTTTTTTCCCCCGTTAGAAAGCTTTGTCTTTATCAGGCAGTCAGCTTCATGATTGTCTCCCACCAACCTTGATGGGTTCCCCTTGGCTTCAAGAGGACTTGAGTGGGGAGGGGGTTGTGGCAGGAACAGACTAGGTCTCAGGCCAGCCCCCCTCACCACCACAAGAACTGTTGTTGTTGGTTGCCATCGAGTCAGTTCTGACTCATGGTGACCCCACGTGTTATCGAGCAGAACCACTTCATCGGGTTTACAGACCAGTAAGATTGATGGATAATTATAACCTGCACACAAGAAGAACTTCCTATTAGGAAAAAGAGTGAGCTTTGGTGTCAATGAGATAGCACTGTGGCCAGGGACCTGGGAATGCTTGACATCTCTTCTGCTGTCCCTGAGAGCTTCCCAAGACTGTTTGCCCAGAGAGTAAGAGCAGGATGAGGCTCAAAGTGCCGCTTACGCAGAACTGGGCAAGGACCTGGCTCCCTGTGCAGAACTCAGGTAAGGGGCTTTGCTTGGAGCAGGGCTTCTATCCTCTCCCTCCTCCTTCCTCAAATCTTCATCTTAGGACCTTATTTGTCCTGCCCAACTGCGGGACAAGGGAGACTCTGACTTGGTTTAGCAGTTTTGTTATGTGAAGCAGGAGAGGAAGTGCTAGAGAGCAGAGCCTGCATTTCTGCCTTGGAAGTCACAGTGATGTTGCCAACAAGTGCTCATGGCCCTGTTGATGTCAATTACCCTGACCTTCAGGCAGAGCGAGTGAGGAGCTGGGGAGAGAGACAAAAGCTCCTGGATGGACAGAGATGGTAGTGGTATTCCTTGTCCTCTTTTTTCTACTGTAAATATGTGCCGTTTATATTTTTTCAGGTGTGGAATTAAAAGATGAGAGGACGTTCTTGGTTCTGGGTTGACTGATATCTTCAGAACACACTCTGTGTGTAATATGAGTGAGTCTGTATACTTGCAGTGAGTATACAGATGTGTAGATTACATAACGTAGATGGTGTTTGTATGTGTGTGTATTTTATATGATATTCTGTATTGTGCATACACACATAAACCCAATACACACACAATATTGGGATTTGTTGATAATTTCCAGCTACTGTTAAAGATCTTTGGATTTGCCCAAATACCAAAAGTGGTTTGTTTTATTTGCATACCTTTTCTAGTGCATTTACAAAAATACTATAATTATTTTGCATCTCCATAAGATTAAGGGACTCATGTCTTAGATTTTAAGATGCAAATATAAAAGCTCCATTTGGTAATGAGTTCCAATTTTATTTGGAAACAGAAGGGGGATGCAGATTTTCTGGGGTGTGAATGTGTGTATCTAGGTGGGCATGTCTGTATGCATGTACATGAGTGTGTGTGAGGGAGAGAGGGCTGGGGAGAAAAAGCAGTAGAGAAGAGATGCTGAGATATGGTAGTCTACAGATAATTAAAACAAAACTACCCAATCACCAAAACAGAAAACAAAAACAAAACCCACAAAACCAGCTTTCTCTGTACTCTGGACTAGATTGACCAGTGACCTTGAGGTGAAAGACTTAGCTTGGCTCAGCTTTCTTTCTTTGGTGTGTTAGATATTTAGATCGGAGAGGTGGAACCTTTCTTCCATTCATTACATTTCTTTGAGTTTGGGTTACCCAAACCAAAGGTCATTAAAGGATAAATGAGATGGAAGAAATAGTTGGAAATAAATGGGATATCTGGAGATTGGTAGATATTAGATTACATCCAGTAGTTCCTGAAAGAATGTACATTGCAATTTAATAAGATTTGTAAAGGTTGTTTTATATTAATAGTGACAGCTTGAAGGATAGATTTGCTCAACAAAGGAGAAACTGACCCAATTACGATTAACAGATACTGTTAGCTAAAATCAGAAATACTGGACATAAATTGGATGAGACGTAAGAATTATGGCTGGTATTACAGAGTTAATGGAAATGTCCTCAGCCTTCCAATGACGTTCTCAGATGGCTGGGATGGGATGGCCAGTCATCAGACATTGAACTAAACCCGAGACGTAGTGCTGCGGGGAAGGTGTCCAGAACATTTTCCTTTTAACTCCCAGTTCTAACACACTGACAAATCTCAGGACTGTTGAAAGAATCTCAGAATGAATCACTTTGGACATGGGAACATTCAACACCACTGGTACAAGCTTTGGTTTAGAGGCTACCAAACTGTTGTCTCCATCTAGAGAGTGAATTTTATAAAAAGTCTTGGAAAATTACAGCCACTTATGGAAAGAAGGAGTCCCTCAGTGGCACAGATGGTTAAGTGCTTGACTACTAGTTGAAAGGTTGGCAGTTCAAACCTACCCAGAGGCACCTTGGGAGACAGGTCCTGGCGATCTGCTTCTGAAAGAACACATCCTTGAAAACCCTATGGAGCATAGTTCTACTCTGTACACATGGGGTCACCAGGAGCTGGAATCGAAAGCAACTAAATACGACAACAATGGAAAAGAAGTATAAGTCCATGGGAGAAATAATGGAGTGTTTTAAGCAGGGTGGTTGAGATCTTCTTTAATTCTAAATTTCTCAATTTCAGTCTGAGATAAACAAAACAGTTAAAGTTGATGGTGTCTAGCAATATCTAGATTCTTCTGGGGAAATTAAATATTATATTTTCTTTGGGCTCTGTGAACCCATCTGGATTAATTTTAGTTCTTGGATGGAATCTCAAGATTTTTAGCAAGAAGAGAGTGATGTTTCTAGGTAATATCTTTTGTGGATCACCCCAAAATTTCTTTATAGACATATTCATTCTTATTAAATCTGTGCTGTATGCTTTAGTTGAACTGGAAGTTTTTCTGGGTAGCTCATTAATCTGAGTTGAGGTAACAATTGAATGTGAGGTTTTAGCCTTAAGCAAAAGAAAAAAAAAAAAATGATGTTTTGGTCTCAAAATAAAAGATAACCTAAAGGCATTTGGAAAAAGAAACTGAGATTTAAGATTTTTGCTATTTTTGAAAAAGCAAAGAAAAATATAGGAAATGTTTGAAGTGTCATGAAAAAATAAATGATAAAACCTGCAAACCTGTCTAAGATTTATATTTGTATTTCAAATCTGACTTGCCACCAAGTATCTACCCTCAAAGTTTCACTAGACAGCATCTGTTAAGAAGTTAATTATATTTAGGCTCTCTGATTTCAGTGGCCATTAATTCATTCATATGGTTGTTTTCTGCCTGGTACTCCAGGCACCAAGCAAAAAGTCCCTGCTCACACAGAGCTTGTAGGTGTTCTAGTGGAGACAGAGAAATAATATAAAAACAAATAAATAAATACAAGCGATATGTAAGTTGGAGAGGATGCTATGGAGAAAATAAAGTAGGGGAAGGAGAAGGGGATGGAGGGTCCAGAGAGGTTACTGAGCCTTTCTTGCCAGGTAACATTTGAGTGGAGCCTTGAAAGAAGCAAGTGAGCTGAGCTACCTGGGCAAGAGTATTTAGACTGAGTGAATAAGAGTGCAAAGGCTCTGAGGGGGGAGATGGTTGAAGAGGTTAAGTTATTTTAGTTTTGATTGCTCTCTGTTGTGTTAGCATCATTATGTCAGTGTTGTGTTCTGGTGTGGGGGAAGGTAGAAAGACCTATGCTTGGAATATGCCAGTGCTTCCTTTATTTTATTCCTTCTTTTCTTTCCCTTTTCCTTTTCTTTTCTTCTCTTCTTTTTCATTGCATTACTTATATTTTAAATTAAAATTATTGTGGTAAAATATATGTAACAAAACATTTGTCATTTTAGCCATTTTTAAGTGTACAATTTACTGACATTAATTACATTCACCACCGTATGCTACCATCATCACTATCCTTTTCCAAATTTTTTACTACCCCAAACAGAAACTCAGTACTCCTTAAGCAACAACTCCCCATTTCTTCCTTCTTCCAGCCCTGGTAACCACTAATAATCTTTTGTCTCTATGCATTTGTCTGTTCTAGATATTTCGTATAAGTGGGATCATACGATATATGTCCTTTTGTGTCTGACTTATTCACTCAGTGTAATGATTGCAAGGTTCCTCCATGTCATACCGTGTATCAGAACTTTATTTCTCTTTATGGCTGAATAATAGTCCATCATATAGACATACTACCTTTTTAATCAGTTGATCTTTTGATGGACACTTGGGTTGTTTCCACCTTTTGGCTGTTTTGAATAGTGTTGCTGCCATGAACATAAGTGTACAAGTATTTGATTCTCTGCTTTCAAGACTCTTGGGTATATACCTAGGAGTGGAATTGCTGAGTTGTAAGGTAATTCTATGTTTAACTTTCTGAGGAACCACCAAACTGTTTTCCATAGCAGCTGCTCCATTCTACATTCTCACCAGCAATGCACAAAGGTTCCAATTTCTCCACATCGTCACCAACACTTGTTATTTTCCATTTTTCTGATCATAGCCATCCTAGTAGGGGTGAAGCTCCTCAAGTTACCCTTTGCCACCTCTCTTATCTAATTATAAATTCAGAATCCCTGACCTGGCTGCTTTGTTGCCTTTTGATTTTTGCCTGAATGCATGATAATTCATGGCTGTTCCTCTCCCTCTAGGTGTGTATGGGTGAGAGACTCTGCAGGACTCTGAGGAAGAAAGTTAGTGATATTGAAGCCCAACTACCGGCATTGCTTGAAGCCAAAATGCTTGCCATATCAGGTAACTGGAAACAAGAAAAACACTGAAGCAGTAGGACTAAAATAATGAGAGCCGCTACTCCATTGGCGTTTTGGCCTTGATTAACATTGTACCACTTGCTTATGTCATATTCAAACATCTCAAAAACTTTTCTGGGAAGTTTCACTATATACCCATGGAATAGGTGGGCAATGTGGTTTTCTTTTACAGTAAAGGGATGGATAAGACTCTTAAAAAATACATACACACAAGACCAGGCTTAATGGTTTGATTGAGACTGGAGGGACCCCAGAAGACATGGCCCCTGGACTCTCTGTTAGCCCAAAACTAAAACCATTCCCGAGGACAACTCTTCAGACAGAGATTAGACTGGACTATGGGACACAAAATGATAACTTGTGAGGAGTGTGTTTCTTGGCTCAAGTAGATACATGAGACTAAATGGGCAGCTCCTGTCCAGAGGTAAGATGAGAAGGCAGAGAGGGTCAGGAGCTGGTTGAATGGACATGGGAAATCCGGGGTGGAAAAGAGGAATGTGCTGTCACAGTACAGGAAGAGCAACTAGGGTCACATCACAATGTATGTATAAATTTTTGTATGAGAGACTAACTTGAATTATAAACTTTCACTTAAAGCACAACAATAAAAACAAATACATACACACACAAAGTATAAAAGACTTTATTGGGTTAGGTCCAATATTTTGGACTTTCCAGTTCTCTCTGTTTAATAGTTTAGAGACTAGATTTAGTTTGTGTGCCAAAAAAATTCTAGCATATGTTTAAAAGGCCTTATGTATCTATAGATGCTCAGTGAGGATTATTGGATATTGTTAATTATCATTATGATACCATGAGGCAAGTTGATGTACTCAGTTTAACAACCTAGCCATAGAACTTGGAGAACTCCCATGAGGTCGTAGTCCGTCTTTAAATTGGAAGTTATTAAGGGACGTATTTTTCTATTAATTAGTAGGTTGGAACAAGAGTCTCTGAAAATAGTATCTTAACTTTTCATCCGAATAGTGCTTTTAAACATTCCTCTGCATTTGTTATTTAATTTGATTTTTCACAACAGCTGTATTAGGGATGTGGAAAAGGTGCTGGGATCTCAATGAACAGATGGGGAGAGTGAGGCTCTGGTGTGTGTCCTTTGGTTAAGTTTATTCACATAGCTAAGTGGGGGTGGATCAGGGACTAGAGTCCAGGTCTCCGCATAGTTCATGATATAAGGATTTTTAGCCCAGTTATATAATGATGGCTTCAAAATATTCTCTGAGTTTTATAGGTTGCATCATCTTCGTCAACTTTAGAAGAATCATAAAAATTTAATAAAAAGATAAAATAATTACATGTGTGGGTTTAAAATGGCATTTTAAAAAGGAATACAATAATTGGCAGCTTCTGCTCCTCAGATCATTAAACAGCTAATGTTGGCAGCTAACGAGAAATTTGGTCCCTGGTGCAGTAGCGCGGATTATTTACAACCAGCAGAACATCGAAATGTGAATGTGGGGCCTGGCTCATAACAACTTCACATGCCTTTTACTTGAAATTATGGCCCCATTTGCTAAGAGAAAAAAAAGGAAGATAGAACACAATCTTGTTTCTGAGTTAGGGTTTTTGCCTTTCTTAATCAATATATCTTTCCCAGGAATACAGGTGGATGTGTCTTTATTAAACCCAGGGGAGGAGATGTATAATTCAGGCAGCAGAGATAGCCCTCACTCAGATTTGAATCATGCCTTCTTAGAATCCTCAGGGAAACATTTGAAGATGGTATACTGTATATGGCCCCTGGGCTTTCTGCTTTAGCTCTGATCAGCTGAGAAAATTGGTGAGGGCTAAGGGCATGAGTGATGACCTGAGTGAACTGTATTGGGACTCACCCCTGGGCCTCTCTATTTCTTGGTAAATCTTTAGGCCCTTTGGTGAACAGCCTTTTGGTTACTGGAGTCTGCCTACTGGCTGTACTGGTGGCAGGGTGGTCGTCATTCTTTTGCAACTTCCATACTTAATGCTATTTCTGTTTCTTGTGAGATACACCCTAAAGCAAGAATGGCCAGAGGAGGGCAAAGGCACTGCCCTTAGAATCCTAACTGACCTATTTTCATATTCTCAGCCCATTAGAGAAAAGCACAACAAAATCCTCTCCAAGAGAAGCTTTTCTTTATTTTGGGCTCCATATGAGAATGCAGAGGGCAACGTCCTTAAGAGTCTTTGAAGCCCTGTTGAATGGAGAGGATCTTAAGGTATACCCTTAAGACTGTGAGAAGGCCTTTTGTCTGTCTGAAAGATCCTATGATCATCACTTTTGAGATCGTATAGACCTATCTTGGGTTTGATCTATGGCCTGAGATTCTTTCTTATTTTCAGAACCACTTGCCATCTGGAGAGGCTGGGAATAAGAAACAGTTTTATTTTCAAACCCAAGTCCTTTATATTTAACAGTTTATTATTTAACTTCTCTCTCTTCTGCATTTTACCATAGACAGTGACAAGAAGCCAGAGGGCACTTCTGTTTGTTGCCTGGAAATCTCCTTGGCTATATCATCAAGCTTATTAGGAGCTTTTTTCTGCATTACCTCAGCTGATAATGTTGCCAAACTTTCTGCCATTACATTCCAAGGGTCCCCTTTCCTCCAGGTTCTAATAAAGTGTTTCTTATTCGCCTTTGAGCCTTCACTGACATCTCCTTGAGGCCCTTTAGACTCCACTCAACACTTCCTAGAGTCCCATTAGGCTTCTGTCTGCCACCTGGTCCCAAAGCCATTGCTTCGTAGTTTAGGGTTTTGTTACAGCAGCGCCCCACTTCCAGTTACCCAAATCTGTTCTAGTTATCTATTGCTTCATAAGAAACCACCCTACTACTTAGTGACTTAAAACAACACAATCATTTCTTTTGCTCATGGATCTGCAGCTTCAGCAAGGTTTGACAGGGATAGCAGGGGTGACTCAACTAGGGCTGGAGAACCCACTTCCCAGATAGCTCACTCACGTGACTGGCAAGTTGATCTGGCTATTAGTTCCTCTATATGAGGACCTCTCTGTAGCCAGGTTGTCTTCCTTACAGCATGGCTGCTGGGTTCCAAGAGACAGGAAATGGAAGTTTCTAATTTCTTAAGGCCTGGACTCAGAAACTGGTGCACATCCCTCTTAGTTATCGATTGCTGTGTAACAAATCACCCCAAAGTTTAGCAGCATGAAATAATAAACGTTTGTTATTTCACACAGTTTCTGAGAGTTACGAATCCAGGAGCAACTTAACTGGCTTGTGCTGGCGCAGGGTCTCCTGTGAAGTTAGCATGAAGATATAGGCCGGGTCTATTATCAGAAAAACCACAAGTATTGGTGAGGATGTGGAGAAGCTGGAACCCCCATGCATTGCTGGTGGCTGTTTTTAAATGATGCTGTTGTCTATGGAAAACAATTTGGAAGTTCCTCAAAAAGCTAAACATAGAATTGCCTTATGACTCAGTATTTCCACTCCTGGAAGACTTGAAAGCAGGAACACAAGCAGATACTTATACACACTGTTCATTGCAGCACTATTCACAATAGCCAAAATGTGGAAACAACCCAGGTGTCCATCAAAAGATGAATGAATAAAAAAAGATAGTATATCTATATGATGGAATATTATTCAGCCATAAAAGGAAATGAAGTTCTGATACATGTTATACGTGAATGAACCTTGCAAACATTATGCTAAGTGAAATAAGTCAGACACAAAAGGACAAATATTATATGATCCCACTTATATGACATATCTAGAATAGACAAATGCATAGAGACAAAAGATTATTAGTGGTTACCAGGGGCTTGAGGGAGGGAGGAGTGGGACATTATTGCTTAAGGGGTACTGAGTTTCTGCTTGGGGTGATGAAAAACTGGGAAACAAATAGTGGTGATGGTGGTACAACATGAGTGTAATTAATGTATACATAAAAATGGTTAAAAGGCAAATTTTTTGTTTTATGTATTTTACCACAATAAAAATAAAAAAATCTCCCTCCACTGAAAAAGAAAACAGAAAAAATATAGGCTGGGGCTGCGTCATCTGAGGGCTCGGCTGGGGCTGGAAGACACATTTCCAAGCTCGTTAATGTGGCTGTTAGCAGAAGGCCTCAGTTTCTTGCCACATGGGCCCTGCCACAGGGCCACACACAACGTGGCAGCTGATTTCCCCTAGAGCAAGTGATCTGAGAGAGAGTGAACAAACAGAAGCCACAGTGCCTTCCTGGTACTTAGCCTCCAGAGTTGTACCCTGTCACTGCCCTGTATTCACTGAAGCAAGGCAGTAAGTCCAGCCTAGACTTAAGGGGAGGCAAGATAGTTCTACCCCAATGGTTGTGTGTTAGAGAATTAGGTGGTCGTTGTTATTGGGTGCTGTCGAGTTGGTTCCAACTCATAGTGACCCCATGTGACAGGGTAGAACTGCCCCATAGGATTTTCTTGGCTGTAATCTTTACAGAAGCAGATCGCAAGGTCTTTCTCCCGTGGCGCTGCTGGTGGGTTTGAACAGCGAGACTTCAAGTTAGCAGTCTAGTGCTTAACCGTTGTGCCATCAGGGTTCTTTGAATTAGGTGGAGATACTTTTAAAACTCTCATGGCATCACTTCCGCCTATTTTATTGGTCAAGTGGTCATGGAGCCCTGATTCAAGGGGAAGGGACATAGACACCAACTCTCAGTGAGAGGAGTGTCCAAGAATTTTTGGACTGTGTTTTAAAAAGCACCACAGCGACTAAGGAGCCAGTAGAATTTTGAGAAGGAAAGTTTCTAAGGCAGAGGCAATGACCTAAAACCCTGTGGACCACAATGGTCTGATCTGCAACCAATCATGGTAGTGGTGCAGGACCAGGCAGTGTTTTCTTATATTGTGCATAGGCTCGTCATGAGTTCGAACTAACTCAACAGCCGCCACGGCAACCCATGTCTATGCCTTAGCTTAGACATTTAGTAACAAGGGTCCTTCCTATGTGTAACTGACCCTAGTTTTAGACTCTGGTTCTGCTCTGTTGCTGAGATGCAGTCATGGGTGGTTCCCCAGGTCCGGGAACTCCTACTTGGGCCTGTGTCTGTGACCTGACTAGCATTCCAGTCAGCGCCTAGAATGGGGCCTGCCACACTCTTGCCAGTCCCCTCCCTAGGACCAAGGCTTGGCTCCTGATCCCAGCCATAGGGTTAAGGCTGGGCTGTCTGATGGCAGGCTTCTCTGACACTGACAATGGCCATGGATTCTGGCTCTAGCCTTCCCCTGCTTGGATCATCCTTGTTATTGTTCTGGTCCATCTCTCAAGTCACCCTGCTATTTATTTTTGCCTTGGACCTTGCCCAATGCCTGACTCTCCAAAGACAGCCAATAAAAATATTTCTTAATACAATGCAATCCCGATCCAGATACCAGCAACATTCTTCAAAGAGATGGAAAAACTAATCATTAACTTTATATGGAAAGGGAAGAAGCCCCGA
>NW_004443957.1:6946270-6969753 GCF_000243295.1 Trichechus manatus latirostris | reverse complement strand
TTATAAAATAGAACCTCATTCGTTAATTGCCAATCCTTATAATCTGTGATTTCCATATCTCCTTGATACTGTTCTTCATTTCTGGGGCTGAGTTTTTTTCAGCTTGAAGCTTTGTCGGTTTTCTTCCACCTGCCCCAGCCCCAGTCCTTCTCATCTCTCCTGTCCTCTGTAGGTGGCAGTGAGGCTGGGGTCCCTGGTAGACGGGCTCTGTTCCTGACACCTGTGGGTTGTCTGTGCAGTTGAAGGCTTCCTGTGTGCTGGCAGGCTCTACTCACTCTTTTTTATCCACTGGATCTGAATATCTTCAAGATAAATGAACACAGTCCTGCCATTTTGGCATAAAATGAAGGCTACAGTTAAGCAGTCTATAAAAACTGTGAAGAAACTTTTAACAGAGAATCATAGGCAGGGCGCCTGAGCTGTCCAGATGTCAGAGGTGCTCTGTGTGTAATAACACACTGCTGGATTCCTCTAAAATGGTGGTGTGTGGCTGCTGCCTACCTTTATAGGTCTTTCTTCTCTCCATCCCCATAAGAGATCTTCCAATTTATAGCCCTGGTATCACTCCCAATACTTTTTAGAGGAGCTCCATATTCATGGTTATTCTGTAGCCTCCAAGCTAGTGTTCTCAACCTTGGCGGAATATTAGAATCATCTGAGGAACTTGGAAAATACAGGTCCCAGGCCCAGCACCCAATCCGTAAATCAGAATCTCTGGGGTGTGGGGCCTAGATATGGGGCCATTCCCAGGTAATTTTAATGTATCAGGTGGGCTAGAACCCCTGCACTAAGCCAGAGGAGACCTCACTGTGCTGTTGATGTCTTTTCTTCTTGGGCATGGGATGAATGCACACACACTCTTGTTTCATACCTTTCACACTTGTGTAGCAGCCAAACCTGCTCCTAAACCATTGCTAATAGCCTGTCTGCAGCCTTGCAGATGGCACTGGCCTGAGAGCACATCTTTCAACACCACTTTGCTCTTCTCTCCTTGTCTTCTCTGTGCCCTGGAAGGTGTGCTTGAGGCTGAGAGGCCACTTGACCTGATTCCTTTGGCTGTCACTGTTATGCACATTGCTTTAGAATTCACAGGCACCCAGTAGCAGCCTGACGACTGTGCAGCTGTGATGATGAGGGGGCTTGGTGAATAAATCTCCCTGTGCCAGGGGGAGACCTCTCCCTGGCCATTGGATTGGCCATTTTGGGGTCTCCCTCAGTTTGTGGCATACTTTCTTTCCCATCTGCCTCTGTTCTCCTGTTTCCAAGGAACATTGACACACAAATAATCAGTTAAATAATTGAACGATGACAAGAGGCTGTGATTCTTCAAAGTTTAGTTTAGTGTCTTCGTTTGCAAAATGAGAAGCTTGTTCTGGATCACTTTCTTCTGGGATTTGGTATGTGGACTGGTCCTGAGCCGTCCCCATGATTGGTGGTGGATTGGACCATTGTGATCCATAGGGTTTTCATTGGCTGATTTTCAGGTGTACATCACCTAGCCTTTCTTCCTAGTCTGTCTTAGTCTGGAAGCTGTGCTGAAACCTGTTCAGCAGCATAGCAACTTGCAAGCCTCCACTGACAGATGGGTGTAAGATTTTGCCTAATTGTGTGTAGTTGAGCTTGGAGTTCCTTGAAATACTGGTGTTTTGGGGCCCAAGGGGAGAACACCAAACCTATGGCTTTTAGGTGGCTGGATTTACTTTTTCCTTTTGTGTCACACAGGAAGAAGGATGCAGGATTTGGTTATTTTCAGGCTTTTAGAATTAAGGCTATGGTGTTGGCTTTATTTTATTTTTCGCCAGTAAAGAAGTATAGCTCAAATTTGAGTAAGCAAAAACAAATAATTTAGGATGATTGTTACAAACCGAAGTGCCTATGGAGTCAGGCGAGTGTGGTCATTGATTGTGTGAAGTGCCCCCTCCCAGATAAGGGCACAGTGAGGTGTGGGGATGGACTTCCTCATTTTTTGAGGAATTGTGCCCATGTTTAACCGAGTCACTTATTGAGCTGTACATGGTAGAATAAGCACCTAACATGAGATTGGAAGAACCAAGTTCAAGTTTAGCAGACTCATGAGGGATCTTAGGACTCAAACTCTGTGACATTGGGAAGGTCACTGTCTGGGCCTCAGTTTCTTCAACTGGAAATTAAGGAAAATCATTATAAGACTCCTTCCCTGGATTGTTGGGGAGATTAAATGAGACGATTTATATAATGAGAGCACTGTGATCTCTAAAATGGACTCTCAAATAAGGACCTCACCAAAGGAATAACTGATCAGAATTACTCCAGGGGACTCTGAAGAAGAGGGTAGATACTTGAATTCAGAGATGCAGAACATAAGTACAATTAGAAACCATAGAGTGGGTTAAGTCAGCCCCTACTTTGCATATACCTAAACGTTTGTAATTGTGTCATTTGCAGAATAAAATATTCCGACAGATGCTTTAAACATTGTATGTGAATCCCACAGTGCCTTCTACTTGCTGAAGAGCAGGCGGGCGTGTTTGTAGCATTGGCCGCAAGGGCAGCATGCTCATCTCTGCACCAGACCTCCTGTGGCATTTGGAAAAGGGCCCTTTAGAGGGACGGAGATTGGGGTCACCATGTCACTGATGGCTCTTTCTTCAGGATCAGGCCTTGCTTTCCTGAATTTCCATCGCAGCGTTCTTGGCCAGTCTCTGCAATCAGGGAGAGCTGCACCCAGCAAGACTCACATCATGGGCTTGAATCTGAGGCCAACATGCTCATAAAATATTAACTGAGGGCAGTGTAGCATTTTATCATGGCTTGGGTTTGATATTAACTGTCTTTTTGGGAATTCACACTCATTCTGCATATATAAAACTTTCATGTCTTTCGTTACGCATTTTCCCAAACCATATTCCTCAGGATCAAGGAAGGGGCCGGGTTTTAATTGATGATCTCTCTCATGTTTTATTAAGGGCCCTGGTCTCTTGAGCTTGTGATGAGTTGCAGGGGGGCTCTGAGGACTGATTGCCAGCAAACCTTCTGTGAAGGCATGCACTCTGTATTTATAGTCTCTTCCAGTTTCTTTTTAGGAGTCTTTTCTTTTTGAACTCTTCGCCGGAGGAGACCGCACACTATGCTATATTCAGCCTGGTGTCTCTGGGGGCGCAGTGGGGCACACTCCACTTTTTGTTAACAGTCTTGAGAATGCAGCCCCAGCAGAAAGGTTTCATTGTGACCACTCTTAGCCATGCATTTCTTGGTTCATAGGGCTCCCTAAATCCGGCCTCAGGAAGGCCATTTTGAAGGCACCAGATTGTGCCCATGGCTGCCCTGCCAAGAAGCAGTCATACCTGTGAAGGTTGGTCTCCTGCAAACTCCCTGAGAGCACAGGGTTTCCTTGAGGCTTTGTGGCACTCCATCATTTTCCTGATCTCACAAGTCCATGTCAGCAGATTTTCATTCGACAACCAGGACTCAAATGGTCCTTAAATGGTTTGTAGATTGAAACACCAGGGGGTTGCAGATGGTCCGTCAGGCCACCAGTAATACAAGTGGGTTATAACAACTACCTTCTGACTCTCCTGGCCCACTATAAGACACATCCCAGAGATGTTAAAATGAGTAAAAAAAAAAAAAGTGCATCCTAGGATGGATAATACAGGATATAACCCGTTTCCTAGGGCTGTAGTGAGATTTAAAGCAGAGGTTTGTAATTATTATTATAATTGTATTTATAATAAACATGTAAGAAACATAGTGGAACCCTTTATTAACAAAAACTATGATTTATGGGGTATTCATTAATATATTTATTGATTTATAGTTTAATTTTCATATTTAAACTTGCCCTAATATATTTTTTCATTTTTATTGAGGTATAATTTACATTCAGTGAAATACATAGATCTTATGTGTACAGTTCTATAGGTTTTGACGTCTGTATTACCAACAGGTCTACCAAGGTATAGAACATTTTCATTGCCCCAGAAGGACCTCTTGTGTCTCTTGCCAGTCATTATCCCTTTTTCCCTAAGCAACCTCTGTTCTGATATCTTTTACCATGCATTTGTTTTGCCTGCACCAGAACTTAATATAAATAGAATCATGCTGTATGTACTCATTTGCACATTTTTTTTTACTCAGTATATTTTGAGGTACATCCCTGTTGCTGTGTGTATGAGAGTTCGTTCCTTTTTATTGCCAAGGATATATCCCACTGTGTGTCTATGCATTCTCCTGTTGATGGACATTTGCATTGTTTCCAGTTTGGGACTATCATGCATGAAGCCACTAGGAACATTTGTGTACAAATATTTTTGATTGGATGTTTTTATTTCTCTAGGTAAATACCTAAAAGTAGAATCGTTAGATCAAGGGTAGGTGTGTGTTTAACTTTAGGAGAAACTGGCAGAACTTGTTGCAAAGTGGTTATACATCTTAAACTCCTACCATGTGTAAGAGTTCTGGTTGCCAACATTGACATGTTCAGTCTAGGTAATGTGAACCATTTGAATGGTTTTGTAGTGGAATTTCATTGTGGTTTTGATTTGCATTTTCCTGATGACTGATGATGTTGGGCAACTTTTCATATGCTCATTGGCTATTCATATCTTAATTTGTAAAGTTACCTATTAAATCATTCTCATTTTTCAATGGGGTCTCATATCTTTTAATTATCCAATTGTTTAAGATTCAAGTCTTTTGTCAGATATATGTATTGAAAACATTTTTTCCCAGTCTGTGACTTGCCTTTTGATTTTCTTAGTGACATCTTCTGGTGAGCAAAAGTTTTTAATTTTTATGAAGCCTCATTTATCCATTTTAAATAGTGTTGATGAAGAAATTCTTGTACTTTGTTAGGAGTGAAAGAACAGGAGTTTTATTGAGGAATAATAACTGCTATATCTGAGCAGCACTAGGTAAAAATACAAAGTGCTCCACAGTTCAAGCACAGAGAGGGGTCTATATACATAGAGAACAAAGGAAAGGTAGGGGATTAATGATTGATTGTAAATAAGATCAGCTTCAGCTTGAAGTCTTTTGAAATGTAAAATGTCAACCGCTTGGTTAAGGAAGAGTGAGTTAGCACTTAGGTGTGAGATGCCAGCCAGTTTGGTTATACTTGATTGTAGAGTTGTAGTCAGTTATTCATGATTGTAGTCAGTTCTGGAAGCAAATTGTTTACATGTTCTTCCCAAATGGTTTACATCCTGACCAGTTTGGTTAGTTATGGACACATTCTTCCTGGGAACAATTGTTTATATCTTAACACACTCTTCCTTAAGTGGCTTACATGCTGACCTTTTGTTTCCTGAGAATGCATGTTGACCCTATCATTCTTAGTCTGACATGTTTGCCTCCAGTTTGAAACTTTTTGGTTTACATTTCCTCCTTTTGATAAAGCCTCTGCTAGGGGGCACTGATCACCCATGATGCAGTCACCTTTCTTCTGCAAGGACTTTATCTGTTTTCTTGAATAAAAAATTATTTCTTTTATCTTGCCAAGCTAATAGGCCTCATCTTCAGGGTGAGTAGGTTTTACAGTGAATCTCTTAACAGACAAGACCACATTCAAGGAACATTTCTCAGTCAGAACAGAATGATAGAGGTCAAGGTGAAACATATCCAGGGAGACAAAAGGGAGATGACCAAATAACACAGTCACTGGTCAAAGCCTGTGAAACCACCATGATTTTATATGAAAGGTCAAATGGTTTTGAAGTACAGCATTTCATGAACAAAGTGCATTGAATTAAAGCAAAACAGCATTTTGTAATTACAATAATAGAAACAATAAGGAATATAAAGATTCCAAAGTAAAGTAGGAATTTTTTCCACCATTCATCTAGAGTAAAATCAATTACTTACAATTTCAGTTAAGGAAGGAACAGGATCTTTAAGGCAAGATACTACGTGTTGCATATGATTAACATACGAGTGTAAAATTAGCACTACTGTCAGGATATAGGCACAGCAATCAGATTTTACTATGGCACTGGTACCTCCTTGGGCTGCAATGATAATGTCAAGGGCCATTCTATTTTGGAGGAATACTTTTCTCATCATTGCTCTTTTGATATTGATCTTTTGAAGCTCATGGGCAGTGTCATTTAGGGCAATTTGTACATATTCAGTTAATATTTCTACATGTTACATTATATCTTCAAGTCTTATCTGAGATGCAAATACTGCTGCTAAATGATCAAGCTAATGAAAACACTGATCAAGGCCATTGAGCTCTTAATACGGGTACATTAGCTGGTAAAAGGAATTCAGTCAAAATATATCCTTGAGTCCAGCTTAGGCCCAGAGTGCATCTTCCAATCCAGCCTGGCAGAATCCTGGGCCAAATGTTGGTTCTGCATAGCCAAAAGGTGCCATTAGGGGCTACCCGATAGATAACCTGAGCATTATGGCCAGTTGGTGGCAAACCAGTCAGTAGCTTGTAAGGTTATTACTGATGCACATTCAGACACTGGAAGTCACCCCATAGGTCTGCTGAGGGCTGGGTTATTCATATGGATGTGGTTAGATTGTTCTCAGCAAAAGGGAGCAATCTGACTTATCCTCCCTGCTTGGGGAGTTAACCAGATGAATCTGTCCCACAGTTGCTGATATGGACCTACAATATGAAGAGTACTGTTTGTGGTTTTGGAAGATCTTTAGCTCTTCTTGGGCGACTTTATTTAGTAAAATAAGGGTTATGTTAAGACTAAAGGTTAAGTTATGGTCTGGGTTTCATTCAGATCCGAAAAGAGGCCATTTATCAATGGAAGATCTAGTAACAGTGATTTCCTGTAGTAAAGAACTATTTCTCCATTCTTCTTGTATCCATAGATCAAGAGCAACCCAATCAGATCCCTGTAGGGGAGAGACCACCAGAGAAGGCCAGACTGACTTGAGGTTGGGAGGGCAGAACATATCCAACACTTAAACCTTTTAGAATGGTGAGCATAAGCATCTGCCCAATCTAGGAAAACATTAGCAGAGGCATGATTATAGCAAAAGTGGGGGGAAAAAAAAAAAGATAAAGAGGTGCATTTTCAGGTCTGGTCCAGGGTCTTGGGTCAGCTGTCTGCCTCAGATGTCATCTGCTTCTGGCCACAGGGGTGTTTAAATGTAACCTTCAATTCTTCAGTGAGTTGGCTAGTCCAAAGAGGAACCTTAGCTTTTTTTAACTGTGACAAATGGATCCAAGGTTTTATTCCTTCTAATCTGGCCGCAGGAGCATTAAGTATTGTCCCTTCCAATGAAGTGCTAATGAGTCTTTTATCTGATATCTCTTCCAATATACATATTCTCCTGGGGGGATGTTAGGCAGACTTCAGGAGTTTAGTTTCTTTTCGTCAAAGGCTTTTCTAACCTGTGAAAGGTATTCTTTAGAATATCAGATTAAAGATTGGCAATACTTCAGTAATTCAGGTTGAACAATGTCGGGGTGGTACAGGCAACATAAGTAAGGACCAACCATGAGTCTACCAGTAGTTATTTCGTGGAGGTAAGTTTGTTAGATCCAAATGGTATGGACCGCAAATTTAAAAGACCTAAGGGAAGGACCTTAGTCCAGGAAAAATTTAAAGTTTCACAAAGCTTTGCTATTGGATCTTTGTTATTCCATTAGTTTTCTCTGCTAGACCAGAAGACTGAGGATGATAGGGACAATGTAGCCTTTGATAAATGGGAAAAACTCGACACAATTCTTGGATGGCTTGACCAGTGAAATGAGTTCCCTGATCACTATAAAGAGTTTTTGGTGCTCCCCAGGTAAATATGATGCTTTCAAGAAGTTTCTTTGCTACAAAGGCTATAGTAGCATGACAGCAGGTGAAGGCTTCTATCCAATGTGAAAATGTATAAATCATTATTAATACATATTTATAACCATATGAGGGTGGAAGCTGAATAAAATATAGCTGCCATTCAAGCATAGGCTTGGAAAGTAAAGGATGTTGTCCAGGTAGGACTTTAAGGTGTTTTCTGGGATTGTAGCGAGGGCAAATAAGGCAATGGTTGGCAACATGTTTGACAGCCTCAAAAAATTTTCCCCAGCAATATATTTTTTTAAGGTCTCTATCATTTTTTCTTGTCCCATGTGGGAACCTTTATGTAAGGCTCACATCATAGGAACATGCAGGCAATTGGGTAAGACAGTTTTCTTATTAGGCCCACTCCACAGTTTAATGGCAGGATTTTTGATAAGAGCCTGCCTTTTTCCATGCCTTAATTTAGTCTATTTGGGCTAATTGTTGGTGTTTTAAAAGTTTTTCTAAAGCTAATTCATGAAGGTGGGAGTTATCAATAGACAAATTTGGGGAGTCTCTTTCTTTATCATACGTGCAGAAATAACTTGAGAGGCAGCTTGTTTGGCTGCCATATCAGTAAGATTATTTCATGTAATTTCTTCAGTTTGGGGAACTCCTTTTAGTTGATAAGCTTGTATTTTTATTGCAGCAATTTCAGAGGGGTGTAATAAGAGTGTCTAGAAGGTCTGCTACTAAGTCTCCATTTTTTATGGCATTTCTGGAAGAAGTTAAAAATCCTCTTCGTTTCCATAATATGCCAAAATCATATACAATCCCAGTGCAATATCTACTGTCCATAAAAATACCAGCAGATTTTCCTGAAGCAATTCTACAAGCTCTAGTTAGGACAATTAATTTGACTTGTTGGGCTGAAGTAGTTTCAGGAAGAACCTGCCTTTCAAGGACTTCAGTAGAAGTTGTAACAGCGTTTCCAGCTTGATAGTGAGGACTAGTAGAATTAGATTTTAAATAGAAACCATCCACAAAAAAACTAAAGAACAATTAGTTAAGGTGTCTCTTTCAAGTCTTTCTGAGGGGTTAAAAGCTGCTCAGTCTAGTCTAGCCAATCATGTGTAGGATAGTTGTTCTCATTAGTTGTGAGGAGAAGAGTGGCTAGATTTAAACAGGCCACAGAGTGTAGTCTAATGTTAAATGCAGCCAGGAGAATAACTTCATAGGAGGTGAGCCTTATGGCAGAAAGATATTGTGTCAAGGCAGAATTAAGTAATGCAGATACATCATGGGGCACATAGACATCTAAAAAGTTTCCCAGCACCACATCTACTGTGGTTTCCACTTGTTTGGAAGTAGCAGCCACAGCCCTAGGGGAGGGAGGGTATCCTCTGGCTACAGGGTCAAGCTGTAGGTTGTAATAACCTATGGGTCTTTGTTGTCTTCCATGTTTTTGAGTTAGTACACCTAAAGTGATACTTCATGTACAAAGTAGGAAAAATCTAGGTGGTAATTAGGAAAACCTAGAGCAAGTATGCTCATTAAAGCCCCTTTTAATTGAACTATGGCCTCTTGATCTTCTGGTGCAGTTTGGAATGAATCCAGCTCAGAGGGTTTTAAACATTTGTATAAAGGTTAAGCCAACAAGGAAAAATTGAGAATCCAGATTTGACAATAGCCACAGAGTCCTAGAAACCCCATAGCTGTTTCTTTCTTTCTGGTATAGGAAAGCCAAGACTAGCTTCTTCCATTAAGAATCAATAGAGACACCTTCTGCAGAAATTAGGTGGCCTAAGTATTTAACAGACGGTCTGAGCCAACTGTAATTTTCCTTCAGAAACATGTCTACCAGCAGCTGGATGTTTTAATAAAGCTACACTGTCTTCAAGGTGGGTTTGCTGGGAGGTTGAGCAAACTAGAAAATCATCAGTGTGTTGCAGAAATGTGTATTTGTTTGTAAACTGTAAAGGCTGCAGATCCTCATGTAGAATCTGAGAAAAATAGGTAAGAGATTCAGTAAATCCTTAGAGCATTACAATCCAGGTAAATTGTTGATTTTCCCAGGTAAAGACAAACAAATAGTAACTTTCAGAATGCACAGGAATACTGAAAAACATGCTGCAAAGATCCACAACTGTAAAATGAGCGGCATCTGAAGGGACATTGGAAAGTAATAAATGAGAATTAGGGACTGGTGGGAATCTAGGAATAACAATACAGTTGATTGCACACAAATCTTGAACAAATCTCCAGCCCCTATTATTTGTTTTTTTAACTGGAAGAACCGGAGTATTGTATTGGCTGTTACAAGGGACAATTAAACCATTAGAAAGGAAATTTTGATGGGAGCTAGTCCTTCTTTTGCTTCTCGTTTAGTGGATACTGGAGAATTTTTGGCAGAGGTTTGAATAAGTCTGTTTGAATTTTAATCGGCTCAGCTGACAAGACTCAACCTACATCTGTGGATGTGGTCGCTCATAAGGTTTCAGGAACTAGGGAAAAGGTATCAGAAGGGAGAGGACTAGGCTGAGATGAATTTTGGAGAAGCATGACAAGAACTTGCATATAGCAAATGGCTTCTTCCTGAATATTGTTTGATTCAGAGCCTGTCTCTGTTGGCTTAGGGATATCAGGCAGACTCAATAATATTTCCCCCTTTTCATTAAATTGTAAATGGCAATTCCATTTAAATAAAAGATATCTTCCCAATAGATTGACAGGGGTATCAGAATTGAGCAAAAAAGGGTGTAAGTCTTCAGTAGGACCAAGAGAGATTGGAACAGGTTGAGAATGAATCAACGTTTGTTCCTGATTGGTGACCCCCACTACTTTTGAGGTTTTAGTACTTTGGGCAGGGACTTTTGTAAACAGGTGGTGTTAATAGCAGTCAGGGTGACTCCAGTGTCAATTAAAAATTGGCAAGTTTCTCCATTAATAAATAAAGTAGTTCTCCCTGTGGATTAAGAACTACCTTAGGAAAAGTCCCTGTTTTGTTCCCAGAGCCCCTTCATTCTGAATCAGATTATAGATTTTTTTCCAAGGGAGTGTCATGGATTGAACTATGTCCTCCCAAAATATGTGTATCAATTTGGCTAGGCCATGATTCCCAGTATTATGTGGTTGTCCTCCATTTTGTGATTGTAATTTTCCCATGTGTTGTAAATCCTAATTTCTGCCTATGGTTAATGAGGCGAGATTAGATTATTTTAAAGAGGATTAGGGTAGGATTGTAACACCCTTACTAAGGTCACATCCCTGATCCAGTGTAAAGGGAGTTTCCCTGGGGTGTGGCCTGCACCACCTTTTATAAGAGATGAAAGGGAAGTGAGCAGAGAGTTAGGAACCTCATACCACTAAGAAAGCAGCACTAGAGGAGAGCGTGTCCTTTGGACCCGGGGTTCCTGCTCAGAGAAGCTCCTTGTCCAGGGGAAGATTGATGACAAGGACCTTCTTCCAGAGCCGACAGAGAGAGAAAGCCTTCCCCTGGACATGACACCCTGAATTTAGACTTCTAGCCTACTAGACTGTGAGAGAATAAACTTCTGTTTGTTAAAGCCATCCACTTGTGGTATTTCTGTTACAGCAGCACTAGATGACTAAGACAGAATTTGGTACCAGGGGTAGGGTGCTGCTCTAACAGACATCTAAAATGTGAAAGTAGTTCTGAAACTGTGAATGGATAGAAGACTCAGAAGAAAGTGAGGAGAACTGTTAACATCAGAGAAGGCGCAGATGGTGAGAAGCGTCAGCAGAGAACCAGCAGCAGCAGAGAGCCAGTAGCAGCAGAGAGCCAGCAGCAGCAGAGGACTGGCAGCAACAGAACCAGGAGACCAGCACCAGACAGTGCTGGAGCCAAGCCATGGAGCAAGAGAGCTGAATGCCTTTGTGTAAGAGGCTTCCTGGCAGAGTAGGGTGCCTCTGGGAACTTATCTGTGGAGATAGGCTTGCCGACCCACAGAGCAAGAGAGCTGAGTGCCTTCTGGCCAGAGTTTACTGGTGGAGTAGGGTGCCTCCAGGCACTTATCGGTGGAGCTACAGAGCTTTGGAACACATGCCCTAGCTGGGCAGATGTGGGTGTGAAGCCTGAGGGATTGAGAGGCCAAGGAACCAGGAAGCAGAAGCTGAAGAAACAAGGAACATAGGAAGCAGAGCTGCCTCAGTCTCAAAGGGTAAGGCCACGACCTCTGGGATCTCAAAGGGTGGAGCCATGGTGTTTCTAAGGGTGGAGTTGCCACTCAGATGGACTAGGAAAAGGGTGTGCCTAAAGCTGAGGGAGCAGAGTTGCCATCCCAGTGGGCCTGGAAGACGGAGCTGAAGCCCAGGGCTGAGGGGCCTCCACTCCTAGAATCCGGAGAGCGTGGCCAATACCTACAGTCTGGAGGGCAGGGCCATTGTGTAAATGGTCTCAGAGAACGGGATTATTTGCAAAGCCTTGAGGGTTAATATAATGTGTTCTGCTGACTTGCTTGGTGCCTATTATGTCTCCTTTCCCTGCAATTTCTTCCATTTGTAATGGAAATATCTAGCTTGTGCCTGCCTGTTGCACCATGGTACCTTTGGAAGCAGATAATTTATATTCTTGATTTCACAGATAAAGAGGAATTTTTGGATTTTTGACTTGGAGTTAAGACTTATGCTATGATATGATGGGGTGAATATGTTTTGCATCTTGCAAGGATGTGATTTTTTGGGGGACCAAAGGGTGGAATGTCATGGATTGAATGGTGTCCCCAAAAAATATGTGTATCAGTTTAGCTAGGCCATGATTCTCAGTATTGTGTGGTTGTCCTCCATTTTGTGATTGTAGTTTTCCCATGTGTTGTAAATCCTAATCTCTGCCTATGGTTAATGAGGCAAAATTAGATTATGTTAAAAGAGGATTAGGGTAGGATTGTAACACCCTTACTAAAGTCACATCCCTGATCAAATGTAAAGGGAGTTTCCCTGGGGTGTGGCCTGCACCACCTTTTATCTTACAAGAGATGAAAGGAAAGCGAGCAGAGAGTGGGGGACCTCATACCACCAAGAAAACATTGCTGGGAGCAGAGCGTGTCCTCTGGACCCGGGGTTCCTGCTCAGAGAAGCTCCTAGTCCAGCGGAAGATTGATGACAAGACCTTCCTCCAGAGCCAACAGAGAGAGAAAGTCTTCCCCTGGAGCTGATGCCCTGAATTTGGACTTCTAGCCTACTAGACTGTGAGAGAATAAACTTCTGTTTGTTAAAGCGATCCACTTGTGGTATTTCCGTTACAACAGCGCTAGGTGACTAAGATGGGGGCTACATCAGTCTTTTGTTTACGTTTGTTTAACTTACAGCATTTGTTTTTCCAATGCCCAGTTTTCTTACAATAGTAACAAGTACCCACCTTTGTGCCATTAGAAAGTTTAGCATTTTTATTTTGACTGGGAGATTGTAACTGTTGTAACTTTAGGGCCATTAATTTATTAGCCTTAGAAACCTTTTCAACTTAAGAGCCTGGAAAGTTTGTAAGCTAAGTTGATTAGCTTGACAATAGGAACTATCTCCCAGTTTAATTGATGCCACTTTACTAAGGCTAAGATCTCAGGCTTAAGACTAGATATGAAAACAGCATTGAACGCTACAGAAGTAGCTGGTGCAATCAAAATGAATGCAATGTGTTTAGAAAACTTTTGGAGCAGCTAAGTCTGATAATCATAAAAGCTTTTGTTTTTATTTTGTTTAAAGAGTGAATTTTAGTCCAATCAATTAGTGGAGGAAAGGCTTTTGGGATAGCCTCTAGCAATTTTTTACTCTTGACCTGAGAGTCTTCCAACAGCTCGGTGGCCGTTTAATCAATATTTAAGGCTTAACTGTCCTTGGAGTCTTTCTATTCTGCCTGTTCTAGCCAAAACTGGGCTTCCGCTGTGCCAGTAATCATGTGAACACGATTATATAAGTCAGGGAGCCCAGGTTTGTAGACTTCAACAAGGATTTAAAATTCTTCAGAAAGTCTGTAGAGGCCACATGGAGTTTAGGAAAATATTTCACAATGCTATGCAATTCTGAGTGTGTCCATGGAGCAAAAGGGATATGAAGGGAATCTTCAGTACCATAGCTGGGATGTATTTTAAAGGTTTATTAGGGAAAAAGAGAAGTTCAGATAAAGTGTTATCAGAGGAATAGGAAGGCAAAGAAGGATATAGAGAGGTAGTAGCTGGTAGGGGAGCAGAAGGGGTGGGAACTGAAATTTGACATTGTAATACTTTATTCTGCTTAGTTAATTTAGAGACAGTGTCCTGTGGGGAAGCAGTTTTACCAACTTGATGTTTTTTAGAGGACTCAATATACCAATTAAAATAGGCAACCCACTGGGACTGTTTAATCTGAGAACCTTAGTTCTCTAATTTACTATGCAGAAAAGTTAACCTAGAGAGATCAAAAGAACCTCAAAGTGGCCACTTATTTTCCAAACTGTCTCGAGTGAGATTATGCCAGATAGACAAGAACATTCGTTTAAGGAACTATAATGCTTGTTCATGTACTGAGCAGGAGTTCCAGAAGGTGGCTCCACATCTCCCGTAGATACGGCATTCCCCATTTTATAATGACAGTCAAAACAAACTTTTACTTGCAAGAACCCATAAAACTCGATGAGCTATCAATACAAGGGCGTGGAGCTTGCATTTGACAGGTTTTTTACCTTAAAATAATCCTGAGGATTCGCGGAGGTGGAGAGCCCAAAGTGGCCCAGCTGGTACTGTGCCTGTGTCCTTGATGCCTTGGAGATTGAAGAAGATAATGCACCTTCGAAGTCCCACTTCTGACACCAGACATGTTAACAAAGAAATTCTTGTACTCTGTTAGGAGTGAAAGAAAAGGAGTTTTATTGAGGAATAATAACAGCTATATCTGGGCAGCACTAGGTAAAAATACAAAGTGGCCCACGGTTCAAGCAGAGAGAGGGGTCTATATATAGAGAGAGAGCAAAGGAAAGGTAGGGGGTTAATGAATGTAAATAAGACTAGCTTCATCTTGAAGTCCTTTGAATTGTAAAGGTCCACCACCTGGTTAGGGAGGAGTGAGTTAGCACTTAGGTGTGAGATGCCAGCCAGTTCCATTATACTTGATTGTAAAATAGTAGTCAGTTATTTATGATTGTAGTCTGTTCTGGAAGCAAATTGTTTACACATTCTTCCCAAATGATTTACATCCTGACCGGTTCAGTTAGTTATGAACACATTCTTCCTGAGAACAATTGTTTACATCTTGACACACTCTTCCTTAAATGTTTTACATGCTGACTTTTTGTTTCCTGAGGATGCATGTTGACCCTATCACTCTTAGTCTGACATGAGTGCCTCCAGTTTGAAACTTTTCCATTTACAATAGTTATTGTTTTCTGTGTCTTATCAGAAAAGTTTTTGCCTATTCTAAAGTCAGAAAGATATTTTCCTATGTTTTTTCTAGAAACTTTATAGTTTTAGCTTCTATATTTAGGTCTGTAATTAATTTCAAAGTAAATTTTGTGTATGGTTTGAGATATGGATCAGGATTAATTTTCTCCCATATTCATAGCCAGTTGTTCCAGCACAATTTGCTGAAAATACGTTCTTTCCTTTGTTGACTTGCTTTGGCACTTTAGTTGAGAATCAATTAACTGTTAGGAGTGTGGATCTACTTCTGGACTGTCTGTTCTGTTTCACTGAACTATTTTTCTGTCTAAATGCCAGTGCCATACTGTGTTGATTTATTGTAGCTTTACCATTAGTCTTGAAATCCAGTAGGTCCTCCAACCTTGTTCTTATTCTTAAAGATTGCTTTGGTTTATCTAGGTCTTTCTCTTTTTCATATAAATTTTCAGATAAGCTTGTCTACAAAATAGCTTTGTGAGATTTTGATTGTAATTATATTGAATCAGTAGATCAATTTGGGAAAAATTGAATCTTAGCAATACTGACTTTTACAATGTATGTATGTAGTGTATCTTTCTATTTGTCTACTTTAATTTCTTTCAAAATTTTTAAAAAATAGTTTTCAGTTTAGACGTCTTACACATATTTATTTAAATTTATCTCTAAGTATTTTGAGCTTTTTAATATCTTGTAAATTATGTATTTTTAAAAATTCATCTTCAAATTACCAGTATCTTGCTGATATTTAGAAATATAATTGATTTTTGTATATTGATCTTGTATTTTACACCTTGCTAAATTCAGCATGCCATGTATTTTGCTCAGTGCTTTATAGAATTTCAAGTTTACTCTCATAGCCATCTATTGTGCAGGTGTTATTACAATCATATTTTGTACAAAATTTGCCCCAGATATGCTACGTTCCTTGCTCAGAGTCAAACAGTTTGAGTAACAAGGGGACTAGCATTTGAATTTAGACTACTCTTATTCCAAGGCCCAGTATCTTTCCACCTGACTACACCCATTCCTCACCAGATCGTTAAGTGAAAATCGGTGTTATGTGAAAATGAAGGATGACCACATCAGATCACAAAATGGATGACTATATCATTACATAACTGCCAAATTACATTACTACATAACTGCCAAACCACTGAGAGTCATGGCCCACCCAAGCTGACATATAATCTTAACCATCACAGCCAGATTTACTTTCACCTTGTACCTCGGCATTCATTACTGCCAGACATACGTTGTTAATGCGCAAAATAGTCAGATAGTAGATTTTTTGTTATTGTCGTAAATGTGAAAGGCTGGATAACAAGATAGTTGGTAAGTGAGAAGTTGGTGTATAGTGCATCACCTTTTGATATCTGCATGTTAGAATGGAGCGATACCTTGGGGCTTCCCTAGACTCCACTGGGAAATTTTTGCATCATCATGTTTCACAAGGACATGAATTAGCCAATATAACCCCTAAAACAGAGATAACAAGAAGAAAATGATGAAGAGAGTAGTGGCTTTTCCAGCTTAAAAGATCAGTCAGATTTTTTCTATGTTCATCATAGAGGGTTGTTAATGAAGTCATATGTAATGCAAAGTTTAGTCCCTTTTTACCCAATCTATTAGTGTACATTAGCAGCTGCTAAATTTCCCATTTTGTGGATGCTGTAAAGCTTGTTTTCCACCCTTCTCTCCCACAATGTCCTGTAGGAAGTCATTTCTGTACAGCTAAGGACCTCACAGAGGATATCGGATCATTAGCCTCAGAGAGAGAAGGGCTGGAGGGACTCCTGAACAAGCTGTTGGTGCTGAGTTCCAGGAACGTCAGAAAGTTGGAAAGTATTAAAGAAAATTATAACAAGCTGAAAAGAGAACTGGAGCATGGGGAAACTGCCCATGGTAAGTGGTTCACAACTGTTGACCAGTGGATATTTACTGTATTCTGTGGCCAGTCAATACACTCTTTGCTTCATGTGACCATCACTGTGAAGGGTGTCATGGAACACATGACCCTTCCTGGAGGACTATTTTGGCAGGAACCTTGGCAAATGATGTGGAATTTCATGTAAACTTTTGTTTTGCTATTCGTTTGTGACATATGTATATATATGACATATATATGACATACATATATATATGTATATACTTTTGTGCTTTAGGTGAAAGCTTATAGCTCAAGTTAATTTCTCATACAAAAATTTATACATATATTGTTTTGTGACATTAGTTGCAATTCCCACAATGTGACAGCACACGCCCCCTTTCCACCCCAGGTTTCCTGTGTCCATTTACCAATCCTGTCCCTTCTTGCCTTCTCATCCTGCTTTTGGACAGGAGCTGCCCATTTGGTCTCATATATCTGATAGAACTAAGAAGCACATTCCTCACGTGTATTATATTTTGTTTTATAGTCCTGTGTAATCTTTATTTGAAGAGTGGGCTTTGAGAATGGTTTCAGTTCTGGGTTAACAGTGCGTCCTGGGACCATAGTTGTGAGGATTCTTCCAGTCTCTGTCAGACCATTAAGTCTGGTCTTTTTACGTGAATTTGAGTTCTGTTCTACGTTTTTCTCCTGCTCTGTCCAGAACTCTCTGTTGTGTTCCCTGTCAGGGCGGTCATTGGTGGTAGCCAGACCATCTAGTTCTTCTGGTCTCATGCTGGTAGTCTCTTCTTCATGTGGTCCTTTAGTCCTTTGGGTTAATATTTTCCTTGTGGCTTTGGTTTTCTTCATTCTCCTTTGCTCCAAGAGGGATGGGGCCACTTGATATCTTAGATGGCCACTCGCGAGCTTTTAAGACCGTAGACGCCACTCACCAAAGTGGGATGCAGAACATTTTCCTAAGAAGCTTTGTTATGCCAGTTGACCTAGATGTCCCCGAAACTATGGTCACCAGGCCCCTGCCCCAGCTACTCTGTCCCTCAAAGTGTTTGGATGTTTCCAGGAAACTTTTTAGCTTTTGCTTTGGTCCGGTTGTGCTGACTTCCCCTGTATTGTGTCTTGTCCTTCCCTTCACCAAAGTTGACCCTTGTCTACTATCTAGTTAGTGATTTCACTTGTGACATCTTTTATTTTTCTTTTTTTCCCCTTCTGTCCCCTGGATTTACTAATGGCCTTGTGATTATTTAGAGCAATCTCTCCCTTCTTTCAGGTCCTGAGCATTTTTTGTTTGTTTGACAATCATATCCCTTTTGTCCCTTGGCTCAGTCTTCTGGCCAGCACAGACTCTGAGAAAACTGAGAAAAGACCATCGGGTGGCTCTTCTGAGTGTGAGCTTTTCTGAGAGCTTCTTTCCTCAGGAAATGCCATAGAAGGTGCCAATATGGCCTTAGCCAAAGTATCTGCTTGTTGGAGGAGTTAAAGTCCTCCTCCTCCTTTTGTTAGAGTAACTGAAGTCACCTTGAGGTCTGTACCCTGAGGAATAGGCCCAGAAGATGCTCATTCAGTCCAAGTTGACTCAGGAAAAACTTCCTTCTTAAAAAAAAGGAATTTTTGATGATTCGGTTTCTAATATGCAGAGTAAAACAGTAAGAAGCAATTTCAGATTTAAAATAAATTAGATATTGGAACCTGTTTCTTCACCAGTAAAATGAGAAGAATTACACTGGTCCCATAGGCTGATTAAATAGTGAGGATTAAATGAGGTAATATATAAAGATCCTGATGTGTGTGTATGTGTGTGTGTTTGTCCTTCCATTTGTCCCAGGGGCTAAAAATTACAGGAGGGCAGAGGTCATAAATGACATATCATAGATCCTAAATAAATGCTTTTTACTACTAAAATGGTGGAATATATGTGAATAAATGACTATGTTTTAAGAAGTATGCTTATTTAAAAAGAAATAAGAAAATAATGGGGATTTGAAATAAGGCTATTATAAAATATTCCACAAATTGAAGTAAATGAAGGTTAACATTTAACACCAATAAGGAAATATAAAATCAGCTAGCAGAAATTAGGTATGTTGATTTGAGATGAACAAAATTTGTTTTAAAGGCTTACTGAATTGTGTAGAGAGTGGTTTCCTCACAGAGTTACTTGGATCAAAGATAGTGGGTTCTGTTGTGTCTTCTCAGCCACAAACATATCTATATTGGCTCAACAGTTCAGAGCTGGTTATCTTTTTTCTTTCTTTTTTCACTTTTGCAGTTCAAGCCTTGTTTTTGCCAAATAGAGAACTAGAGACTGTACATTTGAGCCTAAATATATACTATAGTTCTGAGGAATTACAACATGCTCGCCCAACATGTCCTAGTATGGTTTTTCAGGTTATAATAGGAATGAGCATTGCATATTTCAAATGAGTTTTTGTTTTCAATTTTTTTTATGCTTAAACAATGAAAAATGTGATATTTCTTGTTATCACCATATTATTTTTGACATAAAATGAGGAATCTATTATATCTAAGAATGAAGATATGGACACATTTGAACAACTTCAATCCAGCAATATTTTCGTTTGAACAGTTGAGCTATTGAAAGCCCTTAATATCTCTTAAAAAAGAGACTGTATGGTATTTTGAGAATCTCATTATTGTCACTTCAAGTATTTTCAAAATGATGAATAAAACATAAACAAATGGAATGAGAGATTGTTACCATGGATGATTCTAAATTGCAGATGGCTCATTACCGTGGTGAAGGCTTTCTTTATGTTTTGTACTTGAATTTTGCTGGATCAGCTACCCTTCTCCCTATATCTTGATTTACATGTGTCTCAGGCTGAAGCTAATTTTTAACCAATGTGAAGTGACTTAACTTTGGTGAACCAAATTAGTAATCTTGAATTTGTGGAGATGTAAGACACAAATAAATAAGAAATGAATTTCTCAGTAAATTGAAGGTTTTGTCCATTGAAGTGTAATAAAACCAGGCCAATGTCCATATTCTGCCGTTTGTTGGGTTTTGAGAGTTAAAAATTCAGAGAGAGCTCTGTGCTCACGTTTAAATGTAGAGCAAGTATGAAGGGACAGCTATATGCATGTATGTATTGTGAGCTGATTCTTTTTAATCTTAGATTAAAACATTTATAAATAAAATGGTTTAGGAAAAGAACAATAGGTAATTAAAATTGTTTTTTCTTTTGTTGTTGAAAATATATACAGCAAAACATACACCAATTCAATTGTTTCTACATGTATAATTCAGTGACATTGTTTATATTCTTTGAGTTGTGCAACCATTCTCACCCTCCTTTTCTGAGTTGTTCCTCCTCCATTAACATAAACCCACTGCCCCCTAAGGTAATATGTAATTTTTAAAAATAGAGTTTTGATTTCTAGCCATGATTGCAGAATGTGGCATTCAGGAAAATAGATGATTCAGGGATGGAAGAGCAATTCCATGATTGTCAGGAATCCAGAGGGCTTCCACTTTGTTTTGTGTTCCTGAGCACGTGACATTCACTGCATGGTCCAGGATGGCCGACCCAGCTACATATGTGTCCACAGGCCAGGCAGCAGGAAAGGGGAGGGAAGAGAGCAAACCTATCCCCTTTCAGGGCACTTCCAGGAATCTGTACACACCTCTACAGCTTACATCCCTGTGGCCTTAACCTTGTTATATGAGACACCTAACTAATTGCAAGGTGGAGTCCCTGGGTGGTGCAAATGGTTAGGTGCTAGACTACTAACCTACAGGTTGGCAGTTTGGACCCACCCACAGGCACCTTGGAAGATAGGCCCGGTGATCTGCTTTTGAAAGATTACAGCCTTGAAAACCCTATGGAGCAGTTCTACTTCTGCATGCATAGGGCTGCCATGAGTCAGAATAGACTTAACGGCAACTCACAACAAAAGTTGTAAGGGCAGCTGGGAAATATCCTTATCCTGGGCAGTTCTGTGCCTAGCTAGAAGCCAGGTGTTCTGTTTGTAGAGAAGAAGGGAAGATTGGCATTCTTGGGAGAACAATTAGTAGTCCCTCTCATGCAGGGAGCTCTTACTGATGTGAAAAGTATGTCTCATCATGTATCATGAATGAACTTCCTTTGATGATCATTTAAAAACATAATTTTATCTTGTGTCTCAGACTGGATTGTAAGTACATTGAGGGCAAGGAGATCGTGCCTTCTGTTTGGTTTGTATTGCTGCAGTATCAAGCATGCTGTCTTTAAAATAGTAAACACGTAGTAAATATTTGTTCGTTTACTGGGGTCAGATTTTAAAATGAAGTGGTAGGTCTGTCTTCATTTTGGATCACAGACTCAGACCTTGGATGTCTTGCTTCTTTGTTTTCCAGTTTAACGAGAGCAGTGGTAAGTTTGATAGTTTTCATGAAAGATGCTTGTGTTGTCTGGGTAGGGTATTCAGATTTGGATGTCAGCAGACAGAACAATGTGATGATAGAAAAGGGACTGAAATATTCTAACATACTCAAGGGCAAAGGGAGACAGAAATCCTCACTGAATCCATTGAGCTTTGTCACAATGACACAGTCCCTATGAAGACTCGAGGAAGGCATGTGCTTTTCATTCCTTTCAGCTGTTCTTAAGCCTTTAGGAGAACACATTGGAATTCTGAGCAATTTTAAGTTCAGTGAAATAACATGAAAGCTAAATCTATCTTTCAATCCCTGAATACTTATGGAAATTAACTATAAACCTTTAATTATTGTGGATTTAATTTTTTTTTTAAGGGAGGGTAGGATGAAAAAAATCAGTAACTTTTTTTACAGTTTGCAACATTTACTTTTCAGAAAAAAAAAGGCTACCCTGAGATTTATATAACTGTTTCTGCATCCCTTGTGTATAAATTGGTAATCTGTATTGTACTTTATTAATATTGTTGATTTTGCACTGTAACTCACATATAAAGGAGGCAGATGTCAAGGGGAGCGATTTAGTAATCACAGAATCATCAGGGCTAGAATTTTAAATAGGACATCATTAGCATGTTAATGAATTTACCCACTTTGCATCAGCTGCCTGAGCAGAAAAGATACTGTGGATGTAGCACCAATCTCTGGCTGGGTCTGTGGCCAGTGAGCTGCCAAGACTTCATGTAGAGGATCCTTAAAGTACATAAAGGGATTCTAAATGGGAATATCAAATGGCAGGATTTAGTTATGCTGGGAATGATGGCTGGCTTGTGTCCAGCCTGAATTTATTTGTCTTTTGATGAGTAGGGTGGGGTGAATAGAAGGCAGATAAGAGGCAATTTCAGGATAATACAATTGAAGTGGAGTCATTTTTCAAATTATGGTTTGTGGTTCATATCTTTTGTTTTAGATTAGTAAAGGCCATATGTCTACATGGACACAGTCTTGCTCTTGTTTTTGGACTACCTCATAATGTTGAGCTTGAAGTAGCTAATAAAAGGAAGTATGGCATGCTTCAGTCAGACGTTAGATTCCTTTACGCTGGTCCACAGATACAGCTTCTTCCAGGAATTCTCCTCACACCTACTAAGGAAAGGCGTTTAGTTTAGAGTTCCTGTGAGATACAAGTTCTGCACAAAGAGACAGTAATTCTCTTTCCACGTTTGCCAGATGTATTTAGAATAAACTTTGAAGAAAAATTAGAACAAAAGAATACAGTCTCTGTGATTTTTTTTTTTTCAGGATGAGGGAGGATATAGAGAACTGGAAAAATACATGTAACAAAGATATAAACAATGACAAACTAACAAATAAAAATACAATTTAAAAATTGAGACAGAAAAAATGTTAAGGAAGGGTTAATTAGTTGGTTAAGAATATGATGTGCTGATGAGCTTCCTAGAGGCCAAAGCAGAGAAGACAACAAAGTATCGTTTGTCTTCTTCAAAAGCAACTTAAAGAACATGAAGTTTGCAGGGAATGCAAAGTGGTGCTAAATTCATAAAGAGTTTTCTTGAGAGCAAGATGGAAAGTCTTCATCAACAGATTTATAGCAAATGCAAAAATGCTTTTCATATTTACCTGAACTGCCTTTGGAAAAAAAATTAGCGTTTGCTTCAAAGCAGGAGTGCATGGATGGACTGTGAATCCGCTGAAACCACACACATTTAAAAAATATGTGGCTATGTACATGTTACAGGAAAAGAGCTCAGTTTTCAGTAGATTCTTAAAGGGGCCATCCTAAGATCTCCAAATTTTAAGAAACATTAAAGTATAATACCATGAAGGTGAGTTAGTAAGGGCATGAGCCACTGAAGTTAGGGTTATGATGATTCTAATTGTATTTCATGCCAAATTGCAATGGGCAATTTCTCGACATGCTAATTTGTTTAGAGCAGGAACTTGCCTGTCAGACTTAAGTATCTGCAGATTTTCTACTTCGTAGATCTTTCTTAGCAACCGATTCTTATCCTAGTCTTTCTACATTCCATCTACACTCTGGGCAGTTGACATCATTGGTAAACACACACACACACACACACACACACACACACACACACACACAC
>NW_004443957.1:6916036-6946170 GCF_000243295.1 Trichechus manatus latirostris | reverse complement strand
ACACACACACACACACACACACACACACACACACACACACACACAGAGTACCTCCCCCCCACCCCGCCCCAGGGAGTAAGCTAAGAATGATGGCAAGGGGAACCCCCTGATCCTTGAAGGAGAGCCCGTTGTGCCACATTTTGGGTGAAGAATTATTTGTTGCATGGAGATGGTAGCCTGCATTGCAGACATTTCACATGCCTAAGTCCTTGCCTGTCTTCAACTCCCCAGCCTTGCCCCATTTAAAAATGTTCCTCTCTGAGAGCAGTACCACCCTCAGCAACCTCAACTTCAATGCTGTGTTTTATATTTTAACAGTATCAATATGACATTGAAAATATTCTGGCTATTATTAAAATTATGAGGCCACTTAACGCTGTTATTGGTACTATCATTTATATAGCTCCTTGTATTTTTAAAAATGAATTCTTTTAAGATTTTTTCTTTCATTGCTCTTTATTTATTTATTGTATGTATTTATTGGGACCCTTGCTATGTGCACAGATTATTATGGATTTCATATGCTCTTAAAAAAGAAAGAATGATCCCCTGTACGTTGTCACTTTCTCTTTAGTAACAGACCTTTTCTTTATCACTTTTTCTCTTTTCTCAAGCTTTACTCTGTGCCAAGCACTGTGCTAAGACTTGCCATACCTCTAATCATTTAATCCTCAGGATAACCTTATGTGGTAGGCCCCAGTATAATCACCATTTTACAGATGAGGAAGCTAAGGCTCAGTGAAGTTTAGCGCCTTGTCCAAGGTCACACAGCCAAGAGTGGGTAGGGCCGGGATTTGATTTACCTTTTACATTGTACTATAGGAGCCCTGGTGGCATAGTGGTTAATCGCTCGGCTGGTAACCGAAAGGTCCGCCGTTTGAACCCACCAGCTGCTTTGTGGGAGAAAGATGTGACAGTCTGCTTCTGTAAAGATTACAGCCTTGAAAACCCCATGGGGCAGTTCTACTCTGTTCTGTAGGGTTGCTATGAGTCAGAATGCACTCAGCAGCAATGGGATGCATTGTACTATGTTGTTTATATGAGGCAGTGGTGGTTCAGTGGTAGAATTCTCTCCTTCCATGCATGAGATGCAGGTTTGATTCCTGGTCAATGCACTTCATGCACAGCTACCACCTCTCTGTCAGTGAAGGCTCGTGTGTTGCTATGATACTGAACAGGTTTCAGCAGAGCTTCTAGACTAAGACAGTCTAGGAAGAAAGGCCTGGCGATCTACTTCCAAAACTCAGCCAAAGAAAACTCTGTGGATCACAATGGTCTGGTTCTCAACCAATCATGGGGATGGTGCAGCCCTGGGCCGTGTTTTGTTCCTTTGTGAATGGGGTCTCCATGAGTCGGGTCCTGACTGGGCAGCGGCTAACAACAACAAAATATTGCTTAAGGTCTGTAGTTCTCTTTTCTTGTGATATCTTTGTCTGGCTTTGGTATCAGGGTAACACTGGCCTTACACAATGAAGTCTACATTGTTTATGAACTTGATTCCTAACATGAGTCCCTCTACCCATCCCTCAATCTCACCATCCTGTCTGAACACTGTGCTCATAGATTGATGATTATGAAACTAAAATCTAGTAAAAGCCATCTCATGACAGTGTTGAGTGCCTTGCAAGGAGAGGTCCTTTTTTATGTGGGAAGTTTTAAGTACACTCCCAATATTTTATGCCTGAAATGAAGATGTGCCATCTATAATTTTTCGGTACCAGACCGATCATTTAACTCTATAGGAGGTTCTGTAGGTTCTTGTCACCCTCTTATCACCCCGATGATAATCACATATTTTGTATTAAAGCCAAAATCTTTTATTTGTGTGGGTAAGAGGGATTTAGCATACTTAAAAAAAAAAAATGGAAATAAGGTGAACTGTGGCATATTTGTTAGCTTCAAACCACTTCTTAGCATTTTTTCAAAGAACTGTTGGTAATTCTCCTTCCTCTTCTAAAGTGCTTAAAATGTAGATGTTTTCCTATAAGAAAAGATATTAATAAGTGGATCAATACACTATTCGGGGTTTCTGTGAGAGAAATACTTAGAAGGCCTGTTTGCCTGTAAGAATTTACTTATATGGTATCCTATTGATTACAAGGAATTCAACTTGGAAGATGTGATAGCAATCTTTGTAAGCTTCTTTTGAGTGAGTTTTTGAATTTTAATAAAGTAAAACAACATTACAAATAGTCTATAATGTAGACCTTTGAGAAATGCAGACTGATTTTTTTCAGCCGAATCCAATTTTGTGAGATCTTGCACAACTTAATTTTGCTGGTGCTAAATATGACATCTTTTGTGCTGTCACACAATGATTAATTTTGTAAGAAAGATCTTGTTTTCCTCTCTGTCATGGCCATGAATTGTGGCCTCCTTCACGTCCCCTGCCATTTTGCTATGCACTTCCTCTACTTTGACGCTGACATGTGTTTAGCAACGAAGAGAAGTAACACTTATTTGAGAGAGTATCATTTGTGTCAAGTGTGATTTTTCAAGTTTTTTTTTAGCTCTTAGAAAGGAGAGAGGATGTGTGGTGTTTTCCTGAGCCCAGCTTTGCTGCCCTTGGCCCACCATACTTCTGTACTGTTATCTTGTGGACTCGGGGATGGCTATCCTGTTTTATCCTCTTCCTTGCCAGATTTGTATATAATTAGGAAGAGTTGGATCGCTATAGGGGTGGACAGCCCTGATGCACTGCCATTTAATATTTATGGCCAGAGAAGAAACCACCAAGAGTTGCTTAAAGATCTACTGACTTGATGTCATCAAACATTTATGACCCAGAAATGCTCATATTTTCACGTGCCCACGTAGTTATGAAATATAATTTTATTTAATTTTTCTTTTGACATTATGCTTTCTAAAGCCTTTATAATTCCTTACAAACTTATTACATATTTTACTTTTAGATTTAATTACAACCAAGACTTGTATTTCTTTTTTCATTTGCCAACATGATGTAAAACTTTTGGCTTTTAGCCTACTTTGAACATCTCTCTTTTCCTGTGCGTTTACACTTCCTATATCCCCAAATATTACATTCCCCTTCCCCAAGAAAGAATCAAATGCAATTATATTATGATTACTAAAAACAAATAAACAAAACAATTGCTGTCCAATCAATTCCGACTCATAGTAACCTTCTAGGACAGAATAGAATTGCTGCCGAAGGGTTTCCAAGGAGCGGCTGGTGGAGTCGAACTGCCGACCTTTTGGTTAGCAGCCGTAGCTGGCCATAGCTCTTAACCACTGCACCACCAGGGCTCCATTATGAATACAGAGTATACTTAATGAAAGGAAGCCTGGTCTTCCTTGGACTGGTATCTTCAACTTCTTTTTAACTCTGTATCTGCTCCAGCATTTGACTTTGGTCCGTATGTACCAATTGTGTTGGGTGATACAAATTAGAAATTGGCAAATGTCTGGTTGCCCTTCACCCAATGCCATTTTTTTATAGAGACTGAGGAACAGTAGCGGCTGGATGCCAAATTCCATGTCTGCCCTGAGAAGGTCACCAAGTAATGAAATTGCCCAGTTGTCTGGAATCTGGAGAATTTGTCAACCTTTTGAAGGGACATAATTTTCTCCTACATAAGGAGCCCTGGTGGTGCAGTGGTTAAGTGCTCAGCTGCTAACCCAAAGGTTGGCGGTTCCAACTCATCTAGCGGCTCTGTGGGAGAAAGTCCTGATGATCTGCTTCTGTAAAGATTACAGCCAAGAAAACCCTATGGGGCAGTTCTGCTCTGTCACATGAGGTTGCTGTGGCTGTGAGTTGGAATTAACTCCGTGGCACCCAGCAATGACATAGATCATAGAAGAATTGTCTGAAGTTGAAGCTTATAAATTCCTAGCGTTACTGTAGTGTTTTATCTTCCAATTTTTTAAAAATTTATTCCACAAATGTAAGAATAAAATACATTTTAAAGCTGAACAAAAAAAATCTCCATTATGCAACTTCCATAACAGAGCTTCTGTTTTCATTTATAATTTTCCTGTCAGTGCTTGGTCGTCAATGCTGAGTACAAGTTCTTACACACTTGTACTCAGAATGTAGACACAACTTCATAGGCTCTCTCTGCCCTTAACATTATACAACAATAGTGAAAGCATTGCATCATTTTATCCTTACGACAGTACTTTGAGATAAATTTATTGTTCCCATTCTACAGGCAGTGAAACTGAGGTTCAGTGAGGTAAGAGATTTGTTCAAGGCCTTGTAGGTGGGAAGTGAAGAACTGGAATGTGACTCTACATCTCTCTGGCTCCGGGGCCATACTCTTCATCACACACATACTTCCCTTCTTGCAACAGAGTTTCCAAATTTATCATTTATTATATTTATAACATGGCAAGAGTCAATATGCCATGACTTACTTAACTATCTGTTTATTTGGAGATGTTTAATGGTCATTTTATGAATTCCTTTCTTACAATTAAGTGCCAGGATTACAATTATGGGCCAAAAAGCATTATCATTTTTATGGTTTGGTACATGCTGCCAAATTATCTTCCAAAAAGATTATGCCAATTTAATTGGTACTAACAATCAAACTTTTCCAATATTGAGTATTATTTTTAAAACAATTATTAGTAATAGTAATAATAATAATAGTAATAAAGTGGTATTTAATCCATACCTTATTTTGCATGTATTTGATTATTAGTGAGGATGAGCTTTCTTCTTTTTGTTCTTTTATAATTGCTTTCATTGTGTATCGTCCATGTCCTTTTTTATTGGGAACTTGATGGTTTTCTCATTTTCGTATAATATGGATATTAATCATTTTTGTTCCTTTTTCTGTTTGTGTGTGTGAAATTAACTCCTTGTTATGATTAATAATTGAACAAGAAAAAAGATCTTTATAACCAGTGATGAAATGTTGAGGTAACAGTTTAGAAGGAATTCTGAAACTTCTTGAGGCTTAAGGCTGAAAATGATTTAAACGAACACCAAGATAGATAGACCTTCCCAGGTAAAGGCATTCTGTTTCTGTTACGGGCACTAATATTCACTTGGCCTGGCCTTTAAAAACAAATGTGCAGTACAGAAACTGCTGCAATTGAGACCATAATAAAACAATTTTACTTTTTTTCTTCCAGAAGCATGTTATTTCATGGAAGGGTGTCTGTTTATGGTGGGTGTGGCCACTGAAGCTGCATTTTGAAGGAGCGGGTTAAAAAAATTGTAGTTAAAGTGAGTCCCTATATTGGAAGAGTTCCAAACAAGATGACCTTCTAGACTGTCATCTTGTCTAAGAACGGAGAACAGTTTGGTTTGCAACAGCTCCCTCCTCTTCTCTCCAAAGACAATAAGCAGTGCTTGATATTAAATCAAAGATCCCCTTTTCAGTGATGATGTGTAATCATATTAAATTGTTGTGATGTGGGTCTCATGAAGGCACTTTCTTGCCTATTGCAGCTGTTGGCTCTCATATTTTCCCACCACTCCGACCCTGTCTTCCCACTGCTTTTTATTCCTCCCTTGGCTTCTAGATTATTTTTTTTTTTTCTTCCTTCACCTTTGGAATATCCCATAGCCTTTCCCACCCACTCCCCCACTCCCTACATTCCTTCTGAGCTTCACCCTGGCAGCTCCCTTTGACCCTCTCAACTTCCCACGATCTCAGCGGGCCATAATGCAGTAGATTAAGCAGTCTGCCATATCTCTCTAGGAGTGGGTCAACATGGGATCTATTTCAGGAAGCTCTCTAGCAACAGAACCCACTGACTTTCCTGCGTATCCATTTTGGGTCCTCCTTGGCCCCATATTTATAGTCAAAGTCTTTTTGTTCTCTCCCTGCCTGGCACTTGGCCTGATACTGCAAAGGTGATCATTATCCCAGCCTTAATGTTCCATGATTATTCATTCCATTTTGCTATGTTTAATGGAATATTTAATAGCATCTGTGAAGAAGACTGAAGACTATAAATAAATGCTGTCTTTGGTATTGAAAGAGCTTTATACAATATAAAATTTAGAGCACATTTTTCTCAGGAGCCCTGACATTAATATTCATCATGAACCTCAAAGTAGAAGCTATTATATTTTAACATAGTGAAGTTTACCATATGTTTCAAAGTCACTTGCAATTGCGCTTCTCATAATGACAATTAGAAAGGTCATCTTGTCTTGCCAGGCTCCATTAGATGTATAAACCAGCTTATGGCTGTCAGTGTGAAATGTATTAGGATGCTTGTGTGCAAATACAAGGGGAAAGAGCGAGCCTTCTTCTCCTGGAGTATAGCTGTTTACACCTAATTACCAACGCTGGACATGCCTATTGTTTGGCTTTAGATGATGTATAGACATAGAAATGGAAACTTTTAAAGCAAATCTGCCTCTGTCTTCTCATTGACTAAATGACAATGAGGTTTTTCCCTTCTGTGAAGAATGATGTGATGGGGTTCCTAAAATGTTAGGCAGAGAAGTTTGGATACAAACTGACATTAAGACACTGATTTGTTTCTAATGTATCTTTTTCCTGCCTTACTTTAAAAAATTTAGTCTCTTTATATTCTGCACTAAAGTATGAAATCTGTATTGTATTTAATTTTCCCACATGTGAACCCTGATGAAATGATGGGGAGATGGTGAGGAGGGGGCCTTCCATCAGGGAAATAAGTCTTTCTTATGTAGCTTGTAGTGGGATAAATCTATATTAGAACCAAAGCAGGCCATTCTTGGGAGCCTGAAACGGAGTCGGGGGAGTGGCTATGGGAGCTGAAGCCAGAGGAAAATGGTTCTTCATCTGGCTTGGTAACAGCAAATTATAATTATACATTCAACTGTAGTTGAAATATTGATATATTTATATGTATGAATGTAGCTTCAGTTTTTCTTTTGCTCTCTAAGCTGCTTTGCTTTCAATTATGAGAGGCTGAACTACTGTATTCAAGCCTTTAGAATTTACACGCGTTTACCAATAGACAACAAGGGGGCTCAAGTCTCAGATTCATTAATGCATGCACATGGTCTCCTTAGTTTTCAATTCCTTATTTGGGAGAATCTTGGGAAAGATTCTATGGCCCATCAAACATCTGATTGTTAACATTTGATACTAATCAAGTGCCTCAAAATTTTTTATTAATCTATCAATTCAACATATATTCATGGAATGCAGACACTGTGCCAAGAGTTGCTTCTTCCTGACCTTTCTTTGTGTTTGAGTTGTGCTCCAGTCCGGGTTAATTATTCATCTATTTGGAATGGTTTGTGCTGAGCATTGTCAGAGGCATAGGGTTAGTCCATATACTTCAAGGTGCTTTCCAAGCTAATAAACTGCTTATTATTATTATTTTTACTATTAAAAATGAACTTTCTTAATGGAGGGTGATAGAGATGAGTAAAATATTTTAATAGTCCCACCTACACATAAATGGAAGGAGAAAAATGATCAGGATGTTTATGTAAATAAAAAAAAAAAAGTAGCATTGTCTATGAAAAAGGACTTCGTCCTTCTTTTTTCCACTCTTTCTTTTGGGCTACAGCTGTCAACTTTGGGTGAGTGTCTCCTGTTGTCATATCATAGTAGATCCCAAGTTCTGTTTGATGCTGATTTGGATGGGCATGTGAGTCTGTTTCAAGAGTTATGTATAAATTTGTCTAATGTCCTTTCTTTGTATATAAATTCTTCTCATTATATAATGCTCTTATGTGGCTATATATTGTAGGACTATAAGCTTATGTTTAAAATTACCTGTGCAGAAATCTGTGGTGTATTAGAGAAACAGTGAGGTAGTAGATGACGAGGGTAATGAATGGAAACTTTGGAGTGCTGTGGCCCAGGATAGCCTCTGCCCAATACTTGTATGCATGTAAATACCATAGTGCTCCTCATTCTTTTTCTTCCTCCAGGCCTCTTAACTCTACTTGTACCCTGATACAGCAGTTACAGGATCTGGAAATGGGGGATGTGCCTGCTGTAGAAATAAGCTGAATTCCCCTTCCCTTTCTTGCATCAGCATAGATCCAATCCCCACTTTTCACTTACCTGTTCAGTTCTGACACCAGTCGTCCACTCATCACTTATTCCTTTGACCATAACCACCTGAAGTTAAAAGGACACTGTCCTCTAGACTACCAAGTAGGCCTAAGACTTCAGATGCCAGCCACAAGCTTGAGTGTCCCTCTAACACCCACCCTTCTGACCTTCTGGCTATAAGTTCAGGGTATTCCCACCACTCCTTCAGAATGCCAGGCGCAAACTTGGGTGGCTCCCTGGCCTCCCTCACTGCTGACCTGCTGGCTATAAATTCTGGCATTCCCTTTGGCCCCTCGGGATACCAGCTGTATGCTCAGAGATTCCCAGCCCCCTCACTTCTGACCTGCTGGCACTCACTACCCCTGTGGGTTTGATAGTTTGCTGGAATGACTCACAGAACTTACAGAAAGCACTATGCTTTCAACTGTGTCTTTAGTATAGCAAAATAAGAATACAAACAACGAGACCCATAGGGTAAGGTCTATGAGAATTCCCAGCGTGAAGCTTCCATGTCCCAAAGGACCTGCTACCCTCCCACTTGCGTGGGTGTCTTTCACCAACCAGGAAGTCCATGGAGCTTCAGTATCCAGCGCTTTTATTGGGGGTCTCATTACATAATGCAAACTTCAGCTCCTCTCCCCTGAGGTTGTTGATGTCATGAGGTGATCATGAGGTGGGTCTTTCTGGCCTGGCCAGTCCCCACCCCAGAGTTACCTCATCACCTCACCTAATGTGTTAGGTGTGGTGTGGAGTCCTTATCGAAGACACTTAAATTCCAAGGTATTTTTTAGAGATTATGTCTCAGAAACTGAGGGCAAAGACCAAATTCTTTGGGTAAGGTTGAATTCTTCATCGCACACCATGCATCTCCACAGCATTCACTGTCACCCCTCAAGGCATCAGAGAGTGGGAGGCACCCACTGTCCTCAGTCTCTGTCCAGACTCATCTCAATCATCCAGCTGACCAGTTGGCATCTGCTGCTCTGTATATCCAACTGGTCCACATTAAACAAGTGGGCAAAAGCTTTGAACTACTTTCCTAAATTCTTAGCATCAGAGAGGGCATTGGATATTGAAGTATTTTAACCCTCACTTCTTAACTCAAGCTATTGGCTAAGTTAAATTTGGCTCCCTTTCACGGAACTACTGTCTCCCTAGAGGATTTTTATAGTGACACCAGTGGAAATCTTGTTCAATTTTTGTTCAATTCATAGTTTTAACTTCGTCTCCTTAAAAAATCATTCAGGTTGTAACCCAAGGCAGCTCTGTGGCTGAGCAGACTGTTAATTAACTAATATAATCAACATCAGACCAGAAGGTGGGAGTTAACTCCTAAGAGAGAGAAAAAAAAGCCACCTATTAAATAACTATGTACCTCATAGAGGCTTGTCAAATTAGAATTCCATTTCAGTGGATATTGGATCTGAGACCAAACAGAACTTTCAGTGCATGATACTGTAAAGCATTATTCATCCAACTGTCCTTTAGTCAGAATCACCCCTGTACAAACCTCTGTGTAGGTCTTTTTAGACATGGTATACCACTTAATCCTCATAAACCCCGAATATTCTCCTTCGTGCATGAGGAGACTGAGGCTAGGAGTGATGGTCTGGCTTGCTTAGTAGGCTGTGCTGGACAGAGCATGCACTGTGTGAATTCAAGTCCTGCTTAGGCCACATAAGAGTAGCATGGAGAATTGGGTGGTTGTTTAACATCTGTGAGCCTCGGTTTCTGCTTTATTCATTCATTCAACCAGTGATGGGTCCAGGTTTCGTGGGCCCTGAAGCTTTACAATTTGGGGGTGGGTCTTATTTAAGAAAAGTTATATAAAATTATGAATTCAGACTTAGGTAAAGAGCCTTGGAAGGGGCCTATGGGAGCAAGGGACCTGGCTTATGTGATAGCAGATTCTTGGTAAATCTGCCTCTCTGTTCATACTCACGCAGAGGTGCCTTGGAAGACTGGCCTGGTGATCTGCTTCTGAAAGGTCACAGCCTTGAAAACCCTATGGAGCAGTTCTACTCGGCACACAGTGGATTGCCATGAATTAGAATTGACTTGCTGGCAACTGGTTCGGTTTTAGTTTTGGTTGGGTCTGGCTGCAGAACAAAGAGTAGATGCAAGTCAGTGAGGAGTCCGCAGGGAGAGTTGGTGGGTAGGCTGCTACAGTCATCCTGGAGAGAGAGGACGGTGACTTGAAGTAGGAGAGTGGCCAGGAGCACTGAGTGGAACGGATAGATTGCAGAGATGGTTTCTGCTTAGAATCAGCAGGACTTGGAGACTGGATATTGGGAGATTGCAGCTGTGGGTGATAACTAGGGAGTTGATAATCAAGCTCAGGCTCCTGACCTGGACCATCGGTGGGTGGGATTTATTAGAATCAAGGCGATTAGTCTAGCAGAGTTGGAAGAGAAGACACGCTCACTCTTATCCAGTTGGGTTTATCCAGGTGGAGATGCCAAGGGACGGCTGGATGTGAAGCTGAGGACAGAGAGGTGTGCTGACTGGGTGGTTTTGGTTGTTTCTAGTATATGGATGATCATTAAAGCCACTGGAGAGATGAGAGCACACAGGAGAAGCAAGTGCAGGGGTAAGAAGACGTAAGGGAGAATCCTGATGAACGCAAGTGTTTAGGGGACACAGGAAAAGGAGTCAATAAAGAAGCCTGCGAGGCTGTGGCCAAAGAACAGAAAGGATGGGCAGGAATGTGATGTCCCAGCAGCTGTGAGGGACACAGGTTGTTCTTGTGTGTCCTGTCTGGCTCCCCTCTTAAGAGGGAATCAGTCACTCCTTCCCTTCACGCTATTCCAGGGAAGCTGTCCACCATAGGGATTAACCTTTGGCCATGGAGGTGTCACATGACTAATATGGGCAGACATGGAGTCCATCACCCCAGCAGCAGTGATTTGTTCAGAGTGTTGGACAGGTGACCTAAGCAGGGAGGTCTTAGAGATTGGCGTCCCTCTCTGGTTTTGATACACAAACGCCAGGATCAGAAAACCTGGGAGGGTGTTCATCAGGCTGGTTGGTAGCCATTTTCTCCACCCTGTGGAAAGACCTCATGGGCTTAATGAAGTTGTGAAGTCAAGCAGAGATTGGAGGTGGGTGGGGAGAGGTCCTCACAGCTCCACCGCTCTGGTTCCTTTTGTCTAAAGATGTGGTTCCTGAAGTTTTTCCTTCCTCTGGTGCTGTGAGTGACCCTATTATCCTTCCTAGTTATCTAAGCCAGTAAATTTATTTCTTGCTTAAGCAGGTTTGATCTGGGTTGTAATATTTCCTTCCCTGCCTTCTGCAAGGTAATGAGAGAATTTTGAGAGAACTGTGCTGTCTGCTGGCTTTAGAAGTGGTTGACCTTGGCAAGAGCTGTTCTAGGAGAGCATCACATTGGGTGGAGGAGTGTAGGTGAGGAGTTGGAGGTGCTGATAGAAAACTCATCCAACAAGTTTATTGTGTCAGGAAAGAAAAAGAGAATGCGCTGAGGGTACCTGTAAGTGGGGCATGGGGTGAGGAGAGTTTCTTTCCTTCTTTTAAGACCATGGAGATGGGGCTGGTATATTTGAGTATTAATGGAAGAGAACCAGATAGAGATTGAAGAGAAAGCAGAGAAAGGAGATAACTGATGGAGCAGTGCCCCAGTGCCTGGCGCCGGGTGGGCTCCGTGCCAGATTACCATAAATATTTTTGAATGAATGCTTGAGTGAGTGAGTGGGAAAGAGGCCGGAAGTGGAAGTGTGAGGCACATGCGGATGGTTCTTAGTGGTTGCTTTGGAGGTGAAGGGAGCCCTGACCTGGGTAACAGAATTGCCAGCTGTTTTTGCCAGAGCCCATTTGGGATATAACCCAAAGACTTCTAGTGGCATTGGTCTCTGGGATTGTATGGTTTTCTCTGGCAGTGCTTGGCAGCCTGGCTTCAGAGAGACAGAAAGTTGGCAGTGGGCATGCCAGGGCTGGGATTTTTCTTGGCAGGTAAAGAGGGAGTTGAGGATGCTAACAGGAAGCTGAGAGAAGAGATGGGCCATGGTGTCTCAATTGGAGGCTGAGAAGGAAGGGAAGAGTGAGGGGCAGAGGGATGGATGGTGCTGATGTGACCATAGGACAGGGGCAGAAATAACCGAGGGAAGGATCTGAGCTGTGGGCAGACACGATGACTTGAAGGGGGGCAGGTCCACTCAGTGGTGAAGTCCAGGGAGTGGCAGGGAGAGGGGATGTTCAGCTTGGTAAAGACAAGCCTCACTGGGAGGTGAGAAGGCAGGGCATGGAGCCATCTGTCCTAGGCTGCTGGCGGGATGCAGGTTGGGGGGAAGATAGGGATCTGGGGTCAGAGCCTTCCTGGAAGGGGCATATCTGGATAATAGCATGGAGAAGGGCAGACAGTGGTAAAGCTGACTGTCTGGAGCCCAAAGGAGCAGCCCTTTGCACGGGATGGTGGAGCCCTGTTAGGGACCCAGGAAGCCGCACTTTTCCCTCTTGACCCTGAACTAAGGGATGGGAGAGTGAGCAGCCTCCACTTGAGTGGGTACAAGGGCCGGGAGGCCCTCCAGGGATGGCCAGGCCCCTGTTAGGGCAAAGAGGGGGAGGAAGCATTTGGGAAGGGGCTGAGGTCCAGAGAAATAGTGGAAGGTCTGGGAGGAGGGGCCCACGTGCGTGACAAGATTACCTGCGGATACTGCCCACGCCCACCTAACCTTGCCCTGGAAAGGCCAGGGGTGGAATGTGAACCCTGGCCTTCTGAATAGAAAGCTATACCTTTTTTTTGTGACCCCTGCCACCACACTGCTGCCACAATTTCAGAAGGAAAAAGGGACTTTTCATTTACCTTTTAAAAAGAAACACAAAATGACCATATACTCTTAATTCTAAGAGGCCAGCGATTGTAAGATGCAGCGTAAAATTGACAGCAACTTTTAGAAGGATAAATACTAATGCTGTGTGTTCACTTTAATTCTAAATTGCATCTTGATTTTTAAAATGTTAAAAAGTTGGGAGCAGGGGGAAGAGATGGGAAGCAGAATTTAGAATTTAAGCAATATGACAACTGTAAGGACGAGTTTCTTTCAACTGAGAGAGTGTTAACTAAACCAAGAGAAAAAGACATGAGATTTCTTAGCTCTGTGAAGCTGAGGTAGGAAAACCTGGGGGGAACACACAGGCATTTTCCTGTGATGTCTTCAGGAATTGTCAGAAAAGCTGGCTCTCCTTGGGATTAGGCAGAACTAGGAGTTTAGATCAATGGCCTGAAGGACTTTTAACGCCAATTTAAGATTAACAGAGAGTTAGGAAGGTCAAATCAGCAATTTATAGGAACAGTTCACCAATGAGAGCAGGGGAATTTGTGGTTTCCTTTGTGCCATTGTAAAGAATGTTGTTCTTAACTTTACCCTGGGTTTCTAAAGACTACATTTTACAGTAAGAGATTTAAAATCAGATCACACAGTCCCGGGAAATACCCCAGACCCCTTCCTTTGCTTGCATAGCGCTGTGTGGTCTGGCCCATCCTGGCTCTTAGACCACCTCATACCTCACTCTCCTTTCTCCTTTGCTCCCTCAGAACCTTCTAGATGTACCTGTGGTCCTTCAAGCTTGCTTACCCCTTCAGGGCTTGTGCCCTCACTGTTCCTGCATCCTAGCATGATTTCCTCTAGTTTTACACTGATTTCTTTTTTGCCATTTGGTCTCAGGGTAAATGCTGTACCTCCTCTGACCATCTACGTGGGAGCAGCCACCCAGCAGCCCCAAATCTCCTGCTCTGTTTCAGTTCTCAGCATACCACTTATCACAGTTTATAGGACCTTACTGTCACTTGTGTATCCCCAGCACCTGGGACAGTCCCCAGCAGAGAGTGTCACTCGAATATTTGCCAAATGAGTGAATAAAGTCAGAGAAGTTAGCAGTAAAGTAGGAGTGTTGGGCAGAATCTGGGAAATCACAAAGTCCAAGACGCTCTTTTTTCAGATGCAACCCACTAGGGAAGGTGCCGCCCCTGGGAGAGACAGAACCAGTGCTGTTGTGACTCCCAGGCTATTTAGCTTGTTTGTGACTGTGATTATTTTCTCAAGCAGATGACATTTTTGTCCATAGTTGTGACTTGGAGACGTGTACAGATGCCCCCTCATCCCCCTGTTCCTTGCACTTGCTGATCAGGGGAGCTCAGATCACCTTTGTCCTCAAAGTTTGGGCAGCACTGACCCATGCCACTAGACTATTCCTTGAGGCAGGGATTATGTTGTGTTCCTACCCTGGTGTTTCGCATGTAGCAGCTTACTGTAAATGTTTGCAGAGTGGAATAATGAATAAGTGAGTGATGTTTAAACTATTAGAGGTCACCGTCTTTTGAAAGTCCTGTAGTGTGGCATTTCTCAAACTTTTATGTGCATCTACATTACCTGGGGAGCTTGTTAAAGTGCCAATTCTGAGAGCTTCTGCCTTTCTAACAAGCTTCCAGGTGATGCTGTTGCACCTGGTCCTTGCACTGTCCTTTGAGTAGCAGGCCTGTAGTGTGTGTGCTGGGCAGTATGTTTACAGATCAGAGATAACTTGTGAGTTGACTGGTCATCAGAAGACCTGGGTTCATATCCTAGTTTGTCCAAAAATGACATAATGCAACTTTTGACAGGTTACTCAGCCAGTCTGACCCTCAGTTACGACTTCTGAGGGACCTGGCTCAGGGACCAACATATATTATTTATTGAGCACTTACTGCTTTCCCAGCTCTTGATGCGTGCTGCTCCTGTTAATCACGACAGTCCTGTGAGGTGGAATCATTATCTTCATTCTTCAGAAGAGAAAGCTGGTGCTCAGGGAGGTTAAACAACATGCCCAAGGCCACCAAGTTAACTGCCTGCAAGGCTCTGATTGAATGCACGTGTGTGAGTGCATGCACGTGAGTATGTCAGTGTGTGTACGTATGAGTGTGTGCACACCTGTGTGAGAGTATGTATGCATGTGAGTGTGTGTAAGTGTGAGAGTGTATGTGAGTTTGAGTTTGTGTGCATATGTGAGTGTGAGGGAGTATGTGAATGTGAGTGTGAAAGAGCATGTGAATGTGTGCATGTGAGTATGAGTGAGTGTGAGCATATGTGTGAGTGTATACATGTGAGTGTGAGTGTATGGGTGTGTACATATATGTGAGTGTGCGTATGTGTGAGTGTATGCATATGTGTGAGTTTGGATGTAGATGTGAATGTGTGAGTGAGTGTGTATGAGTGTGTGTTTTCATAATACCACTTTGCCCAGGTCATTTCCAGGTATGTGACTTTAAGTCAAAGACAAAGTGTGTAGTTAACTGTGAGCTGTGGCTTGACATACAAACTTACAAAGAAGTCTGGAGAATTTTTGATTCCCAGTATTAATCTTTATCTTTCCAACACCACAATCACTGACCTTCTTTTAGGCACTCACTGCTCATGCATTGCCATCATTTGGGCACACATGCAGTAAGCTCTTTCAGAGCAAGGACTGGGTCTTTTTTTCCATTTTGTTCCCCACTACACTAAGTTATTATTTCTTTGGTGAGAAGCATGGGGCTGGCTCTATACCTTAAACACCTGCTACGATGCTCATCATGGTGTCTGGAGTGTTCCAGATCTCTGGACCCCGGGTGTCCCTTTATTGATCTTGATTTACAACACTTTTTATGACAGTGTCAATGCTGTGGGAGGGCTGGCCCCTCCATGGAGAGGCCCCGGTGGTTTGCTGAGCGCAGAGGTCTTCTGGGCAGGTAATGTGCAGTGTGTGCTCAGGCAGAGAGGAGAGCTGGGAGGAGCCCAGGGATGATCTCCGTGCGTCAGGGTGGCTGAGGGCCTTCCCTGCTGCTGTGCTCATTTCGCTCTCCACTGGTGTCACTGGCGGTTAAATCAGGGGTGAGGGGGCATAAAGGATGATCACCTGGCATCCTTCAGGGAGTCAGGGATGATGCCCAAGTTTGCCATCAGGTAGATCTGCTGCATTTTGAGAGATTTGGCTGTCTGTGATACCCGTGTCCAAAACAAGTTAGGGCAGGAGATGTTTAAAACTCCAGTAAATTATACATTTTGCTCCTATGTCTCCGGGGTGGCGAAAATCTTCCAGAGTCCTTCAGAACACAGAACCTCTGCCTGAACCCTGGAAAGGACAAATTCTGGAATCACTGTGTGAACTGTGACAGCTGGAAAAATAAACTGAAGAGATATTCATCTTATATGAGTGCAGAGTAAGTTGTTGCTCTATTAAGAGATGTATTTGGAGTTCTCAATGCACACACACACACACACACACACACACACACACACACACACACACACACAAGGAGTTTTTTATGAAGTTGCAAAAGAAAAATATCAGAATTGTTCTAAATATGGCCAAGTTAGGGAAATTTGTATTTAAAGTGAGCATGCTTGGTTTATTTAACTTTGAATTTTTCTAATATTCTAGCTTTTTGCTCTGTTTCCATCAGTCATCAGTAGGGGTGGAAACCACAAATAGCTCATTATTTAGTTTTAGGTTTCATTAAGCCGTCACTGTCACCTAGTCGTTTCAGATACCCTAAAGGGAAATTGGCACTGGTGGTGTATGAAGGTCACAGCAAGGGCAACAATGTTTCCACATCCCCTCCCTTTCCAAGGGGCCCTTCCGTCAGTAGGAAAAACACTTACTTCTGTGTTTACTGTAAATCTCAGTACTAGACTTAGTAGTTGTTACCATAAATATCCTTAAATGGCACTGATATTTTGGACTATGAGAGCTTCTAAGTGTATTTTTAAACTGTATTTTACTGAGATTGAACTTTAAGTGCCTACAAATATATATGAGAGTCCCTGTGGTGCAAACGGTTAAGCTCTCGATTGCTAGCAGAAAGGTTGGCAGATCGAACACACTCAGAGATGCCTCGGAAGACAGGCCTGGCTGGCATCTGCTTTTGAAAGGCCATAGTCTTGAAAACCCTATGGAGCAATTCTGCTCTACACACATGGGGTCGCCATGAGTTGGAATTGACTCCATGGCAACTAACAATAACAATAGTCTACTTTTAGATTCACAAAAGTGTTCTGAGTGGATAATTTGCTTCTTTTTCTCAACTATGCATCCTTGAGAAACTGTGAATACAGAGATGACTTCCCTTGCCACTTCCTCTCATATAGCTGGGAAAATAAATATGCTGGAAAACCTGGTGTATAACTCAGAGTCAGTCCTACATTCACTCACATACCCAGAACTAAGGCTGGGGGAGTTGTTCACCCATGTTCAAAAATGGGTAAAAACATGACCAGGTGGAACTGCAAACCTAAAAGAGCAGTAGGGTCCCTGTCTTAGTCATCTAGTGCCGCTGTAACAGAAATACCAAAGTGGATGGCTTTAACAAAGAGAAATTTATTTTCTTACAGCCTAGTAGGCTACAAGTCCGAATTCAGGGCACCAGCACCAGGGGAAGGATTTCTCTCTCTGTTGGCTCTGGAGGAAGGTACTTGCCATCGATCTTCACAGGTTGAGGAGCTTCTCAGCGAAGGGACCCCGGGTCCAAAGGAAGCACTATTCTCCGGGCTCTTGTTTCTTGGTGGTATGAGGTTCCCATGTCTCTCCGCTTGCTACTCTCTTTTATATCTCAGAAGAGATTGGTTTAAGACACAATCTAATCTTGTGGATTGAGTCCTGCCTCATTAACATAATGGCCACTAATCCCATCTCATTAACATCATAGAGGCAGGATTTATAACTCATAGGAAAGTGTCATCAGATTACAGCCTGGTGGACAATCACACAATACTGGGAATCATGGCCTAGCCAAATTGATACACATATTTTGGGGACACAGTTCAATCCAAGACAGTCCCCACAGCCCATTTATGCCAGTTCCATCAGCTTTAAAGGCATGGAGAGCGGGAGACGGATAGAATCACAATGTGATTCATCATTATTGAGCATCTACCATGTATTGAGGGCTATGCAAGGTAAAGAAGAAGAGAGCAATAAGACCAGCTGGCCCTAAAGCAGGCCAGGCTGAGTGGGAACGCAGGGTGGGTGGTGAAGGAATGTGCATTCCTTTGGAGTTCCTCACTTTTCTGAACCTTCATTTTACAAAAGTCTTTGGATATGAAATCAGGACATTGTTTTTGAAGAGGAGTCCCTGGGTGGTGCAAATGGTTAACACTTGGCTGCTAACCAAAAGCTTAGAGATTTGAGCCCACCCAGAGGTGCCTTGGAAGAAAGGCCTGGAGATCTGCTTTTGAAAAATCAGCCATTAAAAACCCTAGGAGCACAGTTCTTCTCTGATACTCATGAGTCACAACAAGTTGGAGTAGACTCGATGGCAACTTTTTTTTTTTTTTTTTTTGAATAGGGAGGACCAAAGGGTTAATCTGAAAAAAACAATGGTTAAGGGCTGTAGTGGTTCTCCCTATTCAAAAAAAAAAAAAAAAAAAAGATGCTTTTTGGAAACCCTATGAGGGCAGTTCTACTCAGTCCTACAGGGTTGCTATGAATCAGAATAGACTTGAAGGCAACAGGTTTGGGTTTTTTTTTTTCTTTTTAAGGGCAGTTTGGAGGACAAAAAGAATGACCAGCGGCCCACCACATTTCCCTTTGTTGGAAAGGGTGCTGAGGCAGGATCTCTCTAAGGTCTGTGGGCTGCCCAGAAGGCTCTCTTTCTCTCTTGATGTGGTAGTAACTGTGTTGAGCACTGCGTGAACATGTGGTGCTGCTTTAATTTAAGCCGTTAGCTCATTTAATCCACACAGCAGCACTGTGAGGAAGGGATTATTGGCATTCCTATTTTACAGTAGTGAAAACTGGGCTTAGAAAGCATCAGTAACTTGTTCAAGATCGCACAAATAGTACACGGTCAAATAGGACTAAACTTCTGTTATGCTGACCTCCAAAAGCTTGATGGACATAAACTATCAAATTATTTTGCCTTTTTAGGGATATCTCATTTTTTAAAAAATATCTGAAGATTACATTTGGAGTTGATCATTTATTTAATTATTGTGAATCTTTATTTGTCTTAAATTTTGGATGTGGAAGGCTCTATAAAGATATTGCATGGTTTCACTCCCCTTTGTATATCACCAAGTAAAGGAGATACAGGGGAACTATCCACAGGGGAATTCAGCTAGGCTACAAAGGATATAAACACATGCACAGCATCTATATGCATTTTTCCTTAAACACATTGGCTTTAACCAAAAAATGACAGTCAGATTCATCATTAATTTTCCTAATATTTTATAAAGCGTTCAAATTTCAACATTTATTTTCAATTTGCAGGTTGAAGAAGGGGAAAGTGATTCGTTCCTGGTGGTTTAAGTCAGGGATTAGTTTGGCAGGAGTGGTTACTTCTTCTAACTCCACGGCTTTCAAAGTTGAACCAATCGTATTTGTTTTCCAGTTTCGGCTTTCTCTCTGCTTGTTCCGGCATTAGCATCCTGGAGCTGCATTTAGCCCATCAGCTTGGTAATAATTAAGACGGCTGCCAATTCTGTCCCATATGGGTAAAATCAGGAGCGAAGATTGTAGAGAAGAATGCATTTGTCAGACTATAAATGATAATAAGTAGAAAAAAGTTGAGGACTTTTTTTTTTTTTTAACGTGAAAGGGAAGTAGAATTGTAACTAAGTTTGAGTTTCTCTGTTGTGCAAATCTCATTTTAAATGACGAGGGATTATTGCCAGATAGTTTTGGATTTGGGCCCAATATTTGACCTTATAGCAACTCTAAAAGATTCGACTGCAGTTGGGTGGAGCATGCCCTCTGGATTTGATTTTTAAACAAAACCAAATGAATTGCTCTCTTTTCTACTTTTAAGAGTAAAGCTGCTTGGGGATGCATGAAAGCTGTGGGAGACATCTTTGCCGCTATTTGCCTTTAGCACTCTTTCTGGAGGTATTTAGATTTCGTTAATAAAATGCTACTGTCCTTGGAAAAACGACTGGGGAGAAAAATATTTGGCAGAAACATGCTTCTGAACTGAGAGGTCAGAGAGAGGGAACAGGCACCAGCTTCTTGTTTTAAGGACTGCTAAGTGGCGAGTGTATGGCCACGCAGAGCTGTGGGCTGAAGCAGCCCATTTGGCCACTGTGGATGGGCTCCAGGCCTGACCCAGAGCCAAGATAACAGCAGCGCCATGTCCTGGCTCTGCCTGGCTTGGCATCTCCTTGCCTGTATCCCTGAATTTCTGGTCAGGCTTAAAGTTTGGGGAGCCTGGAGGCCCTGAGACTACGGGAGGCTCTGTTAATAACTGAATAACAGAAAAATAATCTCCTGTCTATGGCAAAGGATTGGGATGAGTGGAGCAATGTCCCAGAAAAAGGTCCCAAGGTATAGACCCACACATTTGGGTGGGCCAGGAGGTAGGCCTGGGGTGGTGGTGCCTGACACTAGTCTCCTGAGAGAGTTACACCGGGGCTACAAGCAACCTGAGGATTAAGGCCATGCACCCACACACAGAGGCACTGCCCTGCACACACTTAATTGGGAATGATGGGTTTTCTGCAGTCTCTAAGGTGGTGTGCCGGGGAGGTTATTCTTCCCATCTGGTTTTATGTTTTCTTTAATATTTTCTTCCCTTTCTTACTTTTGGTGAATTGATTCCTAGTCATTTGAACTTTCTGCTAGGTATCTTTGTTTGTGATTAACTTTGTTTTTAACAGTAATATTTAAACTTGTGTTTCTCTATTACATATCAAAATGAAATAATAAGTACATACCCCTTAGTCAATACATATAGGACACTTTTACATTTATACTGCCATCCTCATCACCATTCACATACAGCCCTTGCATACTAACACAGGGATAGATTTGCTTCCTTGTTTGTTTTTTTTTTTAATCTCCCAAATTAAGTTCTATTAATATCATTTAGAATTTCTGTTCCAGGATGTTCTTAAGTTTTCTCTTATATTATTCTTTTAAGAACCTTTTCTTAATACTTACTTTACAGTTCTTTCCTTATTGAGCTCTTATTATATGCTAGTTGACAATCACATCATTACCATCATCCCTTGGTATCCACAGAGAATTGGTTCCAGGACCCCCCATGGATACCAAAATCTGTGGATGCCTGAGTCCCTTATGTAAAATGGTGTAGTATTTGCATATAACCTATGCACATCCTCCCATATGCTTTAAATCATCTCTAGATTACTTACAATACCTAATACAATGTAAATACTATGGAAATAGTTGTTTCATCATGACTGAAGACTTGCTCTGGAAAGTAGCCTTTCTCTTCTATGAGTTTCTTGAGCTCTTCTGGTGACACTGTTGCTGCCTGGGCATCAGCCTATGCTGATTCCCCCGTGATCTTTAAGTTCTTGGGGCTGTAGCACTTTACAGAGCTTGCCAGCCAGCTCCTACTAGCCTGGAACTCCTTCCTCTCGCTCCCTGCAACTCCCTTACTTTTAACCTTTGAGAGATTGCTTTGACCACAATATTGCTTTTGGAGAGCCATTTTTTTCATGGAAACAAAGGGTGCACACAACACAGGAGTGAACGAACGAGACAAGAGGCGAACAATGCTCAGATAGCACTCGCTGGAGAGACTGAGGATCTGTGAAATGGCAGGGGTCTACAGCAGGGGATGCCTACACATCACTTCATTCGCCTGCATTCAGCGTAGTGCTTGGTGCATGGCAAATTCAAGTTCTGCTTTTTGGAACTTTTATTTTTTCCCTAATATTTTCAATCCGCAATTGGTGGAATCTGTGGGTGCAAACCTGTGGAGTTGGATTGCTAACTGTATTTATTTAGATTTAGCAATACATTTTCTTAGCATCATTTCTCATCACTTTTTCTTATATTTTTTGTTTTCCCTTAGCTTGAGATCTTTGTTTTTATTTATTTTTTATTTGACTGGAATATGTCTTAAGTAATTTTCTCAGAAAGGATTCAAAAAATAAAAGCAAAATAAAATAAATTCTGAGTAGATCGATATCAATCGACACATAACGATATTCCTGATCCTTTTATTAGAAAGTATACATTACAGATGCGTACGTATAATATGACTCCATTTTACTGAATAATGTATAATGTGCATATGTATGTATTCTGTAGTACAGCGTTTAAAAGAATTTGCATGATATTGTTATTTTAGGGGATAGAGTGGGGATGGAGAGTGAGATTATTGATTTCTATTAATAATTTTAATTTTATACGTGTATAACTTTAAAAGGGAAATTAAGTAATTTTCAAAGCAGGTATCCTACAAACAAACATAAAATGAGGCCAGTTTTGCTCCATGGGCTTTGTTGCAGGATGGACCCAAGTTTTAATTCTGGCTAGCCTCTTCCTGGAGCCTTGGCGGTACAGTGGTTAAGAGCTGTAGCTGCTAACCAAAAGGTTGGCAGTTTGAATCCACCAGCCGCGGGTTGGAAACCCTATGAGGTAGTCCTATAGGGTCACTATGAGTTGGAATCGACTCAACAGCATTGGATTTGGTTTTGGTTTTAGCCTCTTCCTGGCTATTTGATCCTGTGTAAATTATTTAACTTCTGTCTCTCTGAGCCTCAGGTTCCTCATCTATAAAATGAGGATAAATCCTGTTAGAGTCATTGTGAGGGATAACTGAGCTAATATATGTGATGATATATGTAAAACTTTTAGTAAAATGCCTGTTAAATTGTAAAATACGTGTATAACTCCTTGCGCATATAACCTACTAATATTCGCATGCATATAATTCCTGTATCTAATTATCGGAAGATACACACACACACACACATATATATTTTAATAAATATCTGGCTACAGCTATTACTTCTCATAAACACTTTCTGCTCCCAACCTCTCATCTTTTTGCTAAATGTTTGTGGGAATGTCCTGTATTTGTTGTGTACTGAAAATGTTCAGCTTTGCGTCCTAGACTTCAAAGTTGTTTATAATTCCATGTGGTATGTAATATATCACCATGGACCTGGGGATATATAATATGAGAGTGTAGGTGAGGAAGGAAGTTTATTCAGTGGATTTTTAAAATGTTAGAGATAATTGCAGTCTTCAATGTTCATGCAGTTTCATTTGCAAATTCTCAAATTTGTGAATGACTCTTCTGAAAACGTATATCTTTCTTGACCCCTTTATTAACTTCATTCTATAATGTAATGAATCACAAAAGAATGCCTATATTTAAATAACATTCTTCTACAAAGGGGCTCAAGTCACTTCACACAAAGTGATGAAACGTTTACCATTTGTACAAGTGATTAAACTTAATTTCCATAAAAAATAAATGAATAAATAGCCAACAGCGTTGCCTAAAGCTTGAACTTTCGCTTTTTTCAAACTCCCTCATGATGTAGTCACTCTTATATTCACAGAATAAACTTAAGCTACCATCTATGACAAATATTGGAGGCCAGGTGTTGGAGGTCAGGAATAAAATTGGGGTGTTACTTATATCCTTAAACCAAAAGTCTTGTATGCTCTCTGTTTCCTGAATATGATTTATTTTGCTTACTACCGGATTATTTTATGAGTTGTTGTACCCAAAGGAAAGTGGCCCTTTCCCTTTTTTTCTTCAGTTGATCTATTTTCACAGTCCATAAAAATGAGTTCCCCCAATTTGGAACTTGATTAGAAGTTGGAAAAATCCTGGGCACATCTTTCTTCATTGGACTTGTTCCCATGCATATTAAAAAAAGTATTCTCACTGCTAGGCTAACCATTAATTTGGTATAATAGCCAAATAAAACAGCCACCATACTGTTTAAATTCAAATCCTAAAATCGCTCTTGAATGTGAGTGCTATGAAATTTAGACTGTAACTCTCCTTGTGATGATCTGGCCTGTGTACTCGAGCTTTGTGTTGGGCTTGGTGTCCCTGCTGAAGGCTTCGGTGAACATAAACTCATACAAGTGTTGGTCAAGCTGCGTGAGCCTAAACTGTCCATTAGCTGCTGGAGTGTTGAATGGAAGATGAGAGCTATGAACTGGATTGCATATGTATGTGGCATATTGTATTGAAATTGAGTGAACCAGATGACTTGTGGGATGGTAAAAGGCAGGACAGAAAAGATGCAATGAAAGGGAGGAAGAAGGTGGCAGTCTGGGGGCATGAGAGCAATAAACACCCCCTCTCCCCACTCTGCCTTCTTTCCGCATTCTGCTTCTCAGGGTTATCTGGAGAGTAAAATGCAGATAGTAATGCAAAAGCTGTTTTGAAATCAAAGTTTTTGTAACAACTTTGTGGAATCTGTCTCAATTATTTTAATAATGAGTTCACTTATATGTTCACTTAGCTGCTTCCAGCCCAGTTAGTACCCATGCATTGATTTTCTCCAATGTTTCTGCTCAAGGTTAACTCTCCTGTGCTAAGAAGCATGGCCTCTGGTTGAAAACCTGTCCCACAAAGGCTACGAATCTTTTACGCAGCGGCGGCCTGGGAAGCTTGGCCACCCCTTAATGAGCAGATCTGTGGTAGCTGTTCCCAGTTCTGCTCTGTGGGGAACTGAAAAAACCAAACCAGTTTCCCTAGAGTTGACTCTGACTCATGGCAACCCTGACTCATAGTGACCCCATGTGTGTCAGAGTAGAACTGCCCCATAGGGTTTCCAATGGCTGATTTTTCAGAGATAGGTAGCCAGGCCTTTCCTCTGAGGTGCCTCTGGGTGGACTTAAACTGCCGGCCTTTCGGTTAGCAGCCAAGCTCGTTAACTGAAACTGAAGGCAAGGTGTTTTTCCTTCAAATGTCTTCTCAGTGGTTCCTTTCTTGACCTAGAGAATACAGTGTCAGCTGTAGCTTTCAGGCATAATTATTATAGAAAGTAACTACAGAAAATAGTGCCTAGGGCAGTTAATGTTAAATTGCTGGATGACCTCTCACAGCCTGCGGACGGAAAGTGTAATGGTCAATAGAAACTGCTAATTGGTGCCCCACCTCAAGCTGCACGCAGGGCATGCAGCCTAGCTGCCCCCCACACCCCGCCACCCCCACTTAGGCCTCTGTTGGCCCCTGCCTTAGAAATGACAATGCCACTGTTATTTTACAATTTTAAAACAGTCATTTGTTGACACTGGAAGCATTTCTACCACAGAAAACTTTTGCTCTATTTATCTGGCTCTAAAATTTTGTATTTGATCACATGGACCACTGTCACTGAGTCCACTTCAGGAAAGTAAAACTCAAACTATCAGTTCCCTTGATGGATGGAGAGAACACCGGCCTGGGAATCAGGACATTGGCGTTCGTCCCAGGTCTCTAGTCGGCTGAGTAGCATTGCCTGTGTCATTTAAACTCTCTGAGCCTATTTATTTCCTCACAGCCAAATTAGGGGTTTATATTAGATTTCTCCAGACCTTGCAGTGTTGTCTATGATGCTGTGAATTTATAACTAATATGGGCAAACAGTAACCTAGAGTAGTTAGAATGTTCAAGTTGGCTAATGTCTGCGTCACTTTCTTCTGGAGTCGGCACAGCCCACGTGCGTCAGCGGTTTCTCATGGTCAGTGTTAGACATTCCCCACTAACAGTACTGAAACTTGGCGACAGGGGAGACTGCTTAACACAGACAGGCTAGAGTGCTTCTTGGGGGTTTTTCTGTGGTTATATTCTCCAAGCACTCTCTAAAAGGTGTATAGAGGGGAGACCTCAGGGCCCTGGAGCCACTGCCACCCCTGGAAGTCAAATTCCACGTAAGGCACTAGAGCTTAGAGAGGAGAATGATCAGCTGCTCACTCAGCTGTTTGCCCAGGTCAGATCCCAGCCGGGAAAGATTCATTCCCCTGGCCTGCTGCATCTTTAGCAATTTGAGATTGAGTCTGCCGAACATCAAAACAACCAATCGCTTTTGTCAATTCAATCCCTTTCAACAAAAAAGTAAAATAAAAAATTTTACTAACTCAATCGCTCACCCAGTTGACCCATATGATTTAGCCTAATTTTCTACCTTGTCTTCCAGGACCTTAATGTCAGTGCTTATTTATAGCAAGGGGTTTTCTTCATGGCTTCCAGTCAGAATCACCTTGGGGAGGACCCTGGGTCCTGGACTCAGCATTTTTTCAGTGCTCCCCTGGTGATTCTAATGTTTAGTTTGTTTATGATTCATTTATGGCAAATTACCAAACTTTCAGATTGATAAAACCTGTTAATTTCCTTTGAATTCTTTTTGAATAGGAAAGTCCTGTTAAATGGGTAGAATGCTGTTTTCAATAAGAGTAGTTTGCTGTGCTTGCCTCTGGCTTTCAACTTCATTCGCATCTGTGCTGCATACTGCCTTCCTGCCCCCTCGCCACGCTTTCTCAACCTTCCTAGTTACTGTTTACTCATTTACCAGTTCAGAGTACTTTCTCGTTTTTGTTGAACTGAAGGAAGGTTACAATTTGGAATCGATTCTGATAGTTCTCCCTTTTTCTATTTACTTTCAAGATGTTGCAAAGACTACATTTCCTTCTCGTGCCCAATTTATCTACTGAATACTGTAGGAGTAAATTCATTCCCATGCTTCTGGCATTTTTAAGTATTTCAGTAACACCTTGGATTCTGGGGATGTTCTTGTGCCGAGCATCTGAGGAAAGTGAAGTGTCAGAGAAGGGGCCCTGGAGCGGAAGGTATTTGATGAGCTTTGGATAGCATCTTGATTGGTATTGATTGGTCAGTGGTTTTCAGGAAAAGTCTCCAAAATCGCAGAAGATATTTCTGTTTAAAAATGCATTCCAGAACTGTTGAGTGGCCCTGGAGAATGGTATCTGAGCTCACTGTCCCATCTATGGAAGCTGTGTCTCTTTGCCTATCTATTTTGAAAACCAGTAAACTTTTGAGAATGCAGCTTAAAAATCATCTCCTATTTCCTGTAAAAATTTCCTCCAGGATTTTTGCAATTTGCCCTTTGTCTATCTGGCGTATTTTCTCTTGTTTCTCCATCAGTTATCTAAGTCTGTCTACCCAATTGTATGACTTTCTTTTCTACTTACTTTAATTTCAGACTTACTTTAAAATTTTTTGTTGTTGCATCAAAGTCTCTTTTGGCATTTTCTAAAAGTGGATTTCTATGTAACTCTAATTTCCATTTTCTTTGGCATTTTGATTGAGCTTTTCTTCTTAATAAAAAAAGAAGTATCATCAGAGGATGGGAGCTCTGAGCACTGGGGAGTCAGGAATCCTGGGCTCTCCCGCCAGTTCTTAAATGGCCGAGACTGATGCCCACAGGTGGTTAGCTGAGCTCTGCATCTGAACTCCCCTCTTTCTGTCCACTGTTAGTATTTCACTCAGACAGAGTGTGGGCACACGTGACATGGTAGAACCCCCAGTCTGACTTTATAACTTCTAAAAGGCTGGGTGATGAAGCAGGTTAACTTTAATGCTTTCACCTGGAGATCTTATAGCTGTACCACAGAATTTTGAAACCAAGGGTGAAAAACCTTTAAAAAATGTAGTGATTTTTTCCCCTTCCAGATAATTTTATGTTTTAGGTTTTTATTACAATTTAACCTGCAAAGCTGCTAAAATGTAAAGAATCTGGCACCTGATTGATTTTTTTCTAGTTTATGAAAAACTGACGCTACCCTAAGGCAAAGACACATTCAACATAATGATATATGAAAAAGGATTTTTTTTGTAATGTCTCTGTGTGTGTGTGTGTGTGTGTGTGTGTGTGTGTGAGGAAGGATCTTTGGAACCTTCTCAGGATCAAAACCAAACCTATTGTCATCAAGTCAATTCCAACTCATATCAACCCTATAGGACAGAGTAGAACTGCCCCATAGGGTTTCCAAGGAGCGGCTGATGGATTTGAACTAGCAGACCTTTTGGATAGCAGCCATAGCTCTTAACCACTGCACCTCCAGGGCTCCTCTCAGGATCAAGCAGATGTGGAAAGTCGACATTTTCAGGAAAGAATTTAGGAAAACAAAAGGCAACCTTTCTTCCCCTTCTTGCTCCAAGTCAAAAATTTTTGCGCCACTGAAGACAGTGCATTAATTTCTGTCTTCAGACTTAAAAAACCCAAAAACCAAACCCTTTGCCTTCGAGTAGATTCCGACTCATAGCAATCAGACTCTTTATATTCTTCTCATTCCTTATTTTTGTTATCTTTGTGTAATTTAAAAAACCTGAAATTTGGCCTGGAATTAGAACTGTTTCCTTACCCTTTATCTCTTGCTAGCTTGTTCCTTGAGTTGGGGTAAATCTTTGTAGTCATAGACAGTGTCCTTTCACGTGTGCTAGACAGCGGAGTAGCCAGTGCCGGGTGAAGAGATGTGGAATCAGAGTCTGGCTCCCATGGAGGTACAGACCACCTGGTTGGAGGTGAATCTGGCAGGTTTCCAGACTGCATTCTTGGACCAAGCATTCTGAAAATGGTTCTGTTACCTTGCTGACATTATTTTAAGGACAGTTTTACCTTCAAATGACATTGGTAAAAACAATTTGTTCCTGTTTTCTGCATCTTAATAAAGTCTTCAACTCTATTTTCTTCTGTTTGTGTAAATGCAGGCAAGTGTAGGTCCTAAACAGTAACATCAAAACCAGTGGATGTTATCTGGGCCCTCTGGTAAAGCCCTTACGTTGCTCCGTGTTCTTCATATAGGGACTGGTTGTATGTCTTAACAAAGGTTCAGCAATGTTTGATGAGACTGTCCTCCTGGTGGAATGTTTCTTCCATTTTTGGGTTCTTTAAGAACCTTTCCTGTCCTTGTTTTTGAAAAGTTTTTTTGTTACATGGAAAACTTCTTTCCTTAGAAAGGGTATACCCACTGCAGCTCACTGAATGGTTCTCAGAGCTTCATTATTATTTTTTCCTGCTTTCACCACAACAGCCTTATATCTTGAGTAACACTGACCTATCTTTTACGTTGTTTTGCACTTTGGTTCATCTTTAGCGATTATGAACCTTGTGAGGTCATGAAAAATCGAGCTGAGACCAAAGAATGGACAAGAGATTACAATAATTTATGGTATTTATCCATATTCATCTCTTAGGGTGCTCTCATATTACTTGCATTGTTAGTAAAGAGAATTTTCTGCTATCTTCTGGTAGATTTAATGTGTTGTCTGATTGATATGTACTACACTATATCTGTTCTGAATACAGTGCTTCTTTAAGAATCTGATTGCTGTATATCATCTTACAGCTGATTCCTTTTCCCTGAACATTTGTGCACATATCTGTAAGTCTTAAGAAACGTCATCTATATTTATTTTATGACTAGAACCAGTGGTGTACTGGGTACTGGTAAATGTTTAACAATTAGCTCTCCAGAAAAAAAAAAAAAAAAAAAAAGAAGGAGAAGCCCTGATTTGCAACGTTTGCCAGTTTCTCTTGTGTAAATACTCCCATCATGGCCAATTTCATGCTGCTGATGGTTTAATGACTGGCTCACAGAGTTACTCAGAATTTAGCAATGGGCTTTTGCCAGCTAGTGTGAGTTGGCTCCAGCACACCATAACTGACAAGTTATATTACGTCACAGATTATAAAAAAGCTTTATAATCATGATTTCGTTTCTGATTTAGAAAACTACACTGTAGAGTAGTTAGTATTTTTCCCATTTTATACATGAGGAGTCTAAGGCTCAGAGCCTAAGCAACCGGATAGAGTTCCTACAGCTGTTAGTAGGCAGACCAAAACTAAATCCATTGCTATCAAGTCCATCCTGACTCATAGTGACCATATAGGGCAGAGTAGGACTGCCCCATAGGGTTTCCAAGGCGTGCCTGGTGGATTCAAACTGCTAACCTTTTGGTTAGTAGCCGAGCTCATAACCACTGTGCCACCAGGGCTCCTGTTATTAGGCAGAGCAGGAGTGGAATTCCAGCTTTCAGCACAGCATCTTTGGTGCTCTTGTCACTCACGACAGTTGTGTCTCATCATGAAACGTCTCCCAGTGTTGTCACATTTTGGTTAAAAAGAGGTGTACTCAAGAAATTGTACACGTTTTAGTAGATTATTTATTTCTACCACTTGAGTCTGTCTTTCAAAAATAATAGACTGCTTATAAAAGAGCTTAGTAAATTTTTTCATCTGATTTTCAGGTGTCACTTTTGCCTGCAAATAAAGTGTTTTGTATATGTTTACTTTGTAATATTTTATTGCATAGGGGCAGTATCCAGGTGACCCTTAGTTAATGTTAGAGAAGCAGAAGCATAACAACTTCTTCATTCTTCTTCCCTTATAGAGTGTTTTTATGGTGCTGACGTTTTCTTTGTTCTTCTTACTCTCCTGTGCTGAGTTACTTTTGTTTGTG
>NW_004443957.1:6883020-6913803 GCF_000243295.1 Trichechus manatus latirostris | reverse complement strand
CAGACCGGGAAGCAGCTCCACACTCAAATGGAGCTCCGCAGCCCCTCAGGAAGAAGCAAAGATGGCGCACAGAGCCAGGTATTTGAGTGAAAGGAGGGGGAGGTGGTGAGAGGTAAGGAAGAAATCAAAAGAAGCAGCGAAAAGCAACCCCAGCAGCCAACAAATGGCACTCAGAGAGCCAGCTAGTGCGGGCTGGTGGAATCCAAGCAACCAGTGCTTCCCGGACAAGAGACTGTGTCCCCGGGAAGCAGAGGAGGCTGAGTGTGGGTGAAGAAGGGTAGGGTGTGGGAAAGCATATATCACAAATTACCGGAGCTCCGCAGCCCCTCAGGAAGAAGCAAAGATAGCACACGGAGCCAGGTATTTGAGAGAAAGGAGGGGGAGGTGGTGAGAGGTAAGGAAGAAATCAAAAGAAGCAGCGAAAAGTAACACCAGCAGCCAACAAATGGCACTCAGAGAGCCGGCCTGTTCAGGTGGGTGGAATCCAAGCAGCCGGTGCTTCCCGGACAAGAGATTGTGGCTGCGGGAAGCAGAGGAGGCCGAGTGTGGGTGAAGAAGGGTGGGGGGTGGGAAAGCATATATCACAAATTACCGGTTGTTTTGTTTCCTGCTGGAAGCTCCGTGAAGCTGCTTTCTCATACCGCCTGTTTGCTGGTCTCCGGTAGGAGTCCAAGATGGTGATCTGCGCTGCGTTAGCTGATCGGGGACCTCTGCATGAATCTCTCCTCGCTCTCTGTTCTCTGTCAGTTTTCTCACTCCATTTGGTGCTTGGCTGAGTTCTTTATCTCTTCCTTTGATGTTTTAGGGTTTCAGGATTGTTGTTTTCTCTGTTTGGCTTAGTTTTTCGGATCTTTGCTGTGGAGGGACGGCGTGGTGCTTCTGCTTAGAGCGCCATTTTGCCGGAAGTCCTATAGAGTGTTTTTAAAAATGTCTCCAAGCCACTTGAAATGAGCCAGGAAACATTTACACATCTTTGTTGCATTTGGGGAAAATTTAGTTTGGCCATATTTTTAACTCATGGATGTGATCATTTCAGAATAATTTGAAGGTGATGGTTATGGCAGCAACCATCATTTACTGGATACTTCTTGTGTGCCAGGCACTATTGGGAGTACTATATACATACTGTGTAGTTTGCTTCTCACCTTGAGGGTAGACACGAATGTTTTTCACTTTGCTGACACTGAAGCTTGTGTAGGTAAAAATCCTGCTCACATTCCCATAGAAAATTGTTGTTGTTGGTTCTAACCCATAGCAACCTTACGTACAACAGAACAAAATACTGCCTGGTCCCGCACTATCCTCACAATCATTGCTATATTTGAGCCCGTTGTTGCAGCTACTGTGTCAATCCATCTCACTGAGGGTCTCCTTCTTTTTCATTGACCTTCTACTTTACCAAGCATGATGTCCTTCTCCAGGGACTGGTCCCTCCTTATAACATCTCCAAAGTGCATGAGATGAAGTCTCACCATCCTTGCTTCTAAGGAGCATTCTGGCTGTACTACTTCCAAGACAGATTTGTTTGTTCTTATGGTAGTCCATGGTATATTCAGTATTCTTCACCAACACCATAACTTAAAGTCATCAATTCTTCTTTGGTCTTCCTTATTCATTGTCCAGCTTTCCCATAACTATGAGGTGGTTGAAAATACTATGGTTTGGGTCAGGCACACTTCAGTCATCAAAGTGACATCTTTGTTTTTTTTTTTTAACATTTTAAGTAGGTCTTTTGCAGCAGATTTGCCCAATGAAAATATGTTGTTTGATTTCTTGACTGCTGCTTCCATGGGCATCAATTGTGGATCCAGGTAAAATGAAATCCTTGATAACTTCAGTATTTTCTGTTTATTATTATGTTGCTTATTGGTCCAGTTGTGAGGATTTTTGTTTTCTTTATGTTGAGGTGTAATCCATACTGAAGGCTGTAGTCTTTGATCTTCATCAGTAAGTACTTCAAGTCCTCTTCACTTTCAGCAAGCAAGGTTGTGTCATCTGCATATTGCAGGTTGTTAGTTAGTCTTCCTCCAATCCATAGAAAATAAGTGACTAGTATTTGAACCGTTTTTTTCTGACTCCATAGGACTTACATGGTTTTCATATGACAGAATTGGTCAGACCATTTTGATAAGGCGTAATAGAAGCCCTGTTGATGCAGTGGTTAAATTGCTCAACTGCTAACCTGAAGGTAGGAGGTTTGAACCCACCAGCGGTTCTGCAGGAGAGGAGACCTCTTGATCTGCTCCCTTAAAGATTACAGCCTAGGAAACCCTAGGCAATAATAAAAGACAAATTTGTTTTATTTATTAGCTTTCTTATAAGCACCAAGTTGCAGCACATAGAGAGTTTGTAATAAAGTCCCCTTGGGGCCTACAGTCTCATTACCACAAAAATATTGGATTAATGAGAATTCAGTTATGATTGACACAGTTTATAAAATGTTCTTATAATAAAAGTATAGTTTCGTATATCAAAGTCAGATAGATTTGAACCATTATCTTTTTATAAAATAATATGGCTTCTTTCAGACCCTATGTGTCGATTAAGCTCATAAAACTGTCAAGAGACCGATCATAACTCCCCCCACCCCCATACCAGAAACATCAGAGTAGTTCATCTGCTTTTTTATCCTGTACTTTTTGAGAAAGTGGGGTAATAAGTCCCTTGATTTTAATCTCCAGAAGAGTAAAAGGAAGATATTGCCAACGTCTATCTAGTCCCAGTCCTTTGAGGCATAATGGGAAGGAAAAGACCACTCTAGATCAGAGAAGTCCACAAGAGGACACTCAGCAACAAAGAGGGTATTCAGTTCTTCCTTTCCTTGAGGAAGTCACTGTGCCCTTGCTCTTGCCCAGGGGAGTTCTATTTAGTGCCTGCCCATGTCAAAGGGCCGCAGTGGCTAATGCCTTAGATCATTTTTCCTAACAGTCTCTTTCATAAATCCTTTTGCAGAGTATAATCAGGTATGAACATCTAAGACAAAATTAACAACAACAAAAAACACACAGTGCACCATACTTAAAAAAAAAACACATAATTTTTCACTAATCTCGTTTCTGAGGGGAAATTTTCAGATAAAAGCAGAAACAAATTTTAGAAGTTTTCATATTCCACCCCCCCTTAGGTCTCACATCTCTAGTCTGGATTTCAAGGGAGTCTTAGTCTTCCATTGATATGAATTATCAGAGTTGCCTCTATTTCTTACATATCTGCGTTGCCATCAGAAAATCTGAGGGTGTGTGACACTGTTTTCACATGAGTATGTAAAAAAATGGTGAGTGTTAAGAATATCTTAAACAGAAATATCAGTCTTTCCCATCAATTTCCTTTTTGTTTTGGTATGGGAAATTCTATGTTCAGTCCCTCATTTTGGATTTGCAGATTATTCAACAAAGAGAAGGTAGTAGTCTATTTTTTAAATTTGGTCAATAAGATTATAATCTTAGTACAACTGAATTTCTTTTGGAAGTTGTTCAGTTATGCAATTGTGAATTGTGCCCCATTGTGGCCATGGTGGACGCGGGCTGGTTTTCAGCCCAGATCACAGAATGACCACGGAGAGACTTCAGAGATTATTCAAGAGTTCTGTGTTTTCAAGTCGAGAAAGCTGAGACCCAGAGAAGTCACACTATTGCCAAGGTCAGACAGCTAATGAGTTGGTGAGCTTTGGTGAGAACCCAGTCTTCTGATGGCTGTTCCAGAACTCTTTCCCCCAAGCATGCTGACTGGTGAGTCTGCTGATGGCCAAATTTATGCTGGTATTTCATATTTGAAGGCCACATGTCTTTGTTTGTTTTCAAAGAGAGTTTTCTAGTATCATTCATGATGGCCACCTCTAATGTGTGCCAAAGTTTACTAAAGCAATCAACCTGGTATTGTGTTTACACCAGTTTGCTTATATGTCAGCATTAGGTGCTGCTAGGAAATCAAAAGGGGGTTAAATACCACAGGTTCGCCCAAGAGTGGAGGTTGTGTTGCCTCACTAAGCCTTTTCAAGCATCATTTTATTTTATTATGAATCTTAATTCAAGATAATACAAGCTCTAGCCCAATAAAATGAACGTTAGGTTAAAATAGAAAAGTATAAGCACTAACCTACTAACCAATTTGAAGATTAGCATGTATTTCCTTGGCAATATTGGCCACAATGCAACTAAGAAATCAAGGAGCAAGGTTCTCCCTAACCTGCCCCTTTGGAGAAGGAGCCACTGTTTCCAAGTTAACTTGCACTGATTTAAGTGTTGGTTTTATTCTTTTTCTGCAATTCCTTGTAAGGATGTTTATTTTATTTTGTTTTTTAATGACTTGATTTTTCTTCATGTCTTTATTATAAAATTTTCTAATTTGATATATTTTAGGCATAGAAAAAATTATTTTGGTTAAAATTCTGACTGGATTCCTGACACAGCAGGGATTGTTCTGTGCTGCTTCCATTATTAAGTAAAAAAAAGCAAGGTTTCAACAGACCCGTGTTTATTAGAGAAGAACGTGGTAAAGGAGAAGTAGAACAGGAGGTCATTCCAGTGATACAATTTGTTAATCCTCTGAAGTTTAACCTTCTTTTTAGGTCTTGTTAGTCAATCTTGTTGACTAAGGATTAAAAAAAAAAACCAAAAACAAATCATAACATTTGGAAGAGAACAACACTGTAAAGAGCTTTCTCTCACTTTAACAATTGTATGCCAGGTTCAGTATCTCCTTTAAAAGCAAACAGAATCTTTACGTGAGAGAAGCCAGTGCCACAACCTGCTTGTCTCTTTGTTCCACACTATGTACAACTATGCCCTCTTGGACCCTGTCCTTTAAAGTTGGAGATTATCTCAGAAGACATGAAGGGTTAGGAACCTAGTGTACTCTGCAACAAATTTACAAGCATTAGATTTGTATTTTTTGTGTATGCTGGTTTCAGGCTTCCTAAAAGTGTTTGAGGCCAGTACTTCTAGACAGGATGTAATCTAGTGCTGCTGTAACAGAAATATCACAAGCGAATGACTTTAGTGAAGAGAAGTTTATTCTCTCGCAGTCTGGGAGGCTAGAAGTCCGAATTCAGGTCATCAGCTCCAGGTGAAGACTTTCTCTCTCTGTCAGCTCTGGGGGAAGGTCCTTGTCATCAATCTTCCCCTGGTCAAGAAGTTTCTCAGGGACCCCAGGTCCAAAGGATGCGCTAAGCACCCAGTGCTTCTTTCTTGGTAGTATGAGGTCCCCCTGTCTCTCTGCTCACTTCTCTCTTTTATATCTCAAAAGAGATTGATTTAAGACACAACCTAATCTTGTAGATTGAGTCCTGCCTCATTAACATAACTGCCCCTAATCCTGCCTTGTGAACATCATAGAGATAGGATTTACAACACATAGGAAAGTTACATTAGATGACAAAATGGTGGACAATCACACAACTAGGAATCATGGCATAGCGGACAGACATTTTTGGGGGACACAATTCAGTCTATGACAGTCCACATCATTCTTTTGCTGTCTTGGATTATAAATCTCATTGTCAAGGTAATATACTAATAAAAAATGTGTGGTGATGACGCACTGCCTCCTGTGCCCAGACTGGGTATTTGAGTGGGGCTCAATACTGGTTCTGTAGCTCCAATGCACCCCAGAACCCCTCAGGAAGCCCCCCGCTCCCCAGCCTGCGGTCGGCACACTCAGTGTGCAAGCCATGCTTTCCTAGAGAGGCGTCTGCAGGGCCAGGACCACCTTTTGCCATGGGCGCAGAGGTAGTGAAACAGAGGAATTGAATTCTAGTTACAATTCTGCCATCACATGACCAGGTGACTGTGGGCAGGCCACTTTGTTTCTTTGGACTGGAGGTCTGTCACCAGGAAAATGAAACTTGTCAGCTCCTCAATTAAGGTTCGATTTAATTATCTCTGAAGGCATTGCAAGCACTAGTACAAGAATTCTGTGATTTATTTAAAAAAAAAATAGAACAAAAATGATGACAAACAGCTAACATTTATTACAAGTCTCCAGGCACTTTTAAGTACTTTACGTTCACTGTTCACAACCACCTTAGAAAATAAGCACTGTGATGCAGAACCCAGACAGAAGTTTGTAACTTGCCAAGGGACATCCTGTGAGCCATAGAGTTTGACCGGAACCCAGATGGCCTGATTCTCAACCACTACTAAATTGAAAGAGCATTTAAAAGAAATGATGCCACAATAAAAAGAAGAAAAAAGTCTTTTACTCTCTAGCCGTCATGCTTTTGTGGGTTCTTCTGCTAACCTTGTTGAAAGGGTGCAATTAATCTGTAATTAGGGTAATAAAAGAGTTTCTTCAACAGGGAGGGGTTAGGAAATAGTGTTATTGCTGCTCTTGGGACACAAGAGGGCGCCGTAGCAAAGCTTACTGTCTGCGCATCCTCTGTGCCTTAGGAGGGCACTTCCTGGGACGAACTTCAGAAGAAATACGTCGTTTCTGAGACCTTGTTTATCAACTTGGGATCGCCAGTTTTCATTCCTGTAAAGCTCAGGATAAAAATAACGGATAAATCATTACAATTACATCCTTCCTTGCTGACACCACGAGTTTTCTCGGATCTGGGCTGCCTTTCGGGTTGCGCGCCTTCTTAATGACCACCTTGCTGTAATGCTCCAGATGGCTGTCATCTTAGCCACAGATAGAATTAAGCATGATAATGAGGGATATTTTATTTAAATCTGCTGTTTAAAAAAAACTTTCATTAGTTATTCACATGGAGGGTTAGTTACCACACTGCCATCCCATGCGAATAAAAATGAGAAAGATTTGAAGAAAGTAATCGTTTAGTATTCAACTGATTTACTTATTTTTTGTCAGATGAGAATAGGCAGCACAGAACTGCTGGAGTTGCTTCGTGTACGCTTCATCTGGTTCGACGCTGGAGGCGGTAAAGAGTAGTTTGAACTGTATTTAAAAAATAATAATAATAAAGGGAATAGCAAGGTACCCGGGACGAGGTGCCAGTGCCTGTTCCAGCCGTGGGAGAGCCTCAGGCTGATACGTAGCTGCTTTTAATTAATTAGGCTGGCGGTGAAGCCTGGTGAAGGGTGCGCGGCAAGAGGAACGCATGTTCCAGACTTGACAAAGAAGAGGCTCCGCACTCAGCCCCGTGGCCCATCTGTTACTGCTGTTGCCCACCCGTCAGCACTTTTCCTCGCCTGCTGTGCTGATACACAAAATAGAGCTTCTCATGCAGCAATATTTGTTCAGAACAAAAAATGTAAAGGCCTTTCAATGGATTATAGATGAATGAATTGGAAACCCTGGTTTGGAAACAAGCAGTGTGCTGTGTGTGGCTTAATAAAAGGACACATTCTTTTTGGTCCACTAAGTCCTGCGTTACAGTGGTTAGGAGCTACAGCAGTTGGCAGTTCGAATCCACCAGCTGCTCCTTGGAAACCCTATGGGGCAGTTCTACTCTGTCCTGTAGGGTCACTATGAGTTGGAATGGACTCCACAGCAACGGGTTTAAAACCTGAGTAATTAGTTTAGTTAAGGCCATCTGTAGAAGGTGAGTTCTCTACAGAGGACTCCGCTATTTAGGACCAGTTAACCAGTTGCTGTGGAGTCGACTCAGACTCATGGCGCCCCCGTGTGTGTTAGGTAGAACTGTGCTCCACAGGGGTTTCAATGGCTGATTTTTTGGAAGTAGATCACCAGGCCTTTCTTCCGAGGCACCTCTGGGTGGGTTCAGACTGCCAGCCTTTTGGTTAGCAACCGAGCACGTTAAAAGCTTGCACCACCCAGGGTCTCCTACTGTTGAGCAGGAGGAGAGAAAAAAACACGCGCTTTCCCCTTCGCATTTCTCTGCTAATATTCTGTTTGTATTGCAATGAGTGTACTTTGGCACTGGGTGAATTTTAAAGCTCCTGCTTAGCTGGCTGGCAGACAAGAAAACAATCTCAGAGGACACTCATCTCAGAAGGAATAAAAAATTGTTATTTCTGCTTCTGCAAAAACCTATGTGGATGAAGCTCTGACCTGGGGCTCAGGGGTAGGTGAAAGAGAGCCCGGAGCAGCACCCTGCTATCAAACACTCCTGCACTTCTCTCTTTATATCCTACTACTTTGTTTCCTTCTCCTGTGCTCTCATTTTATCCCTCCCCCCTATACATTCAGTCTCTAGGTGTTGCAAATGATTAAAGCGCTTGGCAGTTCGAGTTCACCTACTGGTGCCTCACAAGAAAGGCCTGGTGATCTACTTCTGCAAAGTCAGCCATTGAAAACTCTATGGAGCACAGTTCTACTCTAACTCACATGGGATTGCCATGAGTCAACGGCAACTGATAAGTAAGTAAGAACCTGTTATGCATTGAATTGTGTCCCCCCAAAATGTGTGTCAAGTTGGCTAGGCCATGATTCCCAGTATTGTGTGATTGTCCACCACTTTGTCATCTGATGTGATTTTCCTATGTATTGTGAATCCTGCCTCTATGATGTTAATGAGGCAGGATTAGAGGCAGTTATGTTAATGAGGCAGAGCTGAACCTACAAGATTAGGTTATGTCTTAAGTCAATCTCTTTTGAGATATAAAGGAGAGAAGCCAGCAGAGAGACCTAGGGACCTCATACCACCAAGCAAGAGAGCCGGGAGAATAGTGCGTCCTTTGGACCCAGGGTCCCTGCGTGGAGAAGCTCCTTTACTAGGGAGGATTGATGACAAGGACCTTTGCCCAGAGCCAACAGAGAGAGAAAGCCTTCCCCCGGAGCTGACACCTTGAATTTGGACTTCTAGCCTCCTAGACTGTGAGAGAATAAATTTCTCTTTGTTAAAGCCATCCACTTGTGGTATTTCTGTTAGAGCAGCACTATTTTCTCTTTTCTACCTGTCCTCTTCCACTCTATCCTTTATTCCACTTTCTCCCTTTTTCTAATCCTTGTGTTTTCTTTTCCATCCCTTTCTTTATTTCTTCTCAAGGATTTGCTGTGATTTCATGGAGCAGTACTGAGCGCCAGTGCTCACCCTGAGAGCACATGGATGCTTCTGACTCCTGGGCTGTTCTTGGACCAGCCTTTAGCCTTGCAGCCTCAAAGCAGCTGTGAGCCTAATCAAACCTGAGTTTTTATTTTATTTTTTTTCTGTATATGAGAGAAGTGAAGAAGATAATGGCATGAAATCTTATCTAGGGCCTTCAGAATGAAGTCACCACTTATACATTTTGATACCAGTCATGGGAACTGCTGTAATGGAGTTAGTAATAATTCCAGCAGGCTCTGAGGTTTGTGCTGCCTCCACCCACTTCCACCCTCCTTCCCCCATTCCTTGAGTGGAAGGAGGAAGCAATATTATTGGATCCATAACAGGAAGCTCTTTAGAAGATTAGTAGAGACAGTGCTGATCTTGGAAGAGTTAGAGTCTAGGATATAGATCACCTAAAAATATCAGGTTGCTTGAATGAATGAATGAAAATTAGTGAAGAAGCAGATGGGGTGGGCCTGGGAGGAGAATCTGCCTGAAAGATATACAACCAAAAATAGAGTCTCTCTTATTTTCACAGACACCTCTTAACTTGGAAATAGAATTATCTCTAATGTGGGATGAAAAATGTCAAAATGCCGCTAACAAAACCGCGCAAGTTTTCAGTGTTAGAGTCTTGGAAATTTTCAGTGTTAGAGTCTCGTCATAAACATCTGGAGATGAAAGGGCCGAGCATTGGTTCCTCTGAGGAGTCTTGCCTTAATCAGCTGTCACCCTTTCTTCTGGATAAAAGCTCTGACTACCCTTCGTCCCCTAAAAGAGAGCAGGTCCTTGACAAGCAGACACAAGAATGACTTTCAAGTAGGAGAAGAGTTAGAAAAGGAACCACCTCTAGAGGGCGCTACTGAGGCTCATAAGTGGTGAGCACAGGAGGCCGGGGGATACTGGGAGCCTGGGACAGGTGAGTTCTTAGGAGTGGGGGAAGCAAGAAAGGAGAGGGAGGATGCCCAAAAGATGGATTTGGAGACCTAGCCACCATTCTCTCTAGCACTATTAGGACCTCTTGATGTGGAATCATCCTTTCCAGGGCAGGATACCAAGGTGACAAAGACATAAGCTGGATTCACTCAAGGGGGCAGGACTGTCCCACTTCCTCCCAGTGGACAAGAATCAGCCTGATCGTTCACTACAGTTTAGTAAGTAGGCACAAGTAAGCCTGTGCTTACCTTGCTTACTGGGTTATGCACCCCTGTCAGGGATTGTAAATTTGAAAAGAGGCTTTGATTCTTCAGGAGGGTGCTGTGGGGTTGGGAGAGAGACAGATGCCAGCCATACCTAGAAGCAGAGTCTTTGATGTGGTGAAAAAAAATGTGAAATTGCTTACTACAGATGATCTGGTAAGCAAGGTAAATACCATGCTTACCTTGCCTATTGGATAATCTGCCCCTGCTGATAAGTGCATGGGACCCCCAAAACCACATACCGTAGAGTCGATTCTGACTCATGATGACCCATGTGTGTCGGAGTAGAACTGTGCTCCATAGGGTTTTTCAATGGCTGGTTTTTTGGAAGTAGATTGCCAGGGCTTTCTTTCAACGTGTCTCTGGGTGGACTTGAACCTCAAACCTTTCAGTTAGCAGATGAGCTTGTTAACCATTAGTACTACCCTACATGGGGCCCCAAGGGCATCCAATTTAGTGGTCAGAATAAAACATGGACGGATGATTGCAATTTTAAAGTCGATTCTTAGACCAGTGCAGCTGAAAGTTCTATGTGTAGACACCTGTCTTCTCCCTCTTTTGCCTGTGATGCACCCAGTTCCGTGAAGCTGGTGGTGATCTGGGCGATGGAGTCACTTGGTGTCTAACTTGCCTTGTGATAAGGAGCTGGCCAGCCTGGGCTGCTCTTCTGTAATCTGCCTGCTCTGAGGGGCCTGAGTTGCTCGCTGTTGGTATTCTGAGCCTGAGGTGCAGAGATTGCTGCCTGTGGTGGAATTGGGGGTGCTGCCCCACCTGTGACTGCAGTCACCCACGCAACTGCTGCTTGATCTAGCAGCATAGACTTGTTGCTTGTTAGAAGCTGGGGAGATTGTCAGCATCTTAAAAAGGCCATCAAGACATGTTAAAGAAGACAAGCAAGAAGGTGGATACATTTTCACGATTGCTATTTTAGTAGTTTATTACAAGCTCTGTTTTTAGAGATTAGCAATTAATTTACTGTTTTCTTGAGAAATTGTTATGCCATTGTCCTTCCTCCACAAACTGAGATGTGCCTGATGGTATGTATAAACAGTGAAATGACTTATTTTAAAAGTTGATTGGGATTAGATTTTAAAGACTAAACATTTTTCTCAAAGAATTCTTACTTTTGGAGGATTGTGACTTTAATTTTGCTCTGGTAATCCAGTTTCTGAGAATAAAACGGAAACCTCAGTTTTGTGATGGATATCCAGCATGTTTCTTCTTACTGCTCCTGGGGAAGTGCACTGTGGGGTGGAGATGGGGGCTGCCTGGAACAGGCAGATCCTGAACACCATTCTCCGCTTCTCAGGGGCGTCTTCAGAGCTGACTTTGCTCACCGATGGGCAAGTCCGGGGCCTCCCCGTCTTTCCTTCCTTGTTGGTTGGTGCCTGGAAGTCTAGAGTCACTTATTTCTTTTGGATTAGGCTATAAAATGCCTATGCCCTTTGCAGAGGGAAGCCTGTTCATTGTCATTCTTCCCCCAGAGTTTAGGTAGAAGAATAGAAGATTCTGGGTCTTTCTAGAGGGAAGAGATTCACTCTGATAGAGAGGGGAGGATAGGGAGCCAGTTTCTGGAACTGCCAGTATCTTGTTTGTTCTAATTCACAACTTTCCTCCTGTAGGCACCACCAGTGAATGTAGCTACACACCCTCTGGTCACAGTTGTACGTTGGTTCTGTCCTTCAACCAGAATGATGCTATGTGTGTGGAAGTACAGTTAAGGTCAAATGATTTGTGGCTGGTGGTTTTTCTCCATGTAGTTTAGGTGTAAACCATACCTTCCTGTTGGTGGTTTTTACCACAGTTAGCTGACTGTGTTTTAATTCCTGCCTCCTTACCTGATGATCTGCTCCATTTCTTTGCTTTAAAAGAAGTCTGCTGGAGGCACAGTGGTTAAGCACTCCGCTGCTAACTGAAAGGTCAGAGGTTTGAACTCACCAGCTGCTCAATACGAGAAAAGACCTGGTGATCTGCTCCTGTAAAGTTTACAGTCTAGGAAACCCTGTGGGGTAGTTCTACTCTGTCACATGGGGTCACTATGAGTCAGAATTGACTTGACGGCACACAACAGGCTTACCTGTCTGCTGCTGGTGGAATTTTCTAGCAATTCTGTCTCCCACAATGTTCGAATTTGCGCTCTGGGTGTCCTTTAAATCTTTCTTAGGCCTAATCTAGTTGGCTCACCTTTAGCCTTTGTTTTGGTTTCCTGTTGTTGACCATCTCTTTCTCTGGCCAGGGTGTACTGTAACGGGCATGTGCTCTGGGCTGTAGGGCTGACTGTGCTGCAGGACCTGTGTGGTTGATGGTCTTCTCTTTCATTTTTTCTCTCTTCCTTTTTAATGTTAAGATATGTTTTTAGATTACAAGGCATAGTGTTCTGAATTCAGATTGAATGTCTATAACAAGACCAAGATTCACAACCATAACCGGTTGGATGATACCATGTGCTGACAGGAGCACCCCTCTTCCTGTTGGTCTCCCACAGATGCCCCAGCTTTCTTATTTCATGTCCAGGTCCTTTGGCCTTGGGGTTGAGTACTAGCTCAGTCACTGAGGAGAACCTTTTTTTTTTTTTTTTTTTTTTTACTTCAGGTGAAGGCTTACAGAACAAATAGTTTCTCATGAAACAGTAGTACACATAAATTGTTTTATGACATTGGTTAACAACCCCACAACATGTCAACCCTCTAACTTCTCAACCTTTTTGTTTTTGGTGAAAATACACATAGCCAAAGATACACCATTTCAAAAATTTCTACATGCGCAGTTCAGTGACATTGACTACGCTCTTCCAATTGTGCTGTTATCCTCACTTAAGATGAAGGCTTACAGAACAAAATAGTTTCTCATTTAACAGTTACTACAAATGTTGCCCTTTGACAATGGTTAACAATCTCACAACACATCAACAATATCCTTACTCAACCTTGGGTTCCTTATCACCAGCTTCCTTCTCCCTTTCTGCCTTCTGGCCCTTGTCACTGGACTCCTGTACCTCGTTAGTCTCATTTGGTTTTACGGGGCTGTCCACTCCCAGGCTGAACAGTGAACCTCAGAGATAATAACTTCACCACTGAGCTAAAAGGGTGTCTGGGAGCCATACTGTTGGGGTTTCTCCAGTCTCCTTTAGGCCAGTAAATCTGGTCTTTTTTTTGTGAGTTAGAATTATGTTCTACATCCTTCTCCAGCTCTGTCCAGAACCCTCTGTTGTGATCCCGGTCACAGCAGTCAGTGGTGGTAGCCGGGCACCATCTAGCTGTACTGGACTCAGTCCGGTGGAGGCCTTGGTAGCTGTGGACCATTAGTCCTTTGGACTAATCTTTTCCTTGTATCCTGTTCTCTTCATTCTCCCTTGCTCCCGAAGGGATGAGACCAATGGAGTATCTTAGATGGCCGCTCACAGGCTTTTAAGACCCCAGACACTACTCACCAAGGTAGAATGTAGAGCATTGTCTTTATAAGCTGTGTTGTGCCAATTGAGCTAGATGTTCCCCAAGCCCATGGTCCTGAGGAGAACCTTTGATTGTGCACCATGAAACACCTGAAATGCATGGAGCACAACCTCAGCATTCGACGAGCATGTTGGTATAGAATGATATTTTGACTTGGCAAAATGGCCCATAGCGTTCTTCTTGGTTGCAGAGTGTGTCTCGGCAGAGTGCTCCCTCTGTCACCAGTTGATCCCTGTCTGTCCGGGCCCAGATTGGCTTCCTGCGGTTTCATTCTCACCCAGGCCTTGAGACAGTAAGGATTGGCCTGGTATTTTTCTCATTTTTGAGTAGAGTCTGAAAATAGTCTTATTCCTGGGGTCCTCCACTTGGTGAACTTGTCCCCAGATGCTTGCATCAGCCCTAACTCTTGACTCTCTGTCAACCTCTCAGCATGTTTCTGGGGCCCACCTTGTGCCCCATGGGGAGTGGACAAGCCCTCAATTCTGGTTCAGGCTCCTGAACAAGAGATGCCACATGCCATTGGTACATGGTTATTGTGCAAGGGCTTCGGCCAAGAGGGTGAGTGAGGACTGAGGCTGTATCCTAGGCTCAGGGCTGCATCTGCCCAGCTTTCATTCTTACTGAGGTACCAGCTGGTCCCTAAGCTTTGCCCCCTCAGGGCAGCATCCACAAGAGGAGAGCCTGTTTCCTAATTTTCCCGAGGATGAGCAAAGGCCCTGCCATGAACTCTACCCTCACACTGTTCATCCTAGACCTTCTCTCAGAAACATACTCCACCTGTGTCCAGTCTCTTGTGCACCCATTTTCCAGGCCTCTGGGACCCTGACTAATCCAGGTAAATGTGTTTGTGCAGCCATGTCCAGCCTACGCCTGCAGGATCTGATGCCATCCAGGTCAATGCTAGTTTTGCTGACTCTGCATGCATAGAGCACACTGTCTTCCTGGATTTGAGATCTAGGGCTGTAGGGGATGTGACCTGCCATCACCCCTGCACCCACTCCTAGCCTGACCTCTGGCACGCCAATAGTCAGGCAGTATCCATTGTGGCATAGTCATAAAGACTGTTAGTGTCAGTAGCTTATCGAGCTGAAAAAAAAATTCCCTTCATGATGTTGTTGTTGTTGCTGTGTGCCATCGAATCAATTCTGACTCATAGCAACCCTGTATGACAGAGTAGAATTGCCCGATAGGTTTTGCTAGGCAATCTTTATGGGAGCAGGTCACCAGGGCTTTTCTCCCACGGAGTCACTGGTGGGTTCAAACCCCCAGTCCTTCAGTTAGCAGCCAAGCACTTAACCGTTGTGCCACCAGGGCTCCTTAATAATCTTTAATAATTAATTTTGATAGATAACTAGATAGCTGCCGTCGCATGGATTCCAACTCATGGCAACCTTATGTACAACAGAATGGAATATTGTCATCCTCACAATGGCCAGCATGTCCAAGCCCATTGTTGAGGCTATTGTGCTAATACATCTCACCTAGAGTCTCCCTTGCCCTCGTTGGCCCTTTACTTGTCCAAACATGGTGTCCTTCTCCATTGATTGATTCCTCCTGATGATGTGTACAAAGCAAGTGAGCTGGAAAATGTTCTGTTGTTATCTGTAAAGTTTTCATTGGCTAATTTTCGGAAGTAGATTGCTAGCCATTTCTTCCTAGTCTGTCTTAGTCTGGGAGGTCCGCTGAAACCTGTCCACTATATTTAACCCTGCTGGCATTTGAAATACTGGTGGCATAGCTTCCAGCATCACAGCAACATGTAAGCCACCACAGTATAACAACCTGACAGATGGTGGAATAATTAATTTAAGTATCATCTTATTCATATAGCCAGAATGACCTTCAGGAGTTTTATCCTCCCTCAGAACAGGGGGTGTGGTCACTCTGTACTGGGATGGCAACCCTGGAGACCAGGGAGCTGACTGTCACTGGGGCAGTGGAGTCTGAAAGGGCCAGCTCTTGATGCCTCATTGGCCCCATCTCATTAGCCTTCACCCTGCTTCTCCAGTCACACCTCCATGGACTGAGACCAGGAGTCAGCCGCGTCAAACAGCCTGAATGACATCAGCAGAGCCAGGTTGTACCCTGGAGTGTCATTGACAGGGTCTGAAGACCACACAGGCTGTGGGCATAAAAGAGATGGCAATGGCAGAGAAAAAAGGGGTAGAGGCAGTGAAAACATAGAGAGGGAAGAGGAGATAAAGTGTGTGGTGGTACATGTATGTGGGAGGTGGGGGGCCGGGGAGAGTGAACCAATTATGAACTGCTTTGAGGGCCACTCAGCATACCCTTTGAAGATGTTGCATGTGGCATTTGCCAGCTGCTCTTTGCTGCTTTCCCTCTTCACCGCTGCCTCCTGTAATCCAAAAGGAGAGCCACTAATTGTTTGCCATAGATCACCCCTCAGAGGCTTGCGATGTCCTACCTCACTACCCAAGGGGATGCCCAGGTGTCCTCCAGCTTTCCCTGTCCTGGGAGAGTGGGGGACTCTCTGTGCAGAAGCCTCCTCCATGTGCTGAGAGAGGGTGTTGGCGCTGTGGACGCCTCCCCAGGACCCCTGAGCAACATGATGGATGCTGTACATGGGGATGTTATTGTCTGGGCAGATCAATACAAATGTCTCAAAAATGAGAATTTTTGCTGTAGTACTTGATCATCTGCTCTATTGAATTATGTAGTCATTTTTTTCCCTTCAAGATTGGCTTTTCTTTTTTTTAATTTCCCATTTTAGAAATGAAAAAAAATGTACATGTCTTACTAGCTTTTATTGCAAGATTATTATTGCTTGAAAACTCCTTCTTATTACTCCCAACTACAGTTATTGATTTAAGTATATCAAAAGCTCTGAGTGTTTGACCTTGATCTAAGGACACCGAGTGCCGGGCTGTGGGACACACCACACACTCCGGCCCTAACAGACCCCTAATCTGACAGTTGGCTGAAGACAGAGTGACAGAGATTCTTTATCTTGAAAGTGTCGACATCATAGGTTGAAAAACTTGTCTTTCTAGTACTGAACATGCAACCATTTTCTAGACTTAATGTTTATATTCCATCTCTTTACCCACTGCTGTTCGAAATTCTGCTGTTGTGTGCACACTCTTCACCTTTGTGTCCTTCTTGCCATCTGTTCTTAAAAAAAGAACCTCTCCCCCCCCCCCCAAAAAAAACCTCTGAATTTTATTTTAAGCCAATCCAGATGACAGGAGCATAATCTTGACAATGCTTTGGAGACCAGTAGAAGAAAATTCTCTTTAAAATTACTCATCCACTCAACTCATTTTCCATATACAATCTATTGTTGGGGTTACTGCATGTTTTCAAGATAAGTATGTATTTCAGAAGGCAAGTTCCTTGCACTCCAGATAAGCAATTATTTAAAAAATTTATTTTGACATAGGCTTTCGGTTTTAATATTTTCTTTTACATTTCTAAAATAATCTCCCATTGCATGTAGGTCCCCATTACCACATATAAAGATGTATCCCAGGCATTCCCTCATGACTTGAGTTTATTTCACAGGCAGAAACGATTGTGCAGGCCTGAGAGGAGTCCTGACATCCTTCACATGCAGGCCCTATGAGGGCCTGACTGCCAGGGCCTGATCCCACAAGTACCGCCTCTACACTCAGACACCTATGATGTCTCCTGCCATGAAATTACCATTGTGACAGGTCTTAGATGGAAAAACCCATTGTCTAAATATTGAGTCACCATGATGGGTTTGGAGCTGTTCCCACCGCTGCCCTGGGTAAGAGGTGGTAGGAGGCCTCAGCTAGGGTTTACAGGTTAGGAACTGAAAGTCAGGAATAGGCAAGTGATTTATAATAGGGCTATAGATGGGAAGATGGGAAACAAAACTAAATGTAACCTGATGAGCAGTCAGAGGATTTGTATTTTAGCCCCTGTCCATGATATCCCTTGCCTGGTCCTCCTGGTCACCCCACCCTGGCACCCTGTCTGCAGTAGAAGATGCAGTGAAAGCCTGAGTGACCAATGTGGACTGAAGGGTGTACAGACCTGGCTGGGCCACTCGGCAGGGTGTGGAGCCTCACCACAACATGCTGGCCTCTGTCTTTTCCTCTCTAGGATGAGGGAAACAATATATTATGGGCTGTGAACATGAGTCTGTGAAATCGCTTTGTAAATGACAGGTCACTCTAAGATGGAGTGCCAGTTATTAACACCATCGCTGTGATTGTTTTTTGGGAGTTGCCTCCTGTCTAATCCCCAAAGATGGGGCAGCTCTTGCTCTAGGGCCTCTTTGGTACAACCCTCATGGCTGAGAGCCCCCTTCTCTGTCACTGCATTATCTTTTTTTTTAACTTTTAAAATTGGAATAATTTTAGGTATTTAGAAAAGTTACAAGAATAGCACAGAGAGTTACTGGATACTGTTCACCCAGCTTCCCCTAACGTTAACATCTTATGTAACCATGGTACATTTGTCAAAATTAGGAAACTGGCATCGGTACATTCTATGAACTACACGGATCTTATTCAGATTTTACCAGTTTTTTTCACTAATGTCCCTTTTCAATTTCAGGAGACTACACAGATACCACATTGCATTTACCCATCATGCCTCATTGGCCTTCTCTGCTCTGTGATAGTCCAGTATGGCTGAGTAGGAAGCATCTTGTCTTGCTCACCGTAAAGGTGACTTCAGGTCATACCAATTTTGTGACAACCTCAGTATCCATATGAAAGATAAGAAATATTTAGGGGCCACATTTAATTTCTTAGATTTTATCTTCCATCAGTACTATTGATACACAGGTACTCTAGTGGAAAATACCACTCATTAGTAAGTAAACTTTTTGCTGAAACTTTCTTGCCCTTGCTGCACATACACAAGCCATTGAAGTATGTTTTAAGTACTATGACATGTACTTCAGAATGACTAAAGGGTCAGCAAACCAAGAACAAGAGCATGTAATGGTGTTTTGAGCTTGAAAGGATGTGTAATTGAGGTGTTAGAGATCTGGGGTTATACAACAGTCCATTAATGATTTGAAAACTAGAGTAAATGGAGTACTCATAAAATTTAATAGAGTACTCATATAAGGAACTAAATTGAAAGAGTTTAAAATTATAAGACAAGGTTGACCAGTGACAGGGCATGCTAGGAATACTACTAAGAATTCAAATACCACCTCTTAAGCTGTCAAACGAAATGGGTTCAAGCGTTAAGCTCACACTCAGATCATTCCTATAGTACCTGGGGACTGGACAAGGTGGGGTCCTCACTGCAGGGGTGGGGGGTTGGAAAGGGAACCTAATTTCTGGAACAGAGAGTTAAAAGGGGGGGGCCTGAGGGGAAATGTGGTATTGAACCTCCAAAATTCCAATTTCTACTACTGTAAGAGGGCTTCTTAAATAATTTTAAACAGTGATGTTCAAATTTATGACCTGGCCAGAGAGTTCCTAGCTAAGTCACTTCCATTTGTTTTGTGTCTCCCCACTAAAACATTTTTTATTTTTTATGGATAGCCCTCCATTTCAAAGAATAAAACACAATTCATTCCTTTGGTAGCCATCTAAAGTGTTAAGAATATCATAGTTTTAAATGAGTTACTAATGAAGGCATTAAACCTACTTCCATCAGAAGCTAGAGTGCTGACATTGTTTTATAAATCCTCAGGGTCCATTCTAAATATCATCTGGACGTGACCAAAGAGCATAAGCTCTCTGCTGATCTCCTTTTGACCTCAAGCTTATCTAACATGCAGATATAAAACACTGGTTGAGGTACCAATCTGCCCTGTCTGGTGGCAAGCTCAATTTTTATAAAGGCTGTGGCAGACATTTCCAGATCTAACATTTGGAAAAGATGATCCAGGATGCGGTTAGTGGTAGGCTGAGGAGTTTCTGTAGCTGAGCCAGTGGGGAATTGAGCTCCCAGCTATGGGCCTGATGTATCTGTCAGCTTGGAACGCCTTGTGCTGGGGCCTGAGTGCCCTGGCTGAGAGTCAGCCTGCTGTGGTGATGGCCAGCTGCCTACCGACACTGAGATTGGGAGCTTGGACAATCCGTTTCCCTGGTCTTGCTCTCTCTCTTTTCTTATCTGTAAATGAGCACAATAGCCTAGATAATCGATGAAATCCCTTCTAGCTCATCTGGGTCTATCATTACCTAAAGATGTAACTAAGTTGTTCTCAGTGCTCTAAATTGTAAAGTTGAAGTCTTCAAGATCTTTCCCGTGCTCCTGTTTGGTAATAGCAGGTACAGCTTGCCATCTCTCTTGTCCTTCCTTCCACCTTTCTCCTAAGATCCATCACGAAGAATTAGACAGTTCATGATGGCCCAATATACTTTGGCCTTGGAAGCAGGGCCACAGATAGAACCAAAGGGGAAAAATCATAGCACACACTGCACCAGAAATTATGTAAATGGCTAGGACACTGACTAATAGGGCCCTTTTGTGGCCCATTAGCTGGCTTCCCAGGCATGCCCCTGAACTGGTTCCCAGTTGGAAATGATTGATAAATGTGGGCTTCAAAAGGCCTGGAAGTTCCCGTGTGTAGCTGAGGTACCCTGAAGGATCTCCCTCCCATCTTGTGTTTCTTCTAACATCAAAAGTCCCTACTGACATGTAGCAACAGTGGAGGCAAACACACCTTCTGCAGAATCTGTGTAGATGTCACTGCCTGCTGCAGCTGCAGCCTGGGCTTTAAAGCCTTGTGTTTGGCTATCATCTGCACTGAGACCACTGGTGTCAGTGTCCGGGAATTCCAGGATTCTGTGTAGCAAATGAGTGTCTAGAGGGCTTGTGGTTTTTAGGAGCCACTGCGGGCTGTTCTGAAGCCAAAATAGAGGTAGGCAGGCTACAGCTGAGGTGAGTCATGGCTCTGTGATTCTTTTCTATCTGCTGCTGCCTCACAGACAGGTGTGCAGACTTCTTTTGGCTCTCCCAAGTCCCTCTGTTCCCCCACTGTAATGGTGAAGTATGAAGCTTGGGGATGTGTGGGGTGTGTGCAGGGTGCCCACATGGGCTGTTGCAGCTTAGGAGTGATGGCCCCACTTGGATGGATAACAGCCCCAATGGGAGCCACAGAACAGGTGCTGAGCTTACAGCCCAGTTAAAGGCTGACTATGGATGGAGAGTGGGACTGGGGGTTGGATGATCAGACGGTCAGATCAGCAGTCACAAGGAAATCTCTCCACAAGTGGTGAACTAACACGAGGGCACCCTTTCTCATCAGGAACTCTGCTAACATCCACCATGTGTGGGATGGCTAAAATGAGTCTGATTGCAGAGCCCAACCTGGACATCCAGGAGGGCTGCGTGGATGACCCCAGACATCTTTTTCATCTAAAGTGTTCCTGATCTAGGTTATTGACAAATGATGCTATGGCTCTGAGCACTAAGGCCATAAGATCATGTTCTCCTAGTGAATCATCCTGAATGTAATGGCTAAGTTCAAGGTAAGATATGACTATAACTTTTCTCCATTAATGTTTAAAGAAAAATCCAGAAACACCCATATAAAGTTTTGTATTTTTATAATTCACTCATTAGTGTGGGGGGGAGGGGAATGATAAGTATTACTGTTTTCCCACTGAGTAAAGGTTACTGTGCTCAAGCTAGGCTGCTTGCATTCAAATCCTATCTCTGCTGCTTACTAGCTGGGTAACTTTAGACAAATTACTTTAGTGCTCTGAGTTTCTGCTTCCTCCTCTAGATGATGTTCCATGGATATTAAGTATTAATATTATTTTGGCTATGCTCTATGAGGTGGTATGATACAAGTGTCCACCATAGCCTGTTGGTGAAACATGTATGTTCAGATCAGCTTTTTTCTCCATGTAACTTTGCATGACTGTTTATATTTAACCAGAAAAATACAGTTAGAGAATAGGAATGAATGACTGATCTGCATGGAATCAGGAGTATTTATACTAAAGAGATGAAAATCAAAAGTGACTTAATAGCTACCTTCAAAGATATAGAGATGAGTATGGACAATGGAAATTTAGTGGGATCTCAATTCATCTTCCCTGAGGGTAAGATGAGGATAAATGAACTCAAATGGCAGCAGAAAGGAATTAGACATTAAATTTGAGCATATACTACCAGCCAGGTGCTGGTTTGCTGCTGCCGATACAGAGATGAACAAGACAGATACGCACGTTGACCACAAGGACCATCTTCCAGTGGAGGAGACTGGCATTAATCAAATGCACAGAAGTGATTATACCGTATCAGAAGTGCCGGGAAGAAAAGCACAAGAGTGTAAAATGGGCACCTGACTCATCTGGGGGCAGGGGATGTAGTCCCTTGAGGAAGTGACATTTGAGTTGAGATAGGAAGGACGAATAGGAAGTAACAAGTGAAGGGATAGGAAAGAGTAATCCACACGGAGGGAGCAAACAGTCTGTGCAAAGACCCCGAGGGCAGAGGGAGCTGGTAGCTTCGAGGGAGGAGAGATTAGTGAGGCCAGTGTGGTCGGAGCCCAGAGAGGAAGAGGTAGGGGGAAGAACTGGGTTCAAGACACAGGAGGAGGCAGACCAAGCAGTTCTTGGAACATGGTAAGGAATTTTATCTTTATCTTAAGAGCAATGGAATGTCATCAGTTAAAAACAACAACTTGTTTATGAAAGTATAAAACACAGAGAAGTGCCCATATAGCTTAATGAATTTTCATAGTGAACGCATCATGTAACCAGTGCTCAGATCAATAAACAGAACATTATTAACAGCCAGGAGCTCCCTTTGTGTCCCCTTCCAGTGACTACTGCATTCCAAGGTAACCCCATCCTGACCTGTGACACCATAGATTAGATTTGCCCATTTTTGAACTTCATATAAGTGGAGTCACACAGGATGTGTGTTGGTTTACTAGTGCTGCCATAACAGAAACACCACAAAATGGGTGGCTTTAAAAAAAAGTTTATTTTCTCACAATTCTAGAGGCTAAAAGTCAAAATCAGAGTCTTGGCCATGTTTATTCCTTCTAGGAAACTAGGCCTGTGTCCTAGTTTCTGGGGACAGCCAGCAATCCTTGGTGTTCCTAGACTTGGAGATACCACTGTCTCCATCATCCATCTTCTCCCTATGTGTGTCTCTGTATCTATTCTGCTCTTTGTAACTCAGAAGTGATTAGGTCTAGGACCCACCATGGTATGATCTAATTAACATAACAAAGGAAACTGAATTTCCAAACAGGATCACATCCATAGGTACAGGGGCCAGGACTTCAATACATATTTTTGGGGGACACAATTCAATCCATAATAATATGTATTCTTTGTGTCTGGCTTCTTTTACTCAACAATATGAGGTTCATCCCTGTTGTCGCTTGTAGCGATAGTTCACTATATGAATATAACACAATTTGTTTATTGATTCTACTGTTGTTGGACATTTGGGTAGTTTCCAGTTTTTGGCTATTCAGAATAACGCTGCTATGAACTATTTGGTGGTTTTCTTTCACCTTTCTCTTGAGTGGAATTTCTGGGACAAAGATAGGTTGAGCTTTAAGGATACTGCCAGGCAGTTCTCCAGAGTGGCTGTTCTGATTCACACTCCACCAACTGTGTGTAAGAACTCTCATGGAAGGTTTTGTGTAGAGGAGTGATGTAAGGTCTGTGTTTTTCAAAGACTACATGGGCTGCTCTGTTGGGGCAGGAGTACCTGTGAAGACCTGTGAGAGCTTGTTTCAGTGGGTCAGGATGAGGGATGGATGTGGAAAGGGTGTGGTCAGCAGAGATGGACAGAAGTATATGCATTTCGCCTTGCGTGCCTGATGAGATGGTGGTGCCGGCCTGAACTCTGGGCACAGACCAGGGATGGGGAGGTGTGGATCATAATTTTAGTTTTGACACATTGATTTGAGGTGCATTAGAGATCTCAATGGAGTACCTGGATGGCGCAAACGGTTCACCAGTTATACAGAACCAGATGCTTGATAGGGAAAAGATAGGGGAGATGGGTGTCTACAAATAGAACTTTCACCCTCACTGGTCTGAGAGAGGAGCTCTGGTGGTGCAGTGGTTAGACCACTCAGCTGTTAACCAAAAGATTGGCAGTTCAAAACTACCAGCTGCTCTGTGGGAGAAAGATATGACAGTCTGCTTCCATAGAGATTTACAGCCTTGGAAACCCTATGGGGTCACTATGAGTCAGAATCTACTCGATGGCAGTGGGTTTGGTTTTGGTTAGTCTAAGAAAGGACTTTAAAATTGCAATTGTCTGTCCGTGTTTTATTCTGACCACTAAATGGGATGCCTGTGGGGTACCAGATAGGAGGCCTTGGTGGTGCAAATGGTTAATGCACTCAGCTGCTAACTGAAAGGTTGGAGGTTCAAGTTTACCCAGAGGTGCCTCAGAAGAAAGGCCTGGTGATCTATTTCTGAAAAATCAGCCATTGGAAACCTTACAGAGCACAGTTTTACTCTGACACACATGGGGTCACCATGAGCTGGAGCCGAATGGATGACAATAACATGTAGAGATTTCAAAGTGGGAATCAAGGAGGCAATTAGACATAAAGGTCTGGCGCTAGGGGGAGAAGTCCAGGCTGGGTCTGTAAATGGGAGACTCATCTATTATTTCTTACTTTGAGAGTAGTGTTTCAAATGAAACTTTAAAAAAAAAATTTGCCCTCAATTTTCTTTCACGTTAAAGATTGTTAGGCAATTGTTTGTTTGGTGGAGAAGTGATGGTGAAACCATGTTGCGGGCTAGAATTCTTGCTAGAATTTGCCCTAGAACAACACAGTGGCCGAGAGGGCATTTTCTGGCAGAAGCTCAAACTGAGGCCCACTTGTGTCACAGCCTGGTCACCAAGCGAGACAAAGCTACATACAGCTGGTGAAAATCCCCAGAGTCACTGAACGTTTTCCTGTCACAGGAGGCCCCCAAGCAACCAGACATTTTGAAGCAATAACGTGTGCCGGGTTCTCTAACTCATGTCCTTGCACATTCACATCTAACCCTCCCAGGAGCCCCGTGAGGTAGGTACTGTTTCCCACCCACTGTTGTTTGTGAGAAATCTAAGACGTGGAAATGTAAAGGAACTTGCTTCAGGTCCCACGTTTGGCTGGTCCAGTCTCTGTTGTGCTCAGTCATGCCCGCCCTGCGGCCACTCCTGCGTGTGGCTGGTGGGGCGCTGCAAAGGGCCTCTGTTCTTCCTTCAGATCTGACACAACTCATTGCAGCTGGATGGAGCACGGTGATTTCAGTGGTAACCCTTCAGGTGAGTGTGCTACTCACTCAAGTCGGGCTGACTTATTGCAGGCCTGCAGTCAGAGCCCCTCCAGCTGGGGAGAGATATCTCTATATACTCCTGGAGCCAGGAGAAATGACCAATCGAGAAACCTTTTTCTCTCAGGCTACCACACACTGCTGTTTGCTTTCATTTCAAGCTAAGTGATCTCCAGAATCCTCCAAATCCTGCCTCATGCATCCAGGCAGGAAAAGAGAGAAATGGCCTGTCCTGGTATTAGATCAGGGTATCTTTCTGAGAAAATGTGTTTGAATTTTCTGCTCTGCACCTAAAAGCAATTTATTTCTCATTTCACTCATCGATCTGTCTTGCTTTCTCTTTATACAAATCGTTCAGGCACAGTTTGAATAAACAAAACATATTAAATAGAAAATGTAATGCTTATCATGTGGTATCCCAACAGAGTACCTGTGCTCTGTAATTTGTACATGATGTGTTGTATACCAAATGAGGCGGCTTTTAAGTTTCTGGGTGAGAAAATTAAATCACTGTCCCTCATTAGATTTTTACTGTGGTCCTGAATGGAGGGTGTGCATTTGAGCATGCCCTTGACAAGGTTGTTGTTCGGTGTTCTCAAGTCAATTTTGACTCATAGTGATCCCATATGACAGAGTAGAACTGCCCATTGGGTTTCCTAGGTTGTAATCTGTACAGAAGCAGATTGCCATGTCTTTCTCCTGTGGAGCTGCTGAGTGGGCTCTAACTACCAACCTTTCAGTTAGCAGCTGAGTGCTTAACTATTGCACCACCACGGCTCCTTTTGACAAGGTTAAGTCCATGAATTAGCTAGGGCAAGAAGTTCCTATCTAAGTATGAGTGTGGATGTTTGTATGTATGGACCACCTACTATGCATTAGTCACTGTGCTTTATAATGGACCTACAGATGCCTATAACACAGTGGATACAGGGCTGGGGACATGGTTGTTGGCATCAGAGATTCTGGGGAAGATAGAATGGGGTGAGGAGGGGAAGAGGAGAGAGAGAATGAGAATGAACAAGCACAGAGAACACACAAAAGAAAACAGGATAATTTCTGCTCCCACGAGTCCCCTAGTATAGTGCTGAAGACACAGGGGAAACTGAGCAATCATAATACAGAGTAACAGATGTTGTAAGAGAGGTACAAAGTGATACCTACAGGATGATGTGGGCAGAAAGAAAAGTACAAATGATGGATAACACATTTGGTTGTTGAGATTAGGAAGAAGAATTAAGACATACTCCCAAGGGAAAATGATGCTTAATCTGAGTGGTGAATAACCATCCATTTATTCTTTCGACAGTATTTATTGAGCATCTGCCATATACCAGATATTGCTGTAGGCACAGGGAATACAGCAATGAACAAAATATACCCCTACCCACCTCTTGCTTTCAGGGAGCTCAAGTTCTTATAGGCAAATGCTAGCCAGGAAGCCAAGAGGGGGAGGGCTGGCCTGATCTAGGAAACAACACAGGACTCACACAGGGTCTTTAGATGAGGGTGGGATGAGTGGGTGATCCTGAGTTGGCATCTCTCTGATGACCCTTGTATGAGGAGGGTCAGAGATGAGGTATGGAGGTATCAGATGCCAGATCCCAAATGAGGAATCTGTGTGCCACGCTAAGGAGCTTGAACTTTTTCCTGAAGGCCATGAGGAGCCACTGGTGGTTTTTAGTAGAGAAGTCTGATCATATTTAGACAGAGCACTCTGTGTGCAGGGTAGGTGGGAGAGGGGCACAGCTGGAGGCAGGGAGACCAGTTAGGAAATGCACCCCAGTCCTGATGAGAGCTGAAGAGGACTTGATCTAAGAAGGAGAAAGACTCATGGGGGCACATTCAGTGATGCCAAGGAAGTAGAATCAATAGGCTTTGATGACTGATTACATCTGGCGGGGGGGCATGAAGGAAGATTCTAAGATGACTCCCGGTTTTCTAGCTTTTTTTGACTACATGGTACTGGTATCATTGGCTGAGGGGTAAGATATAGGAAAAGGATCAAGCATAAGGAAATATAAGTTCAGGTTTGGCCATGCTGCTTATTAGTTCCAGAATTCTGCAGACTGTGCCTGAGAGCCCATCAGAAGCAAATGGGTCTTCCTCTTCCTCTGGAGGAATAATGAACACAAACCAGAGGCATCAGGTATGTTTGCTATGGAAGCTTGCTTCCAAGGTGTGTTATCAGTAACATTCTTTGAATGGCTATAGTGTGTGAGGTACTTGCTATTAATACCCATAGAGGAAAGGAACCAAGGCTTTAAAAAACCATACTTGTTAAAAGACAGTATATGGGAGGCCCAGGGCTCAATCCGAGGACTTGTGACTCCGGATCTGGTGCTCTTCTACTCTAAACCCCACCGTGTCTGGTGCCAGGGCTGCCCGAAGCACAGGAGTGGAATGATTGGTGATACTTGGCTCCCTCCCTGTCATAATACAGCTTCAGAGTAACAGTGGCAGAGGGTCAGCCAAATAAACGGCAGTGCCTAGGGTCCAAATGTAACATTCTGGGTCCTTTGTCTAGGGTAGGCGAGGGGGAAGAGACATTCTAGATTCCGTATCCAGTTTCATTAGGTGAGAAGTTGCTCTTCTGGGGTGGGGAAGCTGCGTTCCACCTACGGTGTCATGGCCACCAGTCAGAGTAAGCTGATGGCGGGGTCCCTGGTGACAGTCCCTGGTCTGGCATTCTCGCTGCATGGAAGTACCCCCCAGGGCTCAGGAGCCCATGTCTTCTGGGACGTTTGACGTCTGACACAGGATCAGTGTGTGATAGTATTTGTTATAGTAACATAAATGCGCTAACAAGAAACTCAGAATAAAATTCTAGGGCATGTCTTTGTGTGTTCCACTTTTTAAGGACAGGATTGGTCCACGATGGGGAAAAGAGTGCATTTAAGACAGGACTATGAGGGTTGCGAGTGAGTGTGAAGGGAGGCCAAGCTCTCCCCTTACCCACCGCACGCCCCCAGGAGTTCCCGCCTTCTGTGGCCCACCTGGTCTGTGGTAGACATGCTCTAGAAGTTATTAATAGTTTGCAGTGCTGTGTTCATGAAACGGAGGGAATTACAGACTCTTCAACTGATGCCTATTTAGCAAACTAACAGTTTTGACACCAGCTGGCTGTAACACGTATTTTTAATAAAACTTACCTCTGAGTTAAAATAAAAACGCTGCCTCGGAGATTTTGTACTAAAACATATGAAAAACTGACAGGTGGGCCCTATCATGCAAAACTTCTGCTAGGGCTGAAGAAAAATATCTGATAAGGTTGTTTGCCCATGGGGGAAGGATTAATTGGATTTTCTGTCTTGCCCCTAGCGTCTAACCCTCTGTTGTTATGACAGGACCACAGAAGTTTTTAAAGCTGAATCATAGTTCATATTTTTAGCATTTTTGTAGTATGGAGATAAGGCCGAGGGAAGGCGTGTGGCTAGGGGGACGAGTCCCTGCAGTCCTCCTGTGGTAATTATTGTCTGTCTGAAAATGTGAGTTAGCCCATCCACAGCAATCCAGTGGGGAAATGAAGGCCAGGACCGAGGGCCACAAGGGTTAATTCTAGTCTCCCTTCTGTGTAAAGCCTGAAAAAGTACCTTCTTCTGCTACTGTATGTGGCCAGCCTGGGATTACATATGTGTCCTGTGTTAACCATTTCTTGGGTCTCTCATGAACCAGTAAGTCTATGTAGATCCTGTGGACATGCAGCTTACGAGTGAGCCTCTGTGGGGGAAGTTGAAAAAGAGGAGGAGATGGAGAAGGTGGAGGTAGCCAAGGAAAGAACTATAGGGAGCGGGAGCCAAAATACGAGGAACTGAGACCACAAAGCCAAATTATTCTTACTCCGTTGCCATACACCTTTATAACCATGAGTAATAACCTCACGATAACTTTACTTATTAAATAAAATTGGCAAGGCTGCCTCTTTATGGTTTGCTTGTTGTATGTCTTCAAAACCCTTGAGTAGTTTCTGTGGGTTTAAAGTTCCAGGTGAGGTTAGTTATTAAGGAATGAATTTTCATGAAGGAAAAATATGTCTGAGTTTTCAATAAAAGGTTACAGACATGAGGACAATTGAAATGCCCTATCTCCCTCTTCCTTCCCCCAGGTTCTAATTCAGCCAGTTTGTGCTTGTATTTCCAGACATGTGCCTTATGGAATACAAATAATATGGGGATCTCCTTAAGTTTTTTGCTAATTTTCCCCTGCAGCTAACTTATGCAAAATGATTTAAAATACTGAGTTTCAACTCAAAAAGCCAAGAAAACAGGATGAAGACATTGGACGTAATTTGGAAACAAGGACAACAGAACAAAGCTAGCTGTTTTCTAATATAATTTTATTTTTAAATGCAAGTTATTAGTACTAGTTTCCCCAATATCAGACAGCTGGTTCCTTCCTGAAGCAACTCTTGAAGACAGATGGACGATCATTTTTTCCGAGTACTGGCTTCTCCTGCAGCTGCCATTTCCCCATCTCTCAATGCCTGGACTTCTCTACGTGCCTGGCACCAAGCTCTTATCTAGAGTTGACTTTTTCTTTTCCATTTGATGTTAGAAGGATGAACATAAGGTGCCAGACCATATTATTTGATTCGCTGACAGATGGATTTGCTCTATTCATGTAAAGAGTTCCTTTGGTAGAATATTTGAGTTATGGCGTATTCTTTAGATGGATATATACCTCCCCGTCTGCATCCCCACGACTTCTCTCTCAAGCTTGTCTGTTACGGGGTATGCCATTAAATCTGTAGGACAAGGGTGTGGAACAAGGCAGTTATTATCCTGGTATCTTAGTTATCTAGTGCTGCTATAACAGAAATACCACAAGTGGGTGGCTTTAACAAACAGAAATTTATCTTCTCACAGTTTAGGAGGCTAGAAGTCCCAATTCAGGGCACCAGCTCCAGGGGAAGGCTTTCTCTCTGTTGGCGCTGGGAAAAGGTCCTTGTCTCTTTTCAGCTTCTGTTCCTTGGTTCCTTGGCAATCATGTGGCAGTATCTTCTCTGTGCTTGCTTGCTTGCTTGCTTGCTTGTTTGCTTAATCTGCTTTTATATCCAAAAGAGATTGACTTAAGGCACATCCTACACTAATACTGCCTCATTAACATAACAAAGATAACTCATTCCCAAATGGAATTATAACCACAGGTATAAGGGTTAGGATTTGCAACACGTATCTTGGGAGGACACAATTCAATCCATAACACTGGGCATTAATTCAGTTTTTCTGTATTCTGCTACAAATACGTATTTCTGTTATCTAAAACCGGATTATTTGCATGGTGATTACAATGGAAATAAACATTACTGAATTTATCAAGCATTTAAATTAAATAACTAGTTACAGATATCAAATAGGTCGGAGGAGGTGGGGAAATAAAGTGGGGATCTATAATTACTATCTGCTGCATTCTAATTTTAGGGTGCTTTAGATTTAAAGGTGAACTACCCTTTGGAGGATTTTTTTTTTTTTAATTTTTGTAAATAAGTGAATCACGTAATGAATTTCTATAGTTGTGAAAGTGAATGAGCTATAGCTATACATATCAACATGGATAAATCCCATATATATAATGTCAGTGAGAAAAGCAAGTTCCAAAAGAATGCATACAGTGTGATTATGTAGTTTAAAAATATGCAGAACAATGCTCTGTATGTTTTAAGGATACATGCATGGAAATGATAAAAACAAAAAACAAAAAAAACCGAAAACTAAACCCATTACCTTCAAATCGGTTCCGACTCATAGTGACCCTATAGGACAGAGTAGAACTGCCTCATAGGGTTTCCAAGGTTGTAAACCTTTACAGAGGCAGACTGCTGCATCTTCCTCCTGAGGGGCAGCTGGTGTGTTCCAACCACTGACCTTTTGGTTAGCAGCTGAGCGCTTAACCGCTGCATCACCAGGACTCCTTATGGAAATGATAAGCCCCTCAAAAGTTGCCTCTGGTAATGTGGGGGTGGGGTGGGGGAGGGT